>NC_028451.1:25683535-26015968 GCF_000263155.2 Setaria italica | reverse complement strand
TACTGATCTGCCCCTGTCTGTGCTGCATGTTGTCGTTAATTTATTTTCCAAAAAAAAATTGAGTTCTGAATTTTCAGAGTTTAGGATGCTCACTAAGTCCGCCCCTGTTTAGATTTTAGGCTTGCTAATCACCATGGCTCATCAAAAGCGTGAAGGCAGCTCCACCGATGATGATTGTGCATCCAAGCGCCTGAAAGGCTCAGACACTGCTTCTGAAACGGGTTGCAATGTAGAGGCTAGTGTTTCACAAGAAATAGATGCTGAAGCGACGAGAACCTGCCAAAGGGAAAGTGAGGCGCCATCGAACAAATGCGTTTCGGATGGGAAGTCCGCTGTGGACTCTAATGTTTCAGGCGAGCAAAAGATGGTACTGACTGCTGTCGAGGCGGATGCTGCGGAAGACAAGGGTTGCAGGCACACTATGGAGGACGCCTGGGTGGTGCTCCCAAATGCTGGTGCGGAATATCCAGGAAGTTTGAGGTGATCGTCTTTCTGTTCATGTTAAGTACTCAGCGTGTGGTGCGTGTAGTCTGAAGTGTGCTGCGGGTTGCAGGTGCGCGCATTTTGCAATTTTTGATGGGCATGGTGGTCGATTGGCGGCAGATTATGCACAGAAGCACTTGCATCAGAATGTCATCGCTGCTGGATTACCACGTGAGTTGGTCTGTTTACATTTTCTGCTTCTTTTCAGTGTTTCCTTTAGTTGTTATGGTGTTTTTCTTCTGTATTCAGTTTCTCTTATCGCAAATTCTTTTGGTTAAGTTTTCATAGCTTATGAAAGCAAAGTTCCTGTTAAGTTTGCACATTTTTTTCCTAGTAACCTGTTCTGTTTACACTCTATTGTGTTTGCCTTTTGCTTTGACATGTGAACTTTCAATGATTAAATTGTTGAGTTGCCATAACATTCATAATTAAGATATTTCCAGTTCATTTTTAGATTCACCTATTGTTAAAGAATTGAAAGATTCTTCTGTCAGCAGTTATCTAAATAATGCTCAATTGTTTCGCAGATGGATGTTAAAGCTGCAAAGAAGGCCATAATTGAAGGTATTCAGTACATCAAATTTAATTACTTGCTCCTTGCTTTTCTAGACACTACTAGCTCAGGATAGCAAGAGAGAAGATTCTCCTACTCTTTTCATCATCTTACTTTCAAATTTTATGTACTTGACAGGGCCAGTTTTATGTTTGATTCACTCTCTCACCATTCTTTCATTCTTCCAGATTTCGTAATCTGTAATCCACATCAGAGTGAAACTTGACCTTACAAAAGTTATATGCTGTTGTAGTGATGAGCTTGTGATATAATTGATAAGTTATTTCCATAGCTGGCATTCTAGAATATAATGCATCACATCTGGAAACGGCAATGGGGATTTCCATTTTGTATACTTGTAAGTTTTCAAGAGGGGACATAAATCTAACTTTGAAATGTTCTCTTTTATATTTTGCTATCTTGTAAGCATTTTGACTCTTAATCGATTCCTCTCATGTCTCATTGATGCTTGTTGTCTTCAGTTATTCTTCTTCCCATGGGAATCTAATGTTCTGTATCTGTGTCATTCGTAAGTTTTCCTAACGCTTATTTCTATCTGCAGGTTTCCGCCGAACTGATGAATCTTTACTGCAAGAAAGTACTAAACGTAAGAAACAGTAGTCTCAACTTACTATTTGTTTATCTGCAATACCCACTGCATGTCACACCATCTGGGCATTTAGTATATAGCTTTGCTGTTCCATGAGAAATCGGGCCTAGTGTGCTCATGATGGTATACCTGGCAAGGCTACTATGTTTGCTGATGTATTTGGCATTGACCAAAAATATAGCTCTCTATATTCCAATATTTCTTTGGGTTGCCTTTGTATTGAGACTGAATACTCATTCTATTGTCGTATCTGTAGGAAATTGGCAAGATGGTGCGACAGCTGTATGTGTTTGGATCTTGGGACAGATGGTCAGTATACAGTACCCAGAAAACATTTGTACTCATAACTGTTCCACGCTACAATGTATTGGACCTTGGGATTTCTTTTGTCCTCTAGAATATTGGGAACATGTTTTATGACATTATTTTTTTCCTTTGGTAAATATGTAGGTTCAATTTCCATTCTCTTAGTCAGAAAAGGTAGAACTTTTTCCGGAGGGCTTGCTGTTTTTTTAGTACCCAGCAAATGTTATCTGTTATAAGTTCATTTGCAAACATCATAACCCACACGGTTGGTTTATCATGTGTAAGAAACTAGATCACTTGGGTGATCCATTTTGTACTTGAATGCAAGTAATTTAATATGGTTGGCATGCCTTTTATTATTCACAAATTGGAAATGTTAAATTGAAGTGAAAGTGTTAAACCCGTTTTGTATAATATATATGTTTCCTGTTGTCTTAAACAAATCCAGGTTGTAGTTGCTAATGCTGGAGATGCTAAAGCGGTATTGGCTCGTTCTATTTCAACTGATGGTGAAGGTGTCGTTGATGAGACTAAAAGCCAGCTAAAGGCTATTGTTTTGACAAGAGAACATAAGGCCATCTTTCCGCAGGAGCGCTCCCGAATCCAGAAGGTAATATGTTTTATGTATTCAGTCTATCTTTTATTTTTACTTTTCCTTGACAACATGAGTTCTGTTCATAAGGAACCTCCATATACAGCTTCTGTATCATGTGCTGTCATCTGTTGTTGCCAACTCCCTACTAGGTCTAAGGTCACCAATGTAATTATGCTGTATCTATTTTATTTTCTCATATCATTTATATCTAATTTGACCATAATAAATTTTATGAACTGAGCACTGAATCTTTGTATTGTTTCATTTATTGATTTTCAAATTTTGTTACATGAGCAGTGGGACCTTAACAATTATGGATCCATCCTATGCATACCCACCTATCCTATATTCTGTCACTCAGTTTTAGTGCTAGGACTTATGTACTACCTGCTTTGCAAAGAGTTGCCCCTTCATTATTTTTCTGTGGCCTCATTTTGTTTCCTCTATTATGGTAATGATATTGGTATGTAGTATCTGTTGAACTTTTTAGGTCTGGGACTTAGATTTTGATTTGTGTACTGATGTTGCCTTATGATACTGTTTACCTTGTGCTCTAACAAAGGCTGGAGGTTCTGTTGGTTCTAATGGAAGATTACAAGGTCGTATTGAAGTATCAAGAGCTTTTGGTGATCGCCAGTTTAAGAAGGTTTGCTGATACAAGCTTATTTGGTCACAACTTATTTGTTTATATAGAAAATAGGTTACTTTTCAGCATTAATAATTAATGGAGTCACTAGTTTATGCTGAAAACTATGTATTTTTTAGTGCAATGTACAGCACTGATCGCAAAATGTTTTTTTAATAATAAAATATTATTATTGCAGATCTGTGCCTTAGTGTGTTGATCTAGGTTAACCAGTGAAGTGTCCCATGAGCTTAACTTTGTATGCTAGAAATGTAGCCTCACTGATTGTTGCGGGTATATGCTATTAAGAATATTGCTTCTTGAAACCTTTGTTGTCTGTAATGAGGAACTGAGTTAGCTCAGTTTTCAAGGGAGGTGAGGATGTGCAAATGTGCAATGTGCATCAGCAACCCAGGTTCCAGTCCTCTTTTGCTTGAACTTTGATGAGCTCCATGCAAAATGTCTTAGTTTCGCCAAGGTTGACCTTTTTTTGCATATGCCATAATGCTAAAGAAAATTGGTTTTGTAAATTTCTGAAGCTAAAAGTGATTAGTTGAGTTATTGTTTCCTACATGGTGATTTACCTTTTTCTAATACAGACCTTTGCAAAAATAATGTGCGTAAATAAGTTAATTCGTCAGCACAGTTGAGTGATGGAAACACAAGAAATCTTTGACATAGACCTAAATCTGCTGTATTGTCACAATTTTTAATTATCTTTCTTGTTACTGTGACATGCACAACTTTTAATGCACTTGTATTAGTACAAGAGATCCACATCTTAACTTAGCTAAAAAGAAAGGGTTGTCCTTTTTGTACTGAATGATTTTTCGCACACTCTTAAAAGGTCCATACCAGACACAGAAAAATGCTGGCATTCATATTTTTGCTGTCATTGTTCATTTGTCAGTTTACTCTTCAAATATTATGTAGGTTGGATTGATTTCAACCCCAGACGTCCACTCTTTTGAACTTACCAAGAAAGATCATTTCATCATTCTAGGGTGTGATGGCTTATGGGGAGTATGTTTGTTTCCCTATTTAATTTGTTTGGTACCAATTATTGTTTCTGAACTGCTTCAGTCAAATGTTTAAGGCAATTCTGACATTTGCGTTATACCTGTGTGCCCAGGTATTTGGACCAAGTGATGCTGTTGAATTTGTTCAGAATCAGTTGAAGGTTCTTTCTATTTCAGTATCAGCGAATCCAAAATCCAGATTTAGTCGTTTCATTTCTCCAGTATTTACCAGTTAGTAGGAAAACCAGAGAATATAATCAGAAAGACACTGGTAGTAGATCACTTGATGATTTGATGTTTACCCAGTCTACGTAGCCTGTGTACATGCTGGTATTACCAAACCTGAACACTATACTTGAACATAGATAATGGTCTCTTTAATTCAGTTATATAGTTCTTTTTCTGTTTTTCACCCATAGCTTTTCATTTGCTGTTTTCCCGCATTTTATTCGAATGACATACTGCAGGAGACCTCTTCAGCCTCACTTGCAGTACGCCGCCTCGTGAAGGAGGCTGTTCGTGAGAGGCGATGCAAGGATAACTGCACTGCTGTTTTAATCGTCTTCAAGCACTAGAGACCTTCTGTAGACTGTGAAAGAATTAGCTGACAACGAACAATGTTTGAACTGAAGATAGTTGAACATGGAACTCTTGTTTTGTTTGTTTCTCTTTTTTTTTTGAAACTTTTGTTTTGTTTGTTTCTATGTGGCCTATTAACAAACTATCCATATTCATTTGAAATTGGAAATCAGACTTTGCAATTTGGAGGGGTTGGCAGAACTCCCTGGTTTCTAGAAATTGTGGCAAATTCCATTCCAACCCTCAATACTGGAATGAACCCACTGGAATTTTAGATCCTGCTTGGATTTTTTTTTTGGTAATTAGCGAACTATTTTTCTTCACGGCAAAGCTCTTTTGCTCTAAAAAAATTGATATACAAGATATCAAGTTATGTTTTTGTTTTTCTTTTTTCTGCTAAGCTGTCGTTTATACCGCGAAGAGAAATGTGTGGTGACCACTATATATTTACGCTATAAGTGATTTGTTAATACCGCAAGGTGGAATTAGTGTGGTTATGGTGTATTTTTGATTGATACAGCTTTGCCGGAATCTTACTTGCTTTAAAAGTTTTCGTGGGCTGGAGCCTCCATCTCGGGATCGAAGCAAAGTTAACCATCGATTTCTCTGCACAAATTGCATGTTCTGTATGTGTAGACGAGGTGTTCCTTTCCTTCGACTTCGAGACTGCCAGATTGTTTATTACATGTTCTTTGGCCTCTTGTTCAAATAATAGCGTATAGGAGTAGTATTTTATTTCCAGACTTTTTTGCGGCTTACGGATACCGAGGTCATTGCGATCTACGAAGCCAATGATCCGTGAATATCGCATTAGTCAGCGACTCAACCAGCGCTCAAAAAGAGAAGAGGCGTTCATCCTTGGAAAGAGTACTACGTTCGAAAGATAACCTAGTGTTCCTCTATCCGCTAGGGCGTCTCCGACGACTTGTCTAAATCGCAAGCTGACATGTGGTAGAAATTTTTAAAAGAAAAAGGACGTTAAGACGTGAGGACACATCAATCCGCCTAAACATGGAAGTAGGTGGTATTTGGTTCAGCAAAATGCAACGTAATGTTACAACTGTTTGTTTTCACCCGTCAACCGGTAACCATGTAAAACTCATGATATACAAGCTTCTTACCATCCCTTCCCCTCCGTAATAAGAAAATAGAATTTATTTTTGCAAATTCAAAGAAGCATACCATCTGATTACGTTACCGCAGTTGAACCAAACAAAAAGTGTAATCGCTCATTCCGTAGTTGAGAGCGCTGCAATCCTATTTCATTTGCATTTACATTACCGTTCTATTCTATGAACCAAGCACCAACTTGTCGGAGGGTGTGCGGGCTAATTGATTCGTGCCTCGCTAGTGAATTGGTTTTTCTTGTTCTCTCTCCTCCTGTCCACATGAAAAATCTGATGTCAGCTGGCTACTTGGACAATTGTTGGAGATACTCTTAGAGATTGCTCATGTGGCATAAGTAAGAATACAATTTATTTTTCCTTAATCGGCTTTTCAGCATACTCTGTCCATTTAAGAAACATAAAATTTATTTTAATTTGATGTTCAAGTTAAATTGTAGTAGTAATCACTTTCTCGTAAACTATACTCCTGCCTGTCACTTACACTTGATGACCTTGATTTTTGTTGAGTGAAATGCAGGACTAGTATTCCCTAGGTCAAATTATCTTTTCGAAAAATCAAATTTGTACCCGTTTAGTGTACCTAACAAAGCTAACATATGTAAATATATTTTGGCATCGGAATTAAAATAAGGAGAAAATTTCTTATTTGCTATTGGAATTTACATCGCTTCCTTATTTGCTACTGAAAAAAAATTCCTTCCTTATTTGGCTCAAAATTTCATTCTCTATTTGCCATCAACAGAGTACACGCTAGTACTAGTCCTACATAATATGCTTTGTGCACGTAGCTCGTAGTGATTTATTTCAGCCTGTTTGTTCGAATATTAGAACAGTTACGCGAATTGGACGATCTCCTCCACTTAAAAATCGATCACACGAAAGGTGTTGAAACTTCCAAATCTGTGCATTCGACTACCCACACACTGAATATAATATGGTTTTCTAGCTGAAAGAAATATGTTGCGATGTGTTTGGACGACGCGAGTAGCAACTTACCTGAGAGTTAATATCATATTCTTACCCAGCTGTCTCTAGCTACTAAAGAGTTCGCTCATCTACGTAGACTCATATGCATAGATGGAGGCAAGATGGGTGAGTCAAAACAAGCTCGGGAACGAAACTCACCCTTATCGACTTGTAGTAGGCCGCGGATTTGTTATAGCCAAAGATGAGATTTGGCCGTGTCTTGGCCTGCATCTATTTTTAATAATTTGGACGGAAAGCGAAAGGAGTAATTGCGTGCAAAGGATCGGTGTATAGAATTATTGCTTATTGGTAGGTCCACGTGCTAGTACCGCTGACATCGCTCTCATCTCTTAATTTTATACCCTGTAGCTGCGAGCTCCGTCCCGGACACAGATTCAGTGCCTTTGCCTTTGCTTCTAGTTTCAGTACCAATCTGTTGTCTCCGATCCTTTCCAAGGCAAAGGTATATATCGGATTTATAAGCCCGGCAATCCATCAGGGGTTGCTCAAGTGGTTGATTTGTAAGTGAGGGTGACTGCGAAACCAAGAACTCGATGGTGATCGCGAGAACACGAAGAGAACATGGGGGTTTTAGACAGGTTCGAGCCTTCAAAAAATAATACCTACGTCCTGTATGCTGGATTGTATTGCTTGGTATGAGTTTTAGGTGAGACGTCCTCGGGGGTGCCCTTGGCCGCCTTATATATGTTGACGATCAAGAATTACAAGTTGGTTTGAATCTAATTTACTCGGTAGTTACATGAAAAGCAATTTGAGTCGGATTACAAAACGCGTCCCGCAATGTCCAGGTAGATTTGGACAGTCTTGTTACCTTGAAATGTACTCCAAGTAACTTTGTATCCTTGGTCCGCACGCCCTGGTAGGGCGTGCCCACTTGTCAGGTCCGGCCAGTATCCTGGTCGGTAGGGACCCATAGGATACTCATATCCCTCCCTCAGTATATGTCTTAGCATTTTTCAGCCATTTAGACAATATGACTCATTTACCTAGCATACAAATAGAAAACTATAATAACATTCATAGTACAACACCAGAAATTGACATACGCATAACATAAAACAAAGCTTCATTTTAAATCTTTGTAAGTGACATTCATAGAACATCACCGATACATGGCACTTTGAGTCACTCAAATTGATATTCTAGTACTTGGTCATTCACTTGTACAGTTAGGCCGCAAAATGCTATAGTTAGCCCACAAAATACTATAGTTAGTCCAGTCCAAAATACTACCTAACCACCTTGCACGTACTAGAACGCATCACCACATCAATAATATCATCACCACAAATTGGAGCTGTCATGAGTTAGGTAAAATTACCAATAATATTGTACTCTTCAACTTGTATAATTGCTCCTTTGTTGATGCCATCATTCTCCAATTCCTTTGGGGGTTGTACACCATCATCTTGCTTTCGTTTCTACCAATGAAAGTATCACTAATTAGCTATGAATGGCAACAACATGCAAAAAGTTCTAGATCTCAAGTTGAGAACATACCTTTGTTTTTTTCTTTTTTTCCAGCAAATTTAGTTGGCAAACTACGGTTACCCTTGGGTAATTTATCAAGCCAACTTTTCTTTCTTCTTGAATTTTTTGACTTTACCTCCTTTTTCTTTAGTTGTGCAGCAAGAGCCATAGAAATGAGTCCTCTGTTTCATCGAACAAGATTGCAGCACCAAAAGTAGTAGTCTGATTGAGCCCAAGAAATACACCAAATGGCTTATATTTTTTTTGTTTGTGCCAAAAGTAGTGTCAAATGTGACCACATCACCAAAGTATACATAGTCAAGGATCATTTTAGCATCAATCCAGAAAATGTTGGTTATATGTTCCTCAATATCCAGTTGCAAAGCATATTGAAATGATGGGTTCTTGACGATTTTGTCATGAAAATACTTCAACATACTTCCAGCTTGTCCAAAAGCTAACTCCCTTTGTCTTTTGCTACACAAATAATTTTGTGGTCACGACAAGTGTAGCTAAGGTTAAGTGGTCCATCAACTTGACGAGTAGCCAACTCATGTGCATCTTTTGGTCTAATTTTCTTTGTGTTGCCATCAAATGGCGAGTCTTTGGTAAGGGAAGTAACTCATGTGCATCTTTTGGTCTAATTTTCCTTTGTGTTGCCATCAAATGGCGAGTCTTTGGTAAGGGAAGTAAGTGATTGTGTTCAAGCACAACATCACTGACTTCATAATTTTCTGAACCTCGGTCCAATATAAGAGACATCCGAGCTTTACAATCAGTTCTTGTTCAGTTCTAAAACACTTGATCACATTATTTGTTTGCCCTTTTCTTCGATGACCCTCATTTGAACAAACAAATCTGCATGAAGTCACCCTTACATTTGCATACATTTTCCTCATATCAAAGCCTGTGCAACCCCCATAAGCAATCCAAAACTTTCAAGCCTCATCTGAATTTCTGAATCTTAAACTAACTTGAGGTGTACACTACTCAAATTCTGTCATTGCCTTCCACAGCATTCACAATTGCATAAATATAACCTAAAATCAACTAGAGCATATGATTTTCCTACCATAAAATTGAGCAAATTAACTTTCTATAGCAAATTAGTTGTCTTGCGCACATACTTAGGTCACGAGTCACGAGAACGAAAAAGAGCTTGTTCCTATCGGCAGCCACGTCCCTCTCCTCTATGGCGAACCAGCGGACCTCCTCTCCAACCTGGCGGAACCTCCTCTCCTCCCCGGCGCGAATCTCCAACGGTGGCGAGGCACTGAGGGCAGCACACGCCCTCTCCACGGAGGCGCAGAGGGCCGCGCGGGAGAGCGGCGCAGCGCGCGGTAATAAAGCGCGCCTCCGCCTCGCGCTCCTCGGCGGACTCCCTGGTGAAAACGGTGCCTGGATGGATGAGATTTTGACCTGCAGTTTATTCCAGCCTTTGGATGTCTGATTCACGGTAGATATCGAATGAGAAGTTACGGCGTGCCTTCGACAAGTAACAGCACTGAATCCGCTTACCTCCGTCTCACCGTCGCGTTCCACCTCTTCCAAGTCATTGATTTCTTTTCTGATTAAAAAGAAAGTCATTGGATTTGAAGCTTGTTCTACGGTTCTGCCCCACGCACGGTATAAACCAATCAATCCGGCTGTCACTCTGTCCGCCACACACCCCCCCGGCATTGCACTTGCCTTTGCAGACTTGCAGAACCCCCGGAGCCGGAGGAGGACGGAATGCAGCTGCGCCTGCCTCGCCTCTCCCAGTACGCCTCCCTCTCTCTCCCCAGTTCCCTCTTCTCGCCCGGTTCTTCAGATCGTTTCTTGGGACGGGGCGCACTCGGTCTCTGATCTGGGAGGCAGCGCCTGCTTTTTCCCGTTTCGTCTCTTTCCTTTTCTTGGCGACGCGCGTCAAGAAATCTGCAGGGATCAGGCAAATTGGGATTGGGGCCCCCAAACCTTTCCCGATAAATTGTGTAGGAGGTTAGCTGCGTGATTCGAGCGCTGTTCTTGTCCAACGAGTAGCCGCCGCCGCCGGCCGCTTCTTTAAATCTTAGTCCGGTGTGGAGCTGATGGTTTATCGTTCCCCTTGCTGCTGAGCTCTTGATGTGAAGTGGCAAATTGTTCAACAAAGTTGGACAATTTACTGTCCGGTGAGCGAGGTTGGCCTAGTTCTGTTCATCATTCCTAGTGTTTGGTTTCCCTCTCAGGAACTAATTAAGGATATTGCTATTTGGACTGTGGTTTTCCCGTTAGAGGATTTGTCGGTATCTTCATTACACATGATTATATTACATATGTGAGTCTAGCATCTATACATTATAAATTGGAGCGTTATGCCTTACCCCGGTGTCTTTGTTTAAGTGGTTCTACTACTATTAGGAGCCAGTCAAACACCCTGGATCAATCATCCAGCCTAACACGGTATGAGGCGTAATCTTATTATGTTACATGTAGCAGCAATTTAATTTGTTTTGTACTAGATATGTTGATTATATGATATCTCAGAAAGTGGCCTGTAAACCGTTTTCTGTCTATCTCCAGTTCTAGATCTTGAAATTTTTTTAGTGACAACAGTTAGTAGTTCAACAAAATTTGGTTGGTTCATTGTTATATAGCTAGTCCTTTTTTTCCATTTCAGAAGAATAACAGACTGACGAGTAGTTGGACCTTATAGTAATTCTATTTGAATTCTTTGCTAACACTGAACCTGTTGCAGGTGAATTCTCATGGCAAAGCAGTACTATGCAACGAGTAGCCTTGTGATAGGGTATGCCCTGTGCTCAAGTTTGCTCTCCATCATCAACAAATATGCCGTGACAAAGTTCGGTTACCCTGGTCTCCTGACTGCTCTACAGTACTTGACATCTGCTTCTGGTGTCTGGATCCTTGGGAAGCTAGGTCTTCTCAGCCATGACCCCTTCAACTTGGAAACTGCAAAGAAATTCGCACCAGCTGCTCTTGTCTTCTACCTTGCCATATTCACAAACACAAATCTCCTATACCATGCCAATGTCGATACATTCATAGTTTTCAGATCTTTGACGCCACTTTTGGTTGCTATTGCTGACACAATTTTCCGGAAGCAACCATGTCCTTCAAAGTTCACATTCCTATCCCTTGTAGTTATCTTGGGAGGTGCAGTTGGATATGTGATGACAGATTCAGCATTCAGTCTCACAGCGTACTCATGGGCACTTGCATATCTGGTGACCATAACAACTGAAATGGTGTACATCAAGCATATTGTGACAAACCTGGGGCTGAACACTTGGGGCTTTGTGCTCTACAACAACCTTCTGTCATTGATGCTGGCCCCCATCTTTTGGTTGGTTACAGGGGAGCATAAGGTGGTCTTTGCAGCGATTGAATCGAGGGGTGAAGGCTTGTTTCAACTGGGCGCCTTTGTGGCAGTGGCACTGTCATGCGTGTTTGGGCTGCTCATCAGTTTCTTTGGTTTTGCAGCAAGGAAAGCAGTCTCTGCCACAGCGTTTACCGTGACTGGGGTTGTGAATAAGTTCCTTACCGTGGCTATCAATGTCATGATCTGGGACAAGCATGCAAGTGCATTTGGTTTGGTTTGCTTGCTCTTCACTATCGTTGGTGGGGTACTCTATCAGCAATCAGTTACGACAAAAGGAAATTCTGCGGTTCCACGAGGTCCAGTATCTGAGCAACCTAAGGAGGGCAATGATAGCATAGAGTTTGATAACGAGAAGCAAAGCTTAGTTTCATCTGCTAAGTAGTCCGGTGCGTGAATTACTCACATCTATAGTATTAAATTTTGCAGATATATTATTTGGCCTTGAATAGGCTTTTTGTGTCTCACCCTTGGAACAAATCAAACATGAGGGAATACTAGTGGAAGTAGTATTTCTAAGTTTTGCTGTTGATTGAATTGCTTATGCAATTTGTGATGTTTCATTTTTTAACTTCAATATGTATTTTACAATGCTCGATGCAGTTCTGTGGCGACAGCATATGCTATATGGTTATGATTCATCTTTGTCAATTGTCATATACATTTAAATGCCTATTTTGGTGCAAATATTTTTCCCCTTACAAATTAGCATGTACGTTGTCAGATTCGTTGTTTAACATGCAAATATGCTTATTAGAGGACTAGGTAGGACATATAGGTATTACTTTGCGTTGGGTCTACAGCAAATTCATGCACATATAGGTACTACTATTCTCCAGGATGAAAAAGGTGCAGCTTCAGATGCTGTTGAACAAAAAGTTGGAGTCACATGACAAACAAATCAATACTGATGCTTTGACGCATATAAACGGAGCTTAAAACACACAGAAGCAATCACTACATTTCCAGCACAAAAGCAATAGTAAATAAGCATCCATCCAGTCCAAGATTGTACATGACACAATAAAGAAATAGAAGATGCAATCACAAATAGGAGTAAATCCGCAAGCCGTTTTTCATTGTTCGGCCAGAGTTACCATGGCATCACAAACCACACGCCCAATACACACATGTTATCTCCATTGTTTGGCAACCAAGACCCACACGCGCAAAGACTCTCAGAACATCATGAGGTTCTGCAGCTCTAGTAGACACAGCATCGAACGATAATTTATTCTATTCTTGGAAAATAAATCATGCAGGCACATCAACTCAATCAGTTGAAGCAAACGTGTGACCAGCTGCAGCATCAAGCCGGAGACCACCATATCCTCCTGATGAGTCAGAGAGAAGCTGGATGATGGTAGAATTAAAGAGATATGGATTAATATGGAGACCAACAGAAATATCCATGTCTTTTAAGTTTTCTGCAACATAGCATAGATAGCAGAAAAATAAAAGAATGTGACAGAAAGCGTACCTGAGTAGCACTAAGTCACCGGAGAACAGAGGCTCTTCTTCTGCCACTTGTCGAGGTGCAATTAGAGCAGTGATGCAAGAGTTGTCATGCACATCTAGGGAATCGATTGGTAACATCAGAAAGTGAATTGCGATGATTCCCCTCTCGCTCCCCACATCAGAGAGGTTGATTCCCTCGCTGATCTCGACGTGGAGAGCCAAGGGTACAGGCCTTACCAAGGATTGGAGATTGTTGGCCCATACCTGACCAAGTGTTCATTGCACAGACCGGTCACTGCCATGCTGCCGACCCTTGGTGTTCATTGCACAGATTTAAATATAGGTTGCTAATTACTGGATCGTAGTCGTGGCCACGATTGATCACCAAGGATTGAACAAGCCTTACATCTCTTAGAACAGCGTAGCCGTTATAGTTTTCGTAGTGGATGATGCTAATAGCTGAAGAGGACCCAGAACAAGGCGGCAGTTCCCTCTCCTCTTCTCCATGGGTATCGATCCATAGCTTTTTCAACTCTCTTTCTTCCCACCAGACTATTGCACAGAGCTGCTTGCAGCCCAGCAGAACGAGCTGCTCGAGTCTTGGCAACTGCACTACCTTTTCACTGAGGTTAAGTATTTTAATTCTCAAGGTTCCGGAATGTTCCACACAAAGTGAACTTGTCTAAATTCTTGCAACCGATCAAAGATATCTTGGAAATTTTAGCTTCATTATTGTTTTCACTTGACCCTGCATCAAAACTGAAAGATTCAAGTGCCTCAGGAAGTCCATGTGGCCCAACATGTTCCAACCCAACACAGCCATCTAGAATCAGAGTCTTGAGGTTAGTTGCATCTGACAAGCTTGGCAAAACATGCATTGTTCTGTTCCTAGATAGGTCAAGGAGCTCCAACTTGATCATATCTGAAAAATCATCCATTTTTCCTTTTTCCCAAGGGCATGTAGGCTCAATTACTCGAAGCTTGCGGAGGTTCCGCATTTGCTGCCATGCAAGGTTGCTGCTCCAGATCCTGCCTTCCTCTATATTTACCTCCCTAACAACTGCAGCCAAGTATTCTATTATCTCCGGTGACGAAGTCATGTCCCAATCCTTATAGCGTATGTTCTTGTCAATCTGTGCAGCTATGCAATCCAAGAAACCTTAAGCTACGACAACAATGGAAAGGTGGTAACGAAAAGCTGAAGGTGCAGTGGCGAAGTTTCAATACACCAAGATTCACCGAGTGTCTCTTCTTAATACAAAGATACGCAGCTCTCCTGCGTATTCTAGAAAAAAGATTCACCGAGTGTTCAAATGTATTATCAGGCAATGATCCACTTCGGAATTCTGAGAATGCTAGGAAAAATGATGATGACTCTGGACTGGTTGTACAGTCGGCACAACCATCCCTTGCCGCCAATGGATTGCACTTGAAAACCAGCGATTGCGACGAGTATCTAGCACTATATAGTGAAAAAAAAAATCCAAGGTGGTATGATAACCATGTATTTTGGATCTGTTAGATGTGTAGTCAGCTAGCTGTAACTCTTTATGCAGAGCAGCACCAATCTCCCATGCTTTTTCTTCCTGGCCTTCAATAATATATCCCATCGCAAACCCAATAGTTGGAAGCATGGGTAGCCCAGTTGTAGTCGATGTCATATCGTTCATTCCTGTTGTTCAATAGTAACAGATAAGAACAACACTCGGTTGCCATTTCTTCGTTAATGTCAGGTGTATGTGTGTAATGGGCAATTTGCCTAGCCTCTGCTTGTAATAGTGCTCTTAAATCTTTAACGTGTTCCACTTCAA
The DNA here is from genome assembly GCF_000263155.2 of Setaria italica. Lineage (NCBI taxonomy): Eukaryota > Viridiplantae > Streptophyta > Magnoliopsida > Poales > Poaceae > Setaria > Setaria italica. The sequence continues at coordinate 26,000,990 of NC_028451.1, read as the reverse complement.
CTTGTTTCAGCTTTTCTGCAGGACGATCAGCCAATGACACCCCGAAACCCAAAGGATAATAATAATCACAACATAGGAAAAGATGTGACTTGAAGACCATTTTCATGTGTACAGTGACAAGTCGAAACCTTCCCCTAAAGGTCCACAATGTTTTACTATTGAGCCATTTTGATTCAGGAAATGCCCATATCATTCATGTCGATCGCCTCCTTGCCCCCATTATGCAAGACAACTAAGCATGTGTGTCCTTGTAGGGCTCGGTGGATCTGTACTCCAACGTCTGCTATCTCTGATCGAGAGCCTTCGTCTACTCCAGTAAAATCATCCTCGTCATCTTGCCTATCCAAAAAAGACATTGTTTCTTGAATGGTTTTGTAGTGATGCAAGCCAGAAAACTACATAATAAAGAACTAACATTGAATTAATTTCATAGCAAAAAGAGAAGCTATGAACTATACTTGAGTACTTAATTTGTGAAATATATCTATGTGCTTTCAAGAAAAACGAAGACTCCTTGAGTAAATCAAGAGTATGAATGCTAAAGAAAAATACTTGTTCAGGCATAATTAATTTCTAGCTGGAGGCGCCCGCAAATACAAGATGCTCCCCGATCTAAGCCATCTGCAGCTCCAGATGGATCTCCATTGATAGTCCCTACAGTAGCACATCATGTTAGTTATGCCCTTCCTTAAACAAAGTTATCAACAATATGATTAACAAGAACAAGCCGAATCTCTCAGTACCTTCCTTAAACAAAGTTATGAACAATATAATACAACACAGATGGGAAGCGCAGCAAATTGTTTTTGTCTAGTCAGGTGGAGGGGGAGTGGAAGAATTTGGAGAAAGCAACCGTCAATATATACGCGAGGGCCAGCTAGTTGCCAACGTTATGCGCTGCGCCAAGCTTTTGCCTTTGGCCCACCAAAGTATTTTTTCTCGAACAGGAGAGCTGCGTATCATTGTATTAATAGTAGGAGTTATACATAGACCCAAACACACACCCACACACACTAATCCTGTGAATCCTAATCACCCTTTACAGGAAGTAAGACGACCACTATAGAAGGCATGTACCTAAGCCTAATCCAACCCTGTGATAGCTGGCAGGGGGAGGCCCTTGGCTCCTGCCAAGCTCCACAACTGGGCATCCTCCTTGGCCAGAATCAGGGTTGTAGCCATCTTGGGAAGCCCCATTAAACACACAATTATTCCGATGTCTCCAGATAGTCCAGGCTCCCAGGATGATAATAGAGTTCAAATCTTTGCGCACCTCACTATCCACACCATTATCCACTCTCACCCACCAGTCATTCAGGACTCTATCAGATGGCTACAGAGCAAGGATCGAGAGACTTGCATATTGCAGGATGGAGAACCAGAACTACCTAGCAAAGACACACCCGATGAGGAGATGCTGAATATTCTCTTCTTCTTGGTCACAGAGCGGGTATCGAGCAGGATGTGGGAGACCATGCTGAGCTAGCCTATCTGCAATCCAGCACCGATTGTGGGCTGCCAGCCACATAAAGAATCGACATTTGGGAGGGGCCCAAAATTTCCAAATGTGTGCATATGGCTCAAAAAGGATGGCGCCCTGAAATTGAGCATCATAGGCTGATTTTGTTATGTAATATCCTAATGAAGATAATCTCCAAATATGTTTATCAGGGATTCCTTGTTGAAGCTCCACCGCACTAATATTGCTTTGATAAGACAATGCCCACCATTCGCTTCTTTGTGATCGCGCCATACAAAGGCTTTTCTGATCTTATCAATTGCTTTGATTGCCCATGGGGGCAGGTCAATTGCCATGACCAAATAAACCATCATTGCAGTGAGAACATGTTGCACTAGCACAACCCTTCCTGCTCGAGTCATCCTTCCAACCAGGTAGTTGATCCGCAATTCTATCAATCATGGGCTGGAATTGTCCCCTACTTAACTTCTTTGTTGAAAGAAGCAATCCAAGATACTTGCATGGGAACTCTAGGATTTCACACGGCAGCAAGTTCTAGACTAGGACCATATTATCTTTAGTGCAGTGGATTGGCAGTACGTTGCTTTTCCGTACATTGGTCTTAAGACCCTTTTTGTACATTGGTCTTAAGACCCAAAGCATCTCCAAACAAGTCTAGTATTCTCAGAGTTAAGGTAATATCTGTTGCTGCTGAGAAAAAGTGCTTCATCATCAGCATGTAGGGAGATTCTGTGTTGGAGTGGTCTTCGGGATAGTGGCTGAAGTAACTCAGCCTCTGATGCTCTAGTAATCATTCAGTTCAGGACATCCATGACAAGTATAAAGAGCATTGGAGATAGGGGCTCCCTGTCGAACTCCTCGCCTGTGCTGTATGACCTTCCCAAGGGTGCCATTAAGAAGGATTTGAGTAGATGATGAAACCATCAGGCCACATAATAAATCTCACCATCTTGAGCCAAAACCAGTTGGCCAAGCACCTCCAGTAGGAACGGCCAAAAGACTGAATCGAAGGCCTTCCTGATATCCAACTTGAGAAGAATTATTGGCTGTTTTTGGGAATGCAAGAACCTCACTGTCTGCTGGACCAACATAAACCATCGCTTGATAAAGGCACTCTGGTTGGGGGAGACCATTGCATCCAGGTGGCCAGCTAATCTGTTGGTTAAGATTTTGGTCACAAGTTTGGCAAAGCTATGCACAAGGCTAATGGGCCTGAAGTCCTTCACCTGATCATCCACTATTGTTTTTGGAATCAGAGAGATATAAGCAGAGTTTAGCATCCATAAATTTTGAAAGTTTTTTCCCCATATAGTGTGTAGAACAACCATTATGTCTTTCTTAATGATTGGCCAGCAGGTTTTGTAGAATCTTCCTGTGAATCCATAGGGCCCGGGGCCTTGTCAGACGCAGGGCCGAGCCGAAGGGTGTGCAAGCGGTTCGATGGAATAGGGCCCCAAATTGGAGGGGGCCACCAACCAGCGCATGCTCTATAGGGACTACTTGCTGGACAGAGAGATCCCGATGCAATAATAGTTGCTGCCACTACCGTCCGTTTTCCTAGCGAACATCTAGATTCACTGCACGAGATCTTGATCCGTCTCTGTTCAACCAGCGCAGATTCTATTATTCTATAGGGACTAGCTGACTAGGGTATAGGCCATGTCTCCCTAGTTCTAGGCGTCGCAGCCGCGCACTGCCAGATTGCTAGGTCGCAGAAGATCAGGAGTCCATCCGTCGCGCGTCGCTCTTTGCCCGTCGGCCGCGTCGGCCCTGGTGTCTGTGCAGTCACGTTGCTAGTGGCGCAGCGCGCGTCGGCTCCAGTCTGTCAATTGTGATCGATCGCTGGTCCAGTTAATTTTCAATATTTTAATCAATGTTGATGGGTGATGACTAATACAATATTGATCCATCTAGGTGCTCAGTTATCTTTGTTCTGATTCTGGATTATCTAGTGTTCCAATTCAAGATTGTAGTTATGTCTTCTGCAAACCAGTCTAGAAAGTATGAATCTAGTTATCAAAAGCGTAAGAAAAAACAAAGAATAGAGGATTTAACTCAATCTCAAAAGGATGCTATGGATAAATTTGTTAGAAAAGAGTCACAAGTGTCCATCGATAATCAGTCACTTGGTCAGGGACAGGAACTGCACTTGATAATAATGATGACAATGATCCTAGAGAGGGTCAGATAGAGATAGAAAATATTGTTGGGGTCGAGGAAGTTCTTATTGATAACACAAACATTGAAATGGATAACAATGCTGATAACATTAGGGCCAATAATACTAGTGTTAACTTGAACACTTCACCAATTGCGGATGTTAATGATTCCTTTCAGCCTGATATATTTGATCCTAGATATTGGGATTCCCTTGATCATAAATAAATTGATATTTTAGCATAGAAGGGCCTTAGAAGAGATTTATCAATTCAGAAAGGTCCTAAGGATAGATATTCTAGAAGGCTTTCTGCACTATTCTATACAAGAATTTTATCAAATGGAGAGTATTGTGATAGGGATTGGCTTGCTATTCTAAGGAACTCGATTGGATCTTTTGCTTTGGTTGTAAATTATTTACAAAAGGCCATCGAAAAGGTCGGTTGGCAAATGAGGGGTTTAATGATTGGATACATCTTGGTATTAGACTTAAAGAGCATGAGACAAGCAATACTAAATGAAGTATTTCAATTAAAGATTATGAAAGCAAAAGTTGAATAGGTAGGGTTTTTGATATATCTTATTGTGATATATATCATATATCTTATTTATAGTTCTATTTTTTTAGGGAGATAGGTCTCATTTTAGAGTTTGGTACAGGGTCTCAATTTTTGCCGGTTCGGCCCTGGTCAGACAGCAAAATTTTGATGGTGTTCCAAACTTCCTCCTCCGTGAAAGGAAAAGATCATGTCTTGGGCTGTTCAGGGCATCCAGGTTGATGGTTCTGACTCGGTCACTATCAGAGCTAATCAGATTAGAATAAAAACCAAATATTGCAAAAGCTTTCTCCTCATGAGCAGTGAAGGTTCTATCTCCCTCCCTCAGCTTAGCAATGAAGTTTTTTCTTTTTCGGTGGCATGCATGCATATGAAAAAGCTTGGTATTTGCATCACCATCCCGAAGCCAACCCATTCGGGATCTCAGCCAGGCCACTGTTCTCAATAAGGAGGCAAGGGCAAGCGCATACTTCTTAAGGTTGTTGCGCAACCAGAGTATGACCTTTGCTTTGGTTTGGGGGTAAAGAATAAAGATGGAGCTGCCTTCCTACATACTAAAGTGCAACACACTAGGATAATCTCAGCACTATTACTTTTTCTGCATATATGCTAAACCGAACTTAGCTTGCATGTGATTGCCCGGGCTAGCTAGCTAACAATAGATTATTGTGGTATCTGAAAAAAAATAGGCACTAAATCAGGATCTCGTTTCCTGGACGCACAAAATTTGCAATTCTTGCTGGCAAGTGTAGATGTTTAGCTGCTGCACGATGATGAAATCATCCCTGCTGTGACAAAACATAATTAAGCATCAAATCGACTTCATCCCATGCTGCCATGTATCCATACAATTACCGTCATGTATCCATACAACTTAAGTTTACGTCTTTATTTGTGTCGGTTCTTGTTGGTGCCGGTGCGAAAGGACTTAACGCACTAGAGCGGTTTGATCTGGCATTTATGAGCCGATACATATGATGTTCTCTGCAGTAGTGTGATGTAAAAGGTGTAGCTTCTGATGTTGTTGAACAAAAAGTTGAGTCACATGATAGAAAAATCAATGCTTTAAACAAAGTTTAAAACACAAGTAGAAACACCCACTACTCTCTTAAATAGGCATGAGGCTTAACACCAGCGCACCACTACAGTTCCAGCAAAAAAAGAAATATTTGTCAAGTAAATTCATCCAGTTCAATATATTACATAACACAACTAATAACTAGATGATAGTACACAAGGAATTTAGTCAAAAAACATCGTCGCCCAAGTCACCTTCACCGAGATAGTCGCGAACTCAAGCATGGTTGATGAATCCATGTAGCTTAGCTTTGAAGGAACAATGGTGTTCAACATTATCACTGTTAGAACCTCTACCAGCCTTGAACTTCAAACGCATCACAGTATTCATCTCGACCGCAATCACAAACCTTTTTAAGCCACACGAGTCACCAATTGTGCCATCAAAAAGATGAAATTCATCAGGTACTTCCAAACCAGAAAAAAGAGGAGATGAGGGATAAATCGAAACCACTCTGCACTTCAAATATGACAACTTCGACTGTAGCCTCAACTGCATTTTCAACAAGTGTCGCAGACATGTCAATTGCACCACAATTGCCCTGAATTCGACCTTTGAATGGCACACCTAACATGCGTAGTCCATTAAATACTACTGCCCCATCAATCAGCTGTGGGTCGTCATCATCTTCTTGCTCTCCATTCTTGATCCTCGTGTCAAACTCAATCAGAACACTGTCAGCCAATGCGATGCCTCTCTTAGGACCCGTCATTTTGATAACAGAACCCTGTAGAATTATTATTGGAAAAACAAGAAATATCTGAATTCCAAAATTTCCCTTGCTAGCCATGTGCCAATAGATTTTGAATAAACAGTAGCACGAATCCTAACTAAACCCACCTGAAACAAATAATTGGAGTTTTACTAAAACATAAGTTGGTAGGTAAAACACATGACGTTCACCAAACAAGGCATAGTAACAGAATAACATTGGAAAAAAATATGGATGATGCGAAGTTTAGGCATGTGTCACATGCATAAACATATATCCATGGATGAACCTAGTTCCATATATTTGCATGCACAAATCCACCCATATAAGATCCTATTGGTGGAGCCACCATCAGCACCAATACAAATCACCCTTAGAACCAAAAACAAATTTCAGTCACAAATACGCAATAAAAAGAAAATTGTGTACATAAAGTTCCCTAAATAAGTGAGCCCTAATAACTCGCCTGTAATACATACTCAGGTAGACATGGAACTCTCAAAGCGCATGTTGGGATCCTTGATGTCCATTCCATTCCTAATCCTCTATTGTTTTGTGCTCTGTGTGGCATCAGCAAAAGACAGATCTGCAAGCTAATTAAGGCACTAACCAAGGAAACACACTTTTGTTAATTAACCCCTTGAATATCAGAGTTTGCAACGTATACCATCCTCCTGCTTTGATCTATACAGTGGGTAGAGGAAGGATATAGGATGGTAATGGTGAGTGTTGACTGAAGGGTGGCGATCTAGGGCTTAGTGGTGCAGCAGCAAAGCGAGGGCAGCAGGTCAAGGGGTAAAACGTGACTAGCCTGGGAGCTTGTCACATGATCCATACACAGAAAAGGAAAATCATCTGTTGAAGCAAATGTTGCCTCCCTACTGCACTAGTTTTGTTTTCTTCTTTTTGGCCACACATCTGTGTGAATTCTCCAGCCTGTAGGGGTTTGGGACAATTGCAAGTTTGCCACCGCACAGAACTATTATTGCAAGCTGGCGACTCAAACTAAAACTGTCATTCGAGTAGCATTCTTGAAAAAAAAGAATTACCGGTAATTTTGTATGCCCAAAAATCAATTTTCCTGATCAAACGAGCTGATTGCAAAGGAAATCCTTCCCAAGTCCTAAAATTACAATTTTCTCAAAATATTGCTGGTAAAAAAAATTGCCCATCCTCTTATCCCATGTACCTGGCATTTTAATCCCATCTTTTAATTAAGATCCAAAGGAGATTTGGCTCTGTTTGGCATGGCTCCAACTTCGGGTGGAGCTGCTCCACTCCAGAACTTCACATGGAGCCAGCTCCTCTCCAAAACTCCAGAACAAAAATGGGGTGTTTGGCTAGATGGGTGCTCTCAGCTCCAAAAAAGATCGATTTTAGTGTGGATTGCCATTGTTGCCCCCCAATTAAGGCCACACTTGTCATCTCTATCCCATCTTCTTCTTCCCCTTTTTCCATTGCACTGTGCCGCACACGGGAGACCCTCCACGGGTGGCGGGCTAGGCCGCGGGGTGGGCGGCGATGGGGGCGGCGCCGGGCGGCAGGGCTGGGCGGCGGGCGGCGGGGTGGGCGGCGACGGGGGCGGCACGGGGCGGCGACGGGCGGGGCTCTGGCGGCGAGTGGGGCTCAGGAGAATAGAAGGGAGAATAGAATGAAACAAAAAGAGAATAGAATGAAACGTTTTTTTGTGTAACCAATGATATTGGTAGGTAATTTACCCACCAACTCCACGAGGAGGTTCAAAAGAGAGGTTTCTGGAGCAGCAAAAGAGGTGCTCCAAAACTCCACCTCCATTTGCACTACAGCTCCATGAAGTTGGCAACTCCATGAAGTTTTGGAGTTGGGATGTTTGGCTAAATTTTTTAATGGAGTTGCTGGAGTTTAGGAGTGGAGCCGTGCTAAACACGACCTTAGTGGTTGTAGTATGCCATCTTCTAGTTTTAAATCTTGTTTCTTGGATGCACAAAATTTGCAATTGTTGCAGACAAGTATAGATATTCACCTGCTGCACGATGATGGGATCATCCCTGCTGCGACAGAAAACATAGTTAATTAAGCATCGAATCGACTTCATCCCGCGCCGCCATGAATATCAATACAATCATCTTCCCAGCGACCTTCGACTCCCGTGGCGGCGGCGCGAGAGAACCGGCGGCGCCAAACCCCAGCGCTTCCGATTCCGATCCGGAAAAGCTGCGGCGCAACAACAACAGACGGCGCCGTGAGCGGAGGCGGGTCTCCTCGTCGACCAAGCGCAGGAGGCCGCCGGCGGGTCGGCCAAGGATCGTGCGCTGGAGGCCTCGCATCGCCACCGCCTCCGTACCAAAGATCCTTGTTGTGAAAATGATCTAGTATACTTGCTATCTGAACGAGTGTGAATGAAATCCATGCCATCTGTTCGCTACAAGTTCGATGACACTTCACCACAAATATGCAAGAAAGATTTCAATTGTCTCAAATATTCAAGGAATTAACTTCTCTCCACAGCACAATATAATTGTGCAAGCAAGAATATATGCCTTTCAGGTCCCAAACTGCGGACTCCAATATTCATTCGCCCAAAAAAAGACTCAACTGAGTTGAAATGTGAAGTAACACATTTCACCCAAGAAAAAGGCCCTACTCAGTTGAAATGTAGTATACATTAATCATTTTACCCATTAAAAATCCACAACAATTGTGACCGTGTAAGCTCCCAAAAATATAGCAAATAGGAGAACCAGAGCGTGGGGTTCTAACTAGACACGCACAACCCAAACTTCAAAGAAAGAGAATCCAGATGGAAGGAACTCCACTCAGTTACTTCCTGTTAGCAACGGCGGAATATCTCAGCATATACAGGGGCAGATATGAGCATTCTGTGTCTCCATGTTTTTTTCTTGGGTTCCAGATTTGCAGAATGTTCAACATCCACACACCGCCAGACTGTTGGAGCCAAAATTCAGAAGTGTTGTTTCCACATCAGCACAAAGATCATGTTTCCGGTGGCATGTTTGCATACAGGAATGTGTAGAAGAGCTCCACTTCAGGCATACTTCGGATCATCTGAATGTGTTTGTTCTTGTTCGGCTCCACAAGCAATGGTGAACTCAGATGGGCAACTCTGGGCAGAAGTGTCGCTAAGGGCAATCCTGACGGAGGACTTGGAATTCCAGTCTGCGCAGCCAGGTCCTCAATCACCATGTCAGCTATCTTCCTCAGTGACCTCTCCATGATATTTTTAAAATCATCGCTGCAATAACAGTCCCAAATGGTTAAGTAGATACTCATTGGGGACTACTTTGTCGATGTTACCAAAAGAGTCAACCACAGACATGCCATTAGATTGACAGACATGAAAACAAAATGATTCTGCGCATGACATAATGATAATACCCTTACGCTAAAAAAATGTTCTCTCAAGTTCCAACATAGTAACCGTACCAACAAAATTTCACTGTATGCGACTGTAATCATACAGCACATGAAAAATGTTACTGTTCAAATCATCATTTCTTTTCTTTCCCTGAAAGGAAAGGTAATGCACAGAAATCTAAATACAGAGCACCTTTTTGCTCCATGCTAGGTTATATAATATAATAAAGGTAAATGCTATCAAATGAAGTTCAAACTAGTGAATAATGCTACCAAGAAAGTTGCTTTGACTCCTTCAAGTTTAAAGTAACAAACTAGGTCAATAAAAATCACATGTATTATGAAGTCAACACTAAGTATACAATTTGGTAGATAATAACAGAAGTAGTTAATTAATTCAAAGTTAATTGATGAAGAACAAAAAAATTGAAGACATACAACGGACAGAGCAAAGAAATGTGCATTGTGATACAAGTTATCTCTTGCTATAAATGAGCATAACACAAAATTACCTTGCCAATACTATTCGTGTCTCAGCCATTAGTTGTTCTAGCTTTCTGAAATCATTTAGGAGTGATGAATCATCAAATCCAGTACTAGACACTGCCATCAACTGTGCATGAACACTGGCATCATCAGGTACAAGGTAATTTATCCATGAGTTATCTTCACAAAGACCCATGAACATGTCCAATATTTGTAATACTGTTTGCAATACTTGGTCCGTGCTCATAAGGTCTTTCAGCTGCTTCCTGCAAATTTTCACATGTCCGTACTCAGTATCGCTAAAGGGAAACACAACCAGGAATCAATTTGACAATTTCCCGGTGGTAACCAGACGTTACTGCTGGAATCAGCCATAATGTCTATGTACAGTATCATTGATATTGGATGGGTTCTAAGATACCCTTGAACATTGTACTAACAAACCGAAAAAGTTTAGGACGCAAGTTTCATATAATAGACCGAAATCTAAACTCAGAAACAAAGTAACTGGAAAGACACTAGAAGCCAGCTGGTTAATAGGCGATTAGTGGTACAATGTTCACAGTTGGATTTCCGAGAAAAAGGAAATGAGACATAGTGTACAACACTAGTAGCATTTTGCTAGAAAAATTTAGATGCATTTTCCTTAATTTGTTGGGTGGCGAACATGCCGGTAATAACTATCATTAGGACAGGACAAGATATATTTACTCTTTTAGGACTTCTGTCGCAGCATGTTGCATTTGCATTATGTATGCATTGATTTTGCCAGTTGGAAGATAATCCGCCGTTGTAAGGAAGCTCTTGTGTCCATTTTCACTGAAGGTATCAGACTCTTCCTAGAAAGGAAGTGAGACATTTCCAAGTCAGGAGCAGATTGAACCCATGTCAAGTCAGTGTATTAATATACTTTCAATTATTCAACTGTCTAGAGTGCAAGCACGAAGCATCATTAACTGGAGCAAGAAATAAATGAAACAGTCATCTGTATGGCAAATTGGCAATGGCTTGAGCATAGAATGTGGAGCCTGAAGCATAGAATCTACCTGTATCTGTGCACGATGTGAACCGCGGGCAAAATCTAAGTATAGATGCCTGCCTAATATGGTGACCTGAACTCTAGTGTACAAGCTAAGCAATGTCATTGCCCATATTGAAGAAACTGTCTTTGTGAAACCTAAGAAATTGGAGAAGCGGCAGAAACAATAACATTGTTAGAAATGCATACTTATGATTAGACAATGAAAAATCCCAGCAAGCCATTGCAATAGAAAATATAAGAAATATCGTACTCTTAATCTTAATCTCCTCCCAAGTATCATACTTCTCCTTTGGTGTCAGTGCGCTTGATTCTACCTTCCCTTGCCGCAGCTTGTCAATCAATTTTGAAATATCCAGTTCACTCATTATCTTTTCACAGAGCTGATGCATGGCCAAAGGCAATGTGGTACTGTCGCAAATGCTCTGCACCTTCTCAAAGTGTTCCTGTAGCCTACAACAAAATAGAAGAGCACAAACAATTATGAGGTAAGCTCCTTTACTAAATACAGAGCTTGCTTAATCTGAAACAGATACCAATTTGTATGATTAATACTAGCACAACAGTACAAAAAGAAAAGGGTTAATTGGATATATGCCATCTCAATTATCACGCTTTGGAGATATACCATTACTATTCATGATATTTGAAACGTGCCATTACAACTTCACAGGTCTTAGACATATACCATTACTTACCCCTTGGATGCGTTTATAAAAAAAGTTAGACCAAAATACCCCTGGTCTTCTTCTTCCTCCCATCCTGTCTGCTGCCTCCTTTCTCCCCTTTTCTCTCTCTGCCATTCAGAATGGCCGTTCCTCTCCGATGGAACAAGCACAGCAGCTGCTAGCTTCTCACGTGCTGCTGGCCATGACGTGCCTCCACGAGTTCCTTCCTGCCTCCTCACATGCTGCTGGCCAGAACGTGCCTCCGCACGTTCCACCGGCCAGGGAGCGAGCCACCTTGTCGGCCACAGCCATGGAGCAGCCATTGCCCAGCGAGGTGAGAAGTGAGATTGCCGAAGGATTCTGGCGGGATAGGAACGCTGAGCGCATTTTGCAGAGCAACAGCTTCTGTAACTACAGCAGGGTGCCGAGCATACGAGATTGGACAGCATAGCAGCCGCAGCCCATCAATCAGTAATTTTATCACCCCTGCCATGTCACAGTTGCTGCCGACACGCAGCGACTCGAGTAACCGCAGCGGTTGTCGAACAGATTCTTGAGCGGTTTCACGAGGCTGCTGCAGAGGCTGGCGGCATCGGCATCATCAAGAGAGAAGGCGGAGTTGAGTGCATCTCCGGCCACACAGCCATGGAAAGAGGGGTGGAAGGAAGAAGGGCGCCATGGGCATTTTGGTCCAAATTTTTTTATAAATACATTGAAGGGGTAAGTAATGCTAGATCTCTAAGTCCTGTGAAATTATAATGGCATGCTTCCAATAACACGAATAATAATGGCATACCTCCAAAGCGTGATAATTGTAATGGCATATGTCCAATTAACCCAGAAGAAAATGGGACTCAATCTTTCTCGAGCAGATTTTGCCCCTATCATGTTGTTAACATACATGGGTAGATGTCAAGTATGACCATTAACTCCATGTGCAACATGTGCAGCACTGACGGTCTAAACAACTAAAAAAGGGGGAACAAGCAACCCTCTCAGTTCGTCTATCATAAAGGATGCGTAAAACATCCAAACTTAGTAAACCAACAACAAAGTTATCTTCTTTATGTTCCAAAATTTAGCTGGGAATTGAACCAACCCTCAATCAATCTAGAGCAACCGAGACACTACACAAATTTAAAATGAATGCGGAGGCCCAACTCGACCTTGTAATTGGGAAGAATTCCCCTCTCAGGCAGAGGAAGCCAGCAAAGGTAATAGAGCAATCAAGAACAGGAACACGCAGCCCACAAAGGCAATGCCACAAGCAGTAAGTAGTAGAACAAAGAGACCCATGCAGTCCGCTGGCCGGGAGTGGGGAGCGGAGCCTCAGACTATCTTACTGGTTCTTGACGAGGTCGTCGGCGGCCTGCTCCTCCCTGGCGCGCAGCTGCTCCACCCGCACGAGCTGGGCGCGGTGCGCGTCGTAGAGGCGGTAGGCGGCGTAGCCCGCTCCCGCGACGCCCAGCGAGACGAGGATCTTCCGGCGGTGCCGCCCCCAGAACCCCCTGCACGGAAGAAAGAAGGCTCCGTCACGCACGCAATTCGCCGAACGCCTCGCTGGCAGGCCGCCAATCCACGAGCACCCCCGGCGGAATCACTCACCTCGCCGAGGCCAGCATGGCGGCACGCGCGGGAGCGAGCTTGTGCGGGTTGGTCGGCGGGCGAATCCGGCAGCAGCGGCGACCGGGATTGGATCGATCGGTGTGCTTGGGGGCGGGTGGGGGGATGGCACGATGGAGAGGAGGCGGGTGGGGGAGTGGAGACGGTTTGGGAGCCCAGTCTAGAAGCTTGCTACGATTATTACGAACTCGATTCCAGGGGGGTAAACGCAAAAGAAGCGGAGGAGACCGTGGTCTTCCATGTGGGTCCAACAAGAAGTACTGGGGCTTCCGGCCCTAGAAGAGATTTTTATTTGTGCGGATTATTTTTCGTGATATGAAAAATTGAATTCATCATAGGAAAAAAAATCAAAGTCGTCGACACAAGTAATGCCGTACGACATGAAGTTTTGGCCCAGTTGCTTCTCGTCCCAAGAGGACAAGGTAACTGGGCTGAATTAAGCCCAAAAACAATTTTTTTTGGGACAGCCTACAAAAGACTCAGAACAACTAAGGGTGTGTTTGGTTGGGCTGTGGCTTTTGGAAAAAGCTGCTGTGAGCTGTGGGCTGTGGAAAAGCAGCTGTGAGAAAGCAGCTGTGGGAAAAGCAGAAGACCGTTTGGTTAGAGGAGCTGTGAAACTGTAGGTTGTGTAAGAAATACCTGTAATGTCCCTAAAGATTTGTGAGTGTGTTTATATGCAAATTGCTCATAACAAAATAAATTTTATATATTTTTCATCCATTAAAGTGATTGGTCCACATAAATAGAATTATAACCATCAAAAGTTCTATACAAGGACGCCATCCTTCAACATAGATGAGCAGGGAGCGGCGGACGGCGGGCCGGCGACCGGCAACCGGGGGCGACGGGCGGCGGGGTGCGGCAGCCGGCAACCGGGGGCGACGGGCGGCGGCGTGCGGCGGCCGTCCGGGGGGAGCGGGGTGTGGCGAGCGGCCGGGGGCGTCGGGCCGGCGGCCGGGGGCGTCGGGCCGGCGGCCGTCCGGGGGGCGGGGTGGGGCGGACGGCCGGGGGCGCCGAGCTGGCGACCGGGGACGCTGGGAAGCGGGCCGATGACCAAGGGCGGCGGATGGCGGACGACTGGCCAGTAGCCGGCGACTTGGGGCGACGGGCGTCGGGCGGCGGCGGTCGGGGTCATCGGGCGGCGGCCGTCCGGGGGCGGGCTGTGGCGGGCGGTCGGGGGGCGCCGGGTCGGCGGGAAGCGGACCGACGACGTCCGGCGGGGACGGGCGGCGGACGGACGGACGCGGGCGGCGGGGTGCGACGGGCGGCGGGCGGACGGACGCGGGCGACGGGGTGCGACGGGCGGCGGGTGGCGGGGTGCGGGCGGCGTCGGGCGGACGGACGCATCGAGAGAAATAGATCGGGGCAAAAAAAACGAATCGTTACCTTCATAATCAGTGGCAGGTGGGTAATTTTTTACCCCAAAAGCACTTGAAAGCAGGGGGAAGGTGCTTTTAATTTTGTACTAGAGCAAAAGTAGCTTTTGGGCAAAAGCACGTAGAGCTTTTAGACTCTTTGGTTGGCTTTTGGCTTTTGCAAAAGCAAAAGCAAAAGCAGGTTGGAAAACCCAACCAAAGGCACCCTAAGATTGTTCCAAGAAATTCAAAAGTGTTCCAAATGGAGAAAAAAACGTTCTAGAAATAAGAAAAACTATTCCAGAAACTAAAGGTTGTTTCAGAGTAATTATGGAAAAAACAAGTTCCAAACAAAAAAAGTAAATGTTCCGGTAAAAAAAATAGAGTTGTGTCACATTGTGGGCGCGACAGCAGCCCTGGTTACCTACCGTGATGGCTCACCAAGTGCCAGTGCATGGTTAGGACTTCGCTATACCTCTACTTGGGCTCGCCGTGCTCCGACCTTCGAGTGTCACAGCCAAAGTTTGGTTGCGAGTGGAAAACACCAAATAAAATAAATTATTTACATTTTTTTAAATTTATCGAGCTTTAATTGTTAAAAATTTGAAAAAAACCAAAAACATAATGTTCTATTTTTTAATCAATTTGTTGTGGAGTGTTGCATTTATGTTGACTTTGCATGGTGTTTATGTTTGAAAGATGACTTTCAAAATTCAAACAAGATAGAGCATGTTTTATTCTGTTGCAAACAAAATTCCCTTTTTTTCTCTCACTTCCAACTGGGACCCACCTCTCACCTTCAACCTCCATCCTCCTCCCTCCCCTTCCTCTCTTCCCCACAGTAAAACCGAGCCGAGCTCCCGCATGCTACCCATGACATATCAGACGGTGCGGCAAACAACTCGTCCTTCCATCATTATCCAGCTAAGACTCACGAACTCCTCCGGCACTAGTCAACTCTTTCAAGAAGTACTGCAAATTTGAAATCAAGCGAGCTATGCATGCCGGAGCAACATTTGTGATTTGTGAATCATGAACGCATTCTTCACTTCTAGATCAACTTCAACCGTGACTGGATCAATCAATCAACAGGTTATTATTGCTGATATTTGGTTGCTTCTGTATAAGAAGAAAGCAGGATATGCGACAGCCTTATATCTTACAGTGTAGATAGTATCATCTCCTTGACCACACTAGAATCAGGTACACAGTCTTCAAAGAATTTAGATACTGCCTGTATGCCTTGAATACAAATACATAATGATGAACATGGTAAACGAAGGCAGATTGATGAAATGTGCGGTGGTTCGGCGTCAACTAGACTATATACAAGCTATTGTTGACAACTTTGAAGCATTGCTTCTAGGATCCAGGACCGAGCCGGCAAACATCGAGGTCCTGTACCAAACTCTAAAATGAGGCCTGATTATATTAGTCATCACCCATCAAAATTGATTAAAATATTGAAAATTAAGTAGACCTGATCAGTATACTGGAGACTCAGATCGACGATCGATCACAATTCACAAAGTGTTAAATCCGGCACGTTCCAGCCTTCCAGATCGCCAGATCGGTTCCCCCCCCTGCGCCAGCGCCTCAATGCCGCCGCCAGGGCTGCGCAATCAGCCGGCGAAAACCGAAAAGCAAGTCGGTGCAATCGGGTGGGGCTGCGCAATCGGCCTGTCACCCTGACACGGTGTCGCGGTGACGCCTCGTCCGCTCATCGCCTCGATCCTGATGCCACATCAAGGGCTGAAGCCCGAAGGGCGCGTGCGCACGCCTGACGCAGTGAGCCGGTGACGTCTCGATCTCGCTGCAGCGCTGCCGTGTACAGGACTGAACTGTTGAAGCCTGAAGTATCAAAAGCCTGCTGTTGAGCGCTGACGGATGGGCTGAACCGCTGAAAGATGGATGGATATGCCTGTGGATGGATCATGATGAAAGACGGCCAGTCCGTTGGGCTCCTAAAATTTGGAGGCGTTGTGCCATCGCACAGTCCGCACTCCCCTGCGCTCGGCCCTGCTAGGATCATGATGAGCCAGGCCTATTTTTAGAGGCAAGTACCACGACTCTTGCCGTTCATTATGGGCGTGAAAGCAGCTGCACCTTCGGCGACTACGTCCATCTCGTCACCCACCTGTGAAGCCGCCACACAGAAAACAACACAATGTCCACAGAAACAACACTCCTCGAAAGCTCAATTTCACCATCACAAGTGACAGGCATTCTTCCATCTCGAGACTCAAGCAATACAGTGTCCTCTTTACTTGCGCTGGCGGTGCGGCAAACTACTCGTCCTCGGTAGCGATCCAGCCATGACCCATCAACAACTTTGGCGCTTACTACAGTAGCCTCAACTGCTTGAACAAGTACAGCAAATTTGATCTCAAGCATGCTAAGCTTGCTTGAGCAACATCAGCGAATCATGGGTGCATTCTTTTCGTAACAAGTAACCGTGTAGTGTTGGAAGAATTTCAGGCACAACACTTTATCCTCGGACTCTGTTTCCCCTCTTTACTTTAGATCAACTTCGAACGTGACTGGATCAACTATCACAACTGCACGAGATGGGCCTGTCAACAGCAGATATGAATCCTGCTGCAGGGGAGCCACATGTTTTCTTCCTGGCTATTCCTCAAGGATAAACCAAACACTAGAAACATCCTACGTAGGAAATGTAGAGTCTTGGATGACTACAGTTGTGCTATCTATAGTGCTGGAGTGGAAGAGACCTCAAACCACCTGTTCTTCACATGCTCCTTCAGCATCTGGTGCTGGCGATTGTTGCATATTCATTGAAACCAAAACATACATTGTTTTGATAGGATTGTTGAGGCCCATCGAGACTTTGGTTCAAGGATATTCAGAGAGATTCTCATTGTAGCTTGTTGGGCTATGTGGAAACATCGGAATGAGGTCATTTTTTATGGCGTCCCAATCCCGCTACAAAGATGGAAATTAATTTTCAAGGAAGAACTAACGCTTGTTTCACTTAAAACTGAGCCATTCTTGAAACAGGAGCTTGAAGTTTGGTTACGTAATATAAGATAGTTAAACTCTTTATTTTTTCCTTTTGGACTTGTAGTCCAACACCTGTAAATATCTTCTTTTAACATATATATAGAAAAAAAAATCAGTAGGGGCCTCCCCTATTGTTTTCCTCAAAAAAAAAATTGTTTTGGATGTATGGGTTTCCTTGGTATCCTGGTGTGCATCTGCATCAGTAGCCAACATAGCCGCCAATATGCTTGCTTGTTATACATTCACTGTTGTCACTTACACATGCATACCCAGACGTGTTTTGTTTTGCCTCTTGGCAGGTTATATGGGCGACAAACCATTCCACAGAAATGAGTGCCAAATCTTCAGAATAAACATAAAGACGTGGTACGTTGTCCCATATAGCAATATCGGCCTTGGCATTATTTGTGTCCGCGATAATGTATTCAAGAAGCCCTTTATCAACATATATGTTAGTCACATGATGAATGAAGTCAGCCGCTAGGAGAATGGATGATGTCGTATGTTTGCAGTCAAGGTGAAACTGTTTTCTTGCAAAACAACCATCTTCCAAACCAAATGGAAATGGAACACTTTTATTCCCACGTCGGCGAGTACACCCTAATTCCAAACCATCTTTTGTTGAATTGGACTATACCCTTATTCCAATGAAAAAGAATGAAAGATTGAATCCCATTAGTATTATGACAGAAGTTATGTCCGGGTTTGATGTACATTAACTTGAATTTCTATATGACCGTGATTTGCATTAGTTCATGGATTCGTTGTTTAGAATCCATACTATTCATTCTTATGGGACATGATAGGCTATTTTGTTACCAATAGTTTTTTACCATTATATGTCGAAATCACATAGCCACAAGATTTCAATCCTAGTGAAAAATTAATAATCCCCAGAAGATCTCCCGGGAGGTTTCCTAGACAAGGACCAGATAATCGGTGTAGATGAATTCATGGAGATAGCTGATGTAGGTAAAGCCGATGCTAACCGAGTGCTCTGAGCTGGTGTCCATGCACTCTGTGGAAGCGATGATGATACTCCATGGAATCTAAGTTGTGTGGAAACTATCAAACTATGCTTTCACGTCCAATCAAATTAGCATGCCGTGGAGTTTGGAGTCAAACCAGAGTCAGCAGCTTTATCTGCACCACATTTTGGTCAGAAACATCACGTTGTCAGCCGTAAAATTCTACAGCATGCCCATGGAAGGGTCATCCACCATTTGACTACTCCCCATTCTTACTCAAGAACCACTTACTCCGTCTGTTAAACACACTATTCAACACAATGAATACTAACACTGAGTGATAGAGACTTAATAAACCTGGTCAATTTTATGGTCAATTTTACTGTGCGGAGAATGGCAAATAGGACAACGATTAGTGCCAACATGAGACAACTTTACAAAACATGCATTTAATTTGATCATCATTGGAATCCAAATTGGTACATGAGTATATGTCATTATAAAGTTGAAAAGGAAAAAAAACTGCCTTGCTAATGGTGCGCACAAATACGAAGGCACTGTCAGCTGGTTTACTTCATTCCTCCATTGGAAATATAAACTAATTAGAACATCGATGGTTTTCATAAGGAATGACTGATTGGAATAGGTTGTTCCAACTTCCAAGATAGGGTGGCCAGGGACTAGGTTGCAGGGTTAAATTTAGAATAATTAGTAAACAATCATACCATTTTATGATACTTATTTGATTTTTATCTGGTGAAATTTGTTGAGTTTGCAGATGTCCGATTCAAGTTCAAAAGTTGTAGCAACGTCATCAAATCCTTTTGATCATACTAAGGACCAAACAATGATCGACCAAGGGTGACTTGGAGCCTATAAAAAAATTCTCCCCTCAAGAAACTAGGCATGTATCCTGATTATATCTCCAACGTGCCTCTTTTCTGACAGTAAAGGTCGCACTCGCACATACCAATTTGTAGTGTATTGATCTAGGAACATTTTTATAAAAAGGTCCAAAGCAATGCCGAAGCCAAAACGAGCAAGAACAGACACAAAACACAAGCTACAAAGAGCCACTTTAGTTAATCATAAAACAATAATCCACCCGCTTCAAACTGTAGATCATTTTAGCTTTTGTAGATACATGATTTTGGCTTTGCACCTAGTTATCGATTATGTTTAGATACATAGCAAAATCTATGTATCTAAAAAGCCAAAATGACCTACAATTTGAAACAAAGGGAGTAGCTAGGAATGAGGACATATCATGCAAAGTAGAGACGCTTCACATAAAAATAAATAAATCAAGTGAACATGCATGCATTTATTTAACTGGTCATGATCAGGTTTCTGTTGTACCCACAAACACAAAGAGAAAGAAAGATAAACAGGATAGTTCGCAATCCTATCGGAATGTATGGAAGAGGATCAGGCAATTAATTCAAGATTTATCAATTGTTGTATACATTTTTTCTGTAAGAAAATATTTTGTCCCGCTTGAACACAAGAAACAAGAAAAGCATGCAAATCTAAAATTGATGAAACTCCAGAGCTACTATCAAAAGTTCAGTTAAACTCATGATGGCATTTCCCAATATTTGAAGTACTTTTATACTATAGGGTGGATATTTTTGAGCACTTACGTTGGACACATGAAAATGATGTGATGTTATTGTCCCATCAACTTATAGCATTAAAAGTTATTGTCTTTCATCATGCAAAATCAAGTAATTAAGTATCTAGTAGAGGCTATATTTATACAGTAGACTAAAGGCCCAAGAGTTACTATTGTCCCCCCTCCTCCTAGACCCATTACTATTCGTCCGCTACTTCTTTTAGATTTTCTAATGTATAATTACTTGTCCAGCAAAATTGTTGTACAAATGATCAAATATGTTGAGAGTTTTGCTTACGATGGTTAGAGATAAGATCAAATCACATTGTAGTTTTCCTCTCTCAAAATAGTTTAAATTACACTATTTTAGCATTAATACTTTGATGAACTGAATTTTGAGTTAGCACTTTGATAAATTGAATTATACACTTCATATGTACATAATACATATCATTGTTGTTATTTATAATATTGGCAAATCATTATACTGTATGTAGATGACTTCTTAAAAACCTTCCAAGGATCAATATGTTGTTTATAAATATCTGCATACTTCATGACTGTATGTTACTTTTCTTTAAATGGAGACATCATTAGCAACATGGGGGTATCGACACCATCCACTGTGCAACCAGCACTTGTGGATCACATAAAACATAAGAGGCAACCAGAAAAGGTTGTTATGTGAAACTAGAGCATTTGGCGCAAGCGCGCCCTATTAAGATTGTAACGTTTTAGCTCTACAAAGTACGCCCTATCAAAAATAATAACATTTTGGTTATGTAAGTACGAAAAAGAAGAAAGAAACGAATATGAATTCCACTTTTCATAGTCATGCAAAGTTGATCATGTTTAATTCAAGACGTGATTTGGACACCACATACAGACATGAAGGTTAATACATCAAAGCAAATTTTAAGAGCTACACCTGTTGATAGCGACAAAAGTTCACATAAATAATATTGTTCAATTTGATTATATAACACAGATAAATAAAAATAGGCGCGCAACATATGTACACTAATCTAGCATTCTGAGTTGGACGGTGAAACTGGAAAATACAATTAGAATTAGGTAAAACACTTCTCTCTTGCCTAATTACATAGACACATAACTTCCACAATAGTAAGACAGATGGTTGCAAATGGCTCGGCCACAATCACTTAGATTATTTGTCTTCCCCATGGTGCTCTTGATGTTTATGCACCTCGCTTGAAAAAATAAATGTCATAGCATAGCACAAGGATGCAACACAGGCAATAAATTAAGTTCAAACACATGGTGGCTGTCCCAGGTGTTGGAGATATGTCCTAGTGGCAATCATAGAGATGATGATATTTCATTGTATCCATGATTTATATTGTATTCCTTGAATATCCATTAAAGGCTCCTTGAATTGATTTGCAATTATGTGAATTGTATGTGAAACTCTTTACTTGTATGGTTATTCTAAAATTGTCCCTAGTCGGAGTTCATGTGAGGACACACATGAATATTAGACTAGTACATGTATTAGTTGATGACTATGTTTCACAAAGTCATGGACATGGAGATGTCAAACTAATAATGTGGGCACGTGAGGAGACATGTGCTAGGACTGACCCAACACGAGATGTAGTTACATAGTTCTCTTTTCACAACGTGTACGCTTTATCCTTAGACCTAAGATTGTTGCATGCACTCAAAGATGTGAATCGACTTACTTAGGAGCTGTCAAACGCTACTCCCTAAATAGGTAGTTATAAAGGTAGCTTTCGGGTTTGTCAGGAAGCATGCTGTGAGGCATGATCAGTCAAGATGTGATTTGCCCCTCTCTACTTGAGAGAGATATCTCTGGGCCCCTCGAGTGATCAGATCCGGAAATGTATGGCCATGCTACGTGAGGTTAAGAGTTAACCGAGAAAATGATTTCGAATCATAGGATCGAGAAAGAGAGGTCGGTTTGGAGCTAGACCAAATATCGTGAGGCAAAAGGAATAGCATGTACGTGATATTGTGATGGTTCGTCTGATATGATCTTCGTGTGCGTATAGGAGTTGGCATGTCTTGCTAGAGGCCGCTACCAACTATTGGCCGAGTAGGAGTACTCACATCATGTCTATACGTATACTTAAGGGGTTGGAAGCCCAATGAGGATATGATCCGAATTGGACCAGGTTTAGGAGTACTAATGGGCCTTGGACATTGAGGCCCGTCAGGGACCCCTATATATATTGAGGGGTGGGGGCGGCTTAGGGTTAATCCTTTTGGCCGAGCAGCCGCCGCACCTCCGACGCCCTCGCCGAGTTGCTCTCACGGATCTAGCAGTCCGATTTTCGACGCTTCCTCCTGTACGTGTGGATACCTTGGAGGTGTTGCATCTGCAGCACTTGGACGAGCCACTGTACCACATGGACGAGCCGCTGCACGAGGTGGATGAGCCGGTGCGCGTGGATGAGCTGCTGCATAAGGAGGACGCCGCTGCACGTGGACGAGCTGCTGCACGAGGAGCTGCTTTGACGTCGACGTGCGATCGACTACACTGCCCCGACGTGCTTCATCACCTTCCGCATCTGCGCGTCTAGTGGTAATCCCGTAATCTATAACAACAATTTTCTGATTTACGCGGTAGAAAATTTTATTTTTCGCTAGCGTAGCCTACCTCGTAGCCCATCGCCAGGCTCCTAGCTTTAAGAAACTATAACCATCAACTCTAGAAAACCGAACATGCTCTTCTACTAGTTCCAGGGAATATATTTCCAATATTCTGACAGGTTTATAACGATATTTTGATACGGAGATTTTTAGGCCACGTTACTCATTTGAGTTATTTTTTAGGATTTAATGTGCTCGGATTTATTGTTGTAAATATTATTTAATTCTCATATGACAAGTTTATAACATGTCACTCGAGGCATGTAACCAAGTTGACTGAGTTGCAACCAACTAAGAAATACCGGGGGTGAAAGAATCGTGCTTTCCTCGACCTCTTGCACATATAGTTGCTTGAACAACTTATGTAGCATTTGAGTCCAAAGCTAACACAAATAAAGGAGGAAAAGTGTACTTTTCACCCTTTGAGTATTTTGAAAGTGTGACATTCATCTCGTATATTTTAATTGGTGCAAATCGATCAGAGCACTTATCATCCCCATGAAAAAAGGAGGAAAAGTGTATTTTCATCCCTTGAGTATTTTGAAAGTGTAATATTCATCTCTTATGTTTAATTTGGTGCAAATCGATCCCTTAACTAATTATATCGATGCACTAATCATCCCCACCTCGACATAACAATAATTTAGTGCCATCTAGCAGTTTATGCCACATAAATATCTGACTTATCACTTCTTGGCGATGTAATGAGTCAAAAATACTCGACATAACAATAATTTAGTGCCATCTAGCAGTTTATGCCACATAAATATCTGACTTATCACTTCTTGGCGATGTAATGAGTCAAAAATATAAAATCCACGGTAACTTTTCTGTAAACCTCTACAATGGCTACCCATAAAATATGTTAGTGGAAATAAATGGATCTGATTCACACCAAATTCGAAGGCAGGCTCATGATTTGGAGAATGGGTATTCAAACTTTCAAAGGGTAAAGGAAAAATTTGACAACCTAAATTTCAAATAGATGGTAGAAGTTACATTGTCGCTTGACAGTGATTCACTTTGTCGGAGCTTGGAGCGGAGCAGAAGAAGTTGAAGGCGCAGATTAGCAGAGGAAGAGGGATTCCTGTTGCCATCGGCCGCCACCATGGTGTACCGCCCATCTGCGCGGGCCTTGTGCCTATCGATCGTACCCCGGCCTACGCACCTCCGTCTTGGCACCTGCACAAGCTGAAGTCTCGCTGCTGACCTTCACCATGCATCCCTGCGACCTTAGATTTTCAATTTGAGAATCTATGGAGTCAATGAGGAATGACTGGAGGGAGGGGTGTTTGGGAGGAGGGGGTTAAATTTTAGCCCCCGTCACATCGAATGTTTGGACACTAATTAAGAGTATTAAATCTAGACTAATTACAAAACTAATTACATAACCTCTAGGCTAAATCGCGAGATGAATCTATTAAACCTAATTAGTCCATGATTTGACAATGTGGTGCTACAGTAACCATTCACTAATGATGGATTAATTAGGCTTAATAGATTTGTCTCGCGATTTAGCCTAGGGGTTCTGCAATTAGTTTTATAATTAGCTTATGTTAAGTCTTCTTAATTAGTATCCAAACATTCAATATGACAGCGTTAAAGTTTAGCCCCTCCTCCCAAACACCCAGTCGTCAATAAAAACAAGCGTCGGGACTCGAGTGTTGCCGCTCTACCTACGTGAGGAGGCTGTGAGCAGCAGTGCAATTGGGCCGTGTGATAGAGTGGGCCATTGGGTGAGGAGTGGAGTAGAGGAAGAGAGCAGATTAGGCAGGTGTCGAGGAGGACTATTTCTGGGTCGGACTGAAGGTTAGCCTATTTATTTTTGTTTTTTTATACATATATACACTAATACATAGTATATACAAAACTCTTTTGCAAAAATAAAGATATTCAACTGAATACCTTGAATCAAGGTAGGCCTGCTCCGGACCAAATTGTTGTAGCGATTGACTCAACATAAGATGTGGCTAAGCGGTAATTAACGAGATGATTACATGGCTAAAAATCATTGTTATATGATTCTAAATGATTGATAAACTAAGGTGGGGATGATAATTGCACCGGTTTAGTTAGTTAAGGAATTGATTTGCACCAAATGAAACATGAGAGATGAATGTCACACTTTTTGCGATACTTAGGTGATGAAAAATATATTTTTTCCAACGCAGTTTGCTTTTCACTCTGGTTGTTCATTGCTTCTTTTGACGCAATGCTTTTAGTGACGGTTTTTCTGCCCGTAGCAGGAGACACTTAGTTTTTAAAGACAAAGCCTACTCCTAGAAAATGAAAAGACAAACCTGCCCTTTTCCACGATTAAATTGAAGCCCATCCACATGCTTAGGCCCAGTCGAGCTCCCTTCCCTCTGGCCCATTGCGTAAGCACTGGAAACCGTGGAAGCCTAGAGGGGGGAGAGAGCCGTTCCAAATCCCACCGCCACGGGAAATCCTATCCATCTTCTGGAAGATTTTTGGTGCAGGTTCCCTCCTAGGCTCGGACGCATACACCTTTTTCTTTTCCGTTGTTTCATTTTCCCGTTCCGTTCCAATCTGATCCTCACGTTCCTCCGCTCGGGGCTCCGAGGAGGCGACCACGCGGTTCGCTGCCGCCGGCTCGCTCCGCTCGGGCCTTCCGTGGGGGCGGGGCGGCGGTGCTGGCTCGAGCCGCACCGGCACTGGCGGGGACAGGGAGACGCTGGCGGCGGTGATGGCGAGGAGGGCGCCGACGCCGTCGACGATCCAGTGGGACGCGATGCGCGCGGCGGAGGCGGCGGCGTGCGAGGTGGTGCTGCGCGTCCACCGCCAGGCAGAGCGCCACCGCCAGGACGTCATCGGCTACCTCAAGCGCATCGGCTCCTCCGTCGGCTGTGAGGTACGTGCTCCCGTCCGGCTCTCCCTCCCTCCCCCACGGAACCTCACTCAGATAGTCAGATGCATTAGTTTGTGCTATCTCTTGATGTTATCTGAGCTTGCAATGAGATCTGACAAATATAGACGCCCCTTTTCTTGATGCAAGTATATTCAGGCTGTTTCAGAAGCATATCTCACTCGACACTAGCAGTACAGGTGTAATCGTGTTAGGTAAAAATGCAATGTTCTTCAGGCTGTTTCAGAGTACACTGATGACCATTAAATTTCTCAGTCAATAAAGGTATGACAAAAAGGATCTCGCAAATTACAGTATTCCAGCATCCATGCATCTGTACCCATCAAGCCGTCTCATGAAAAGGTACCGTGTTCTGTTTTTAGCTGGGAATTGACCGAATTCGGAAATGAAGATGCCTTGTTATGCTCTAACAACGTCGCAGAACTGAAGCAGTTATCTTATAACAGACTCAGTCTCTATTATCTTCAGCTTTTTCAGACTCTCTAAGCCACTCCTGAAGTTTCAGTTCTTGTTCTTCTTTGAACTTATTGTAAGTCTCCACGGTTTTGGCAATATCAGTTTCCTCACATTAGTTTGTGCTATCTCTTGATGCTATTTGCGGGCTGAGCCCTTTGCAAGTACAAGATAAGGGATAATGGATTTGTATCTTAATGTTTTTCAGTTCTAGTTATTTGGTGATTGTTATTGTCAGAAGCTCATCTTATTTTTATTCTTTAGTGACATGACTCATGAGGCAGTAGCCTTCATTGTCGAGGATTGTGGATTCTCTGAAAGACAAACTCATGGCTCTACTAGGATGTTCATGAGGACCCTTGAGTCTTGTCTTGCTATCTTGCCCACATGAGGAGTCTTGCAGGCTCTGTCTCATTCGTTTTGTATCTTTCAATGCTAAGCTCAAGTAAAGCGTCTGGCTTCTCTGTGAGAAGCGAGCGAATAATACATGAAGCAATACATCTTTTTTTATACTATAGTAAGCCATCTAGGCTCTCTACATTTCTAGCACTACCTCGAGTACTTACTAAATTCATTAATTTTTCGTTCTATTAATTTTTGTGACCTTGATAAACACTTTATCTATGAATCAACCATGTGACATCTTCCTACCGGATTGGGTTACAACTAATAGTTTAATTCCTTTGCCCTTCTAGATCATCATGCCCCTAGCCATGTCAAATTATTTAAGAGCACATATCTTGTGAGAACTAGCTAAACTTGAAAACTATGTCAAAACTCATAAGTAGATGGTTACAACTAATAGTTTTTCTTTTTACACCTTCCATTGCTAACTATGCTTCCGAGGAACAAATGATAATTGGATTCTTGTCTTGCTTACTTTCTTCTACATTTTTGCAGTTAATGTAAATGAAATATGTATGAGTTGTTCAAAAAGATAAGCAATGTCATGGTTGATGATGGCTTGATTAATAAGGTATGTAGCTTCTGCTATTTTCTTTGAATGGAGTGGCTATGGATGGAAATTTTGTTATCCGCGAAGTCATGATGCCTAATTTCAATAGTTTTTAACACACTCAAACATTTTCTTCAAGTCATGTGTTGCACAACATTTATTTAAGTTGCCCAACATCTTTTTAAATGCACCAACATTTCTTGATATCGATCAACATTTGTTTGACATGCACGAACATTTTTTCTATGGTATTCAAACAATTTTTATACTCTAACCAACATTTTTCTTGAGAATGACCAACATTTCTTTACATACACAAACATTTTCCTTTTACTTATTTCTGGACACACACCAACACTTATAGATATTGACCAACATTATTTTTACATAAATCAACATTTTTTATGCTTGCAGAACATTTTTCCACACTCCCCAACAATTTATTTTACATACACCAACATTTTTCTTGATACACCATCATTTCCTTTAAATAATTCAACATTTATTGATGGCTGCCAACATTTTTTGACCATGTACCAATATATTCTTAAAGCTGTTTTGAACTCTTACCAACATTTTAGAATCTGTTCAACTTATTTTGAACACATCTCCAACATTTCCTTTATATTTCTCAACATTTGTTTCCTAAATCAACATTTATTGATGATTGCCCAACATTTTTCCTCAATCTCCAACATTTTCTTGACCATTATCAACAATTTTTTCATGAGCAGTTTTTTCTTGAACTTATTTTTTTAATATTATCCAACATTTCATTGACATACACTAACATTTTCCTTTAACTTATTTGGGACACATAGCGTCTTGATGTTGACCAACAATTTATCTAGCATTCACCAACATTTTGCTTGATAGACCAACATTTTCTTTACATAATTCAACATTTTTTTAGCATATACCAATATATTCTTAAATTGTTTGCCCAACATTTTTTTTACATACTCCAACATTTTTCCAATAATAGCCAACTTTTTTTTGACATGCACCCAACATTAATGAGGAACCCCACTTTGTAAGTTAGGGTAGGGTGATCCTGATGCACTAGTCATTTTCGTAACAGAAGCTCAAAAGGTCTATTATGACATATTCACTTTTGATATTCCATAAGGATAGTAGTTGTTCATCTTATTTTTGTTCCAACTCCTCTTTTACAAGTACAACAAATTTTATGAAAAGTTCATCGACATGCTACTTTAATTCAAATGTTGTCCTCTACCATTTGCTTTCCAGGTTTGTCACAAGTTTCCTATCAATGATTATCTATGTTTTATATTTTAATTGTTATGATACAAAAACTGCATCTTTCTAACATTTTGTAAATTTCTAACATTTACAACTGCATGTCCACCTTTTACGATGTTCACCTTTTATGATGAATGTTTCCAACATTTCTAGTTTCCACATTTTTTAGTTCAACAATTTTTTAGTTTCTAACGTTTTTTAGTTTCCAACATTTCTAGTTTCTAACATATTCTAGTTTCCAACATTTTTTATTCAAAAAATTTACACGAAAAGGTTCAACAGATCTGATTTCACCCTCGAATTTTCTCCATAATGTTCAACATTTTTTAGAAATTTAACATATTGCTGTTCAACAGTTATCTTGTCAAAGTCATTATGATATTCAATGGTGTTCCTTTTCCACAACCTAATATTTCTAAAACTTACTATAATTCTACTTCTACGTTTATTACTAACAGGTGCTCCAGATCTTCATGAGGAGATGATTCATTTTAGTAGTGTGGTTGATGTTTCTAAGTTGAGGATCAAGTACACCTGAAGTTACTTAGTTAATTATTACTGATTTGTTAGTTCTCAAATTTGTGTAATAACAATTTTGTTCTCACTTCTGTCACTTCTGTTTTTTAGTTGGACGTATTAGTATATTAAACTTCAAACTTTAAGTTGCAAGAGCCCACCCGTTAGTATCCTACTTCAAACCACTTCCCAGCAAAAAAAGTAAAAAAAATGCAGCAGTCAGATAGGAACTGGTGTCACGCTGGAAAAAAAAACGCCCTAAAAAGTAAAAAAAAACTCGAAGGCGCGCTCAAATATAATAGCGCGCTGAAAAAAATCAAAGGGACGCGGCGCTACTATATGTCCTGGAACGGAACGGAACCGCGAAGAGCTTGCTAGGCTATGTAGTTCCATCATTTAACCACCTTGCGGTAGACAGGAGGGCCATTTAACCATCTTGCGGTAGACCAGGAGCCCTCGGTGGCCACCGCTCGCCGGCAGCACGACGTCACGGAGACAGCACCTGCCTGAGCCGTCACCTCCATCGTGACGCCTCACTCTTCCCCGTCACTGCTTTCCCCACCCCCGCCCGCCGATCCACCCCATCCGATCCGAGCACCTTCTCACCCATCGCCACCGCCGCCCTCCTCGTTGTCGCAGAGAGAAGCGGCGGCACCGATGGGCCGCCCGCCGAGCACCGGCGCCCCGGCGTTCCGCTTCCTCCCGTCCGAGGTGGCGGAGATGGAGGCGCGCCTGCAGCAGCTCAACAACGCCATCCCCACCCGCGCCGTGCTGCAGACGCTCGCCGACAAGTTCTCCGCCTCGCCCGAGCGCGCCGGCAGGGTCACCATCCAGCCCAAGCAGGTACGCCCGCCCGCCCGCCCTCCCGTCTCGGGAATTCTTTTCCCTTCCCGCGCCTGATTTGATTCATGAAACGGGAGCTCCTCCGCCGTTCCCCTTCCTTCCCTTTTTTAGGGGGGTAAAAAATCTTTTGATTTAGGGTTTGCTTCCTTCTTCTGATTATTATTCCGATCTGTCTGTGATGTGAAATTTCGATTCGTGGGGTGGGGATGGGCCCAGGTGTGGAACTGGTTCCAGAACAGGCGCTACTCGCACCGGGCCAAGACCACCAGGGCCGCGCCGCCGCCGGCGGCTAAGATGACGCCCTCGGGGGCCGACCACCTCCAGCACGCCGCCAACTCCTCCGCCTTCAGGGCCGGTCAGCCCTCCGCTGTCGCCGCGCACCACGGCTCCTCCCCCTCCGCAGGTGATTGATTCTTCATCTCCTCCTCCCCTGGTGATTACATAGGAATGGGGTGATGAAATGCTTCTTCTAGCGGTGTGGGAGCACCAAACCTATCCACTTGTGGGGTGCAATTGTGCCTCTCCTTTCGAGGATTCAGTGCGTGGATGCTTCTGCCTGTAAGGTTTTGTTTGCGGTGCAAGGGTCCCCTCCGCATCATGCTAAATCGACAGCTATGGCCCTGCCAAACAGGGCTGTAGTTATACGACCGATTTTAGTTCCGTTTTTCCGCTGATGATTGTTGCCTTTGCTGATAACCAGGGAAGAACCCTGTGGAGGGTGTCCAGGTCGAGTTCGAAGCCAAGTCAGCTCGAGATGGCGCATGGTATGGACATATTCGTATCTCATACTTCTTGTTCTTTTTCTGTTGTCATATGCTTGTATGTGTTTTTGTTTGTCATGAAGATGTATTTTGTTGCTGAATGATGGCCAAGTTACTCCATTTAACCTATCATCCTTGTCCAACTTGGGGAGGCAACCCAGATAAAACTGGAATCATAACTAAAGGATCCTTTTTATAGAGTTGTAAAAAATGGCACTAAACTGATTTTGTGAATAGTAATGTCCCTCATGCAATCAATTTCTTTTTTGAAAGCATCAGAGGAAGTTATTTACTTGTAGGGATGGAATAAAAGAATAATAGTAAGGATAAGTAGTGCTTGTCTAGTGTTGTTTCCTACATGTGACCTGTTAGTGGCCACAATGAGAGAACCATGAAGGCATCTCTGGATTTGTTCACTATAAATTTATACACCCTTTATTTGACCAAGGAATTTATTTCTGTTCTGTGTCATTGAAATTGTTTAATCTGTTCCAAAAAAATATCGTATTTAAAAGGACTCGAATTCTTGCATGTGTAACACCCTTTTATGTTGCAGGTATGATGTTGCTGCGTTTCTGTCTCATAGGTTGTTTGAATCAGGGGAACCGGTAAGGATGTCAGTATTTTATTACATATCATTGAAGTTACTAAATGGCAAAGAGTCAAAAGACATTTCCAGCAATATTTTTTGAAAGCAGAATTCTAATACTGAAGCTATATGTGATTCCGTTGTTTTCTCTTTGTCGACAAAGGTGATGCAGTAAATTAATTTGTGATAGGAATTAGGATGCTATATCATCTCTACTGTCTTGCATTCCAAACATTCTATAATATTGATGTATCCTGGATTGCACAAGTGAATTCTAGAATATATTAGGTAAGTCGGGAATTAGTATAGGAGTCTGTAGGATAATTAGGAGGAAGGCAACCTGAGGCAATCTAACAGTTGTAAGATGGATTCAAGTTAGTAGTATATGATATGATGGAGTCACTGAGTCAGTAGAAGTAGTTTCTCCTGTTTTCTAATTTGTAATTGAAATACAGGCTTCTAATATGGATGGAGGATGGTTTGCATATGCGATTTTATAAACTGCTGTATTTCATGTATTGTTAAACTTTTATAAATTGGTGGTATTGCTCAGATGCCTATTTGGCTTATACCTACTTTATTTCTTGTGTGTTTATTCCAGGAAGTACGGGTTCGTTTTTCTGGATTTGGAGCAGAGGAAGATGAATGGATCAATGTTCGCAAATGTGTGCGACAGCGTTCTCTTCCATGTGAGGCCACTGAATGTGTTGCAGTGCTTCCAGGGGACCTAATTCTTTGCTTTCAGGTGCTGTCATTTTGAACTTTCTTTGACCTATCACCTAGGCATATGTGGCAACTTGAGAATTTCTGTGTAGCCATGCTTTAGTTTCATTATCAAAGTTCTTGTTCTATAAAGGATGGCTTTTCTTCTAGCCCTTAGAGCACTGTGCATTTGTATCCTATGTTTGGTGAGTTTTTTAAAACAGTTCCTTAGTTGATCTTGTTTTACATTTGAGAGTTTAGAGTGATAGTTAGATTCTTACTCTTCAATTATGTTGCCGTGCAATTTTTTTTTGGCTTTTGATTTTATCTTCCAAAACTGTTGAATCTTACTAGGTTTCTATTTGTTAGTGTGCACTGAAGGTTGGTTATACGAAATTAGTTCCGAAAATCTGTCCTTTGCTCCATCTGATATTATGGCCTGGTATTACTGATATTTCTCTTGAAAATTGAGCTCCGCCAGATTTGTACGCTATTTGAAATGGAAGTGCAATTTCTGCACTGCAGTTATTTTGTTATGCAATCAGTAATTTGATTCCTTTAAACGCTGTGTTGCCGACTTTTGATGTAATAACTGAGATGCCTTAGCACCATGTATTCATGTGTAGCCTTTAGTGTTTGTTCTACTTGTACTGACAATTCCAGTTGCTATGCCCTCAATGATTTTGTTACTGATACTAGTTCAATGGCTTTGCTTTGATATATACTAGCAATACTAATTAGGATGTTGAATTCTCACGCCATTTGCTTTTTTGCTTCTGTATTCTTGGTATTCATGTTTGACGCCAAGAATTTTTACTGCAATGTCGCGAGTTTAACCTTGGACCAGTTCTTTTACCACATCCTGTAAATAGACAAAGATCACATCAGGGTTGATTGGTATTTGGATATGTGTTTCACTCATCCTAGGGTTCGCTCATGAGGCCCATGATTCTTGGATGCATTTGTACACCTAATTGCTAGTTGGATAAAGTATAGCTATATTTTATATTTGATATTTTTTCTATCTGCATGCATGAGGTGAAACCCTATCCACCTTGTGTAATTAGCAAGGCACTGGGCCTCCAGCAACTTCTGAATGCACCTTCTCTTCTCTATAGTGCGCTGCCACCATCTTGTAGTGAAGGACCACAACATTTGGTATCAGATCTGATGATTGCAGCCACTAAACTTTTTATTTAATTTTTCCTGATTAAGCTAGTTTTTTTCTATGAAATGAACTATCGAAGGGGTTAAAAGAGTATTCAAATATGTGAAAAACTGTCATCAAATATATGTGCCCAACATAGTCATGTATATCGTGGTTGTTGTTGCGCAAGCGCTGAGGATCATTGCCACTCCAAATGAGAAAGATACTCATTAAAAACATACAATGACTATTGTTGAAATGAGGATTATTAATTATTTGTCACGTTTGGATGTAATATCATGAAGGAAACCGAACACATGATCCATCTATATTTCATTTGATTATGTTGTTCTTTGCTGCTATCGTTCACCCAAGTTGCTGGCTTGCGTTAATACTTCTATGCTATAATTTTTCAGGAAGGTAAAGAACAGGCTCTCTATTTTGATGCTCGTGTCCTTGATGCCCAAAGGAGAAGGCATGATGTAAGAGGATGCAGATGTAGATTTCTTGTTCGCTATGATCATGATTCTTCTGAGGTATTTCTCCACCCTATCTGGTGTTGCCCATTCATGTGCTGCAACTATTTTAGTGAAGCCTGTTGCTGACCTTGTATTTTATTTGGTGTTGATACCCTGAAACCATTGTTCTCCCAAGGAAATGACATACTTTTCAGGGTAAATCGATTATATGTCTGTGAAGTTGTACATTAATTTCAATTATGCACAATAATTTAGGTTCCTGAACATGCAAAAACAATTCAATCTGTGCTCAACCAGTTTAGAAGTTGCAAAAGCAAGTCATTATGTCCTCAACCCGTTCAGGATAAAACTTAATGTTGATTGCCTCCAGAAGTTTAAAGACACTGTTAAATAAGGTCATAAACCTACTATGGAATTTACTGTTTTACTCAATATATATATATATGCTCCAAGTCAAGCAGCATATCCTGTTCTCAGAATCGGTACTGTGTTTTATCCTGAACTACCATATTACAAATGTAAATAAGTTATTTTTTTATCTTGGGATAATTACCTTGCCCTGTTGTGTTCTTAAATCCAAAAACCAGACTGCTGCATTTTAGTGTTTGTTGCATTATTTCAACACACTTAAAAATATCTTTTAATTTTGCAGGAAATTGTTCCATTGAGGAAGGTGTGCCGCCGACCAGAAACTGACTACAGGCTTCAGATACTGCATGCAGCTAGAGCGGCAGCCACCATGGATGTTCACACCCCACCCAAAGAGGTTAAACTAGAGCTGACATCCAACGAGAAGAGCCCAGCAGAGCAGAAAGCCCCGAAGCAGCACAAGATGATGGATGTGAACACCGATGAGGTGACCATGGTCTCCGGCGTGGAACAAGAAGTGACACCAGCCAAGGCTGGAGCTGGAGCCTCATTACCGTCAGCAACGCCAGAAACCCGCAATTCGAGTTCAGATGTGATGAGGGATGGGGAGTCTGCCTCGGTGGTTGAAGATGATGATGAAGTACAAGTGGTGGAGAAGATGAAAGAGGGGGATTAGTTTGTTTGTTTTTTCCGTGCATTGTGCTGGGTTAACTTGATGTTGTCGTACAAATTTGACTAATTTAGTAGTATATCTATTTAGCTCAGAGCCTATTGTATTTACCATCTAGCGTCTTGGTGGGCTTGGAAGATTGCTCCTTAACAGCTTAAGTGAAAGTTGACTGTTTCGAAGGTAAGTTTTTAGCCCAACTAAGTATTGATGCATAAGAATTAGATCAGATGCAAAACCTGTCTCACATCGCGGTAAGGTCCGCAAGCAGCTTACCGCGTGCGCGCGTGCAGGGTTTGTTACCATCTGTGAGGGAAAAGTTCAGTTTCAGTAGACAGTAGCAGTAGCAATCTTGTGAAGGCGTTTTCCAAGATGACCCAAAATGAGCCCAAAGCAGGCCTTTTTGGACAACATAACCATTAACTAGGTTAATTAATTAACAACTCGTCTGCCCACCTTAATCAGGTGTACGTGTCTGAATTAGTTCTATAAAAAACTGGAGGGAGTGATTCATGAACATTTCAGGCTGCTATGGTTCCATTCGCAGACGATCTCGTTCCACTAGTGGCCGGAGAGAATCACAGCAGATCCAATTAGGAAGGCAGCGGCGAGGCCGTAGAGCGCGCGCCACACCCATGCCTTGGCCTCCTGCAGCTCACCACCGTTCTCCTGCGGCGGCGGCGGAGGGAGGGTCTGAACGGTAGCACCACACGCGTTTGCACGTTCCCTGCATTGCTGGCTAATCCTATGGAAACGGGGAGGGCTCGTGATGCAGGAGAAGTAGGCGGAGCCGTCGTGCACCACCTTCGCGTGCACAAGGTAGGCGATGTCCTTGATGCGGGGCCAGGATGGGGCATGCTCCGAGGAGCAACTGTCCAGCAGATCCTCGCCGCCGAGGATCTCCAGCCTCCTGTGGCTGCTCGGCGCCAGCCTCGGCAGCCACCGTGGGAGCTCCCTCGAACTCGCGTCCTCGCGCAGCCGCAGCGAGCGCAGTAGAGGGACGTCCTCCACGGCATCGAGGCCGGGGCAAGCCGTGACCTCCAGGTCCTCAAGCCTGCCGAGTTCTGAGATCCGCTGCAGCGCGCGGCAGCTGTCCACTTGGAGCTCCTTGAGCGCGGGCAGGCCCCTGATCTCCAGGAGCTTGTCTGCGAGATGTATCTTCATGCTGGTCAGTGCCTTGCAGTGTATCAGCCAGGGAGGAAGCTTACTCAGCCTCGGGCACCTGGAGATGTGGAAGCTGCGGAGCAAGGGCATGTCGCCCTCTAGAAGGCCCGACCATGTCTGCAGGCTCTCCATCTCGGCCACGATCAGCTGCTCCAGCCGTCGAAACGCCACCAGATTTATTGGCGCGCCCTGGAACTCATGGGTAATCTCACACAATGCACTGCAGCCCGATATTGTTAGGAAGTTGAGATCCATCATGTCACACAGTGACGGCGGCAGCCGCTGGCACTGGGAGCAGCCATCGAGGGTTAGCTGCTCCAGCGAAGTGAGGTGTGAAGATGACACCCAACTCGGAAACTCGTTGCCATAAAACTTTGCCAGCTTGAGTGAGGTCAGGTGTCCAGGGGGCTTGAGCTCACCGAGGACGTCACCTATGCTCTCAACATCTCCACCAGCTGGCGGCTGCTCGTGGTCAGCAGGGATGGTGCAGAATAGCTCGAGCTCTTTGAGATGGCCCATCTCGTGGAGCCTCAACTCAGCCGCCTCCTGTCTGCTTGTGCCGCTTCCTAGATTCAGTATCTGGAGGCTTGTAAGCTTAGACAGGTTGCTCAGTTCCTTGAATGTCCAACCTGTGGAAGCACTGCTGCTGCTTACTGGAACTAGAGAATTCGGAACTGGAAGAAAGCCTCGGAAGCAGTTCAGTTCTTTCAAGTTGCGGAGCCTGAAACGGATCTCTTGTAGCCCTGGAGTTTCTGATATGTCGAGGGTCCTCAAGTTCTTCAAACGACCCACACCCTTCGGCAGAGAGTTGAGGTGACGGCAGTTATTGAGGATCAAGTACTGAAGCATCACGAGATTCGAGACCCCATGGGGAAGTCTTCTTATGCTTGTGTTGGAAAGGTTGAGGTACCTGAGCTGCAGCAGTTGCCCCAAATTACTACCAACAGAGTCAACCTGTCCGTCTCTAAGGTCCAGAACTCTGAGGCTGGTGAACCTTTTGCAGATGATATCCATCACTGGTGGAGTAGCATTGGTGCTAGTGTCGCCCTGTGGGCTTGAGCTCCCAAAGACCAAGAGAGTCCTAAGGCTCGTGACGTCGTTAGGGATGTCACGGATTTTACCCCCATCTGCGGCGTACAATCGCCACACCTTGAACGCACGGCCAATGTTGCGGGGATCGCCGACGTAGTTCTCGTCCTGCGACCGGTAGATTGCATATGACCTCAAGAGATTTGGCATGGTTGCGCAGCCATCTGCCGCAGGTAGGAGGAGGCTCCTATCAACCAGCTCTGTATAGCAGTTTTGGGCCTCCACTTCCTCTGGACATGTCCCTTGCTGCTCCTCGGTGGTTCCACTGCTCCCTTTTTCGAAGAAGCCTTCTGCAATCCACTGCTGCATGATGCTCTTCTGCTGGATCACAGAGCCCTCCGGGTAGAGGGAACAGTAGAGGAAGCACAGCTTGAGGCGATACCCCAGCTCCATGTAGCTGGTGTCGATGCTCCTCTGGATCTCCCTTTGCATCACTTGCGTGCCAAAGAAATCGTCGGAGAGCTTAACCATCCATGGGTCCAGCTGGTCCCGCTGCCTCAGACTAGACCCGACAGCCTTGAGCGCCAGCGGGAGGCCGCTGCACTTGCTCACGATCCTTATCCCGGCGTTCTGGAATTGGCCGACGGCCTCGTGCTCCCTGAGCTGCGCCGTCCTGCGGAGCAGCAGCCACCCATCGTCCTCGTCCAGGGCCCTCACGTGGTGGCAGCCAAACCACCTGTTGACCCCGATAATCCTTGTCCTGTCCCTGTGCGACGCCGTTAGGATGACTCTGACGTCGCGCTCGAGGAAGCCCTGCCCTAGCTCCCCCAGGAACTCCCAGCCTTCATTGTCTCGCACGTTGTCGATCACCAGCAGAAGTTTGGACCCCGCCAAGTGCCTGCGGATTATCTCCCTCTGCTGCCTGGGTTCTGAGTTGGATGCTTCGCGGTCCTCATTCTCGCCCGACCAGATGGTCATTGTTCCGGTGCTGCTGGAGATGTGCACCCACATCCTTCTCTGGAACTGGGGATCTTCCCTCATCTTGTGGTATATCTTCTGCGCCAGAGTGGTCTTGCCCACCCCAGGTGCTCCCACAATCGCGAAGAGGGATATGCTGTTTCCCCGCATCCGCCTCACGTGGTCGTCGCAGTCGTTACTGATGATGCTGCCGACCGAGTTGGGCTCACCACCATGGCATGGGCCAATTACCTCACTGCTTGATTCTGCAGGCCGCTGGTCGGTGGCTAGTGCTTGGAGGGTCCGCGCCCACTGATTTTGCTCACTTGATGCTTTCAGATCGTCCAGCCTCTTGTTCAGTTTCTCTAAGCGATTCGCAGCGCGGCATCTGGTATTCACTTCTCTGCAGCACCTGCACAGCGACGAGCCACTCCATTCCTGTAAAAGGGCAAGGGTATACATTTCACCTTATGGGCTTATTGAGATGGCACATTTAGTTAGGGGTAACTTAGGTACAGCATTGTTTTTTTAAAAAAAAAGAAGAAGAAAACTTAGGTACAGCATTGGTCCAGGAGTAATGGATGCTCATCAGTGTTGTACTATATATCACACAAAAATACACACTCTGCATGAATATCAGTGTTTTACGCATCTAGGATTACCAATATAGTATGGTCGTATTGGAAGTCGAGAGACGTAAAAGTTGACATACCGATCCATCCTTAATAGACAGAATACCTACTTGTGGTCACTGAAGATTTAAATTAGGCTTGATTTTATGTAAAAATGACTCATTTAATACATGAAAAATGAAATTATTAGGTAAGGAATAGAAACTGCTTCTGCAGCATTGTAATTCTATTTCCTTATAGCATAGAAAACATAGTGTTGAAACATGTGTACTCAAGAGTGGAGACCATATCATGTATTTTTATTATTATTATTATCTAGCAAATGTATCACAAAAGTTCTCCAAGACAAAATTATTACCTGAAGTTGTAGCATACCCACTTCAATCTTGAAGCGGTCAATTATACTTTCTGCCTCGTAGGCAATCTCTGTCAGTTGTTTGAGCCATTCATGATTACCCTCTGCATGAGGGATGATGGTATGATATGGAGCCGTGCTTAGTTGAACAGCGATAGTTTTAAGCTTGCGTTCAAGCTTGATAATCTCGTGTTTTACTCCCAGCACTTTTGCAATCTCATTGTACGCGAAACCTGCCAATGCTGCGGTGGCTTCTTTTAAGAGACCGTATAGAATCACAGTTTCCATATCTCGCAAAGAAAAGTACGATAACCTTGTCCTTCAAAAACGAGTAAACATAAATGCAAATCAATCAGTTGATAATCAAATGTAATTTAAGGCACTTGTGTTCCCTTTACATATACCAGATCAGTTAGGACAATCCCAACCCAGCCGACTAGGATGGTTTCTCGAAGTAAATTGGGCTGCCACATAAGCATTTTGGTGCTGTGGCAAGGCAATTAAAAAGA
Source organism: Setaria italica (assembly GCF_000263155.2). Classification (NCBI taxonomy): domain Eukaryota; kingdom Viridiplantae; phylum Streptophyta; class Magnoliopsida; order Poales; family Poaceae; genus Setaria; species Setaria italica. The sequence goes on along the minus strand of NC_028451.1, from coordinate 25,961,966 downwards.
AAAGAGAGGATCAGTGACCACGCGCGCAACGAGGACCGAAGAAACCACCTGTTTCGCGGTGGGGATGCAACCCGTTTCCACCCGTGTTGGGCCCACACCGCATCGCTCGCCGCCCGCTGCCCGCCGCCGCACGCGGCCCTGCAGCCTCCACCGCTCGAGGCCCCGCAGCCCCGCCGGCCCGCGACACCAGGGGGGCCGCCGCCCACATGCCCCACACCGAACCCGGCGGTGGCCGCGGCCCCCAAGGGTGCCAAAGAAAGCGGCCACGAGCGGGGCAGGCCAAGGGCGAGAACAACCACATGTTCGTCTGCAGCCAGCTCGCCGTCGCTCGCTAGCTTCGGGCCCGTCGCCGTCGACCGCGGCAGCCCCGCAGCCGCTGCCTGCTCTCGAGTTCCCCACCCGCGGCCCCTCTCCTTTGGTGCCCACCTCGCCGTCGCGCTCGCGCGGCCGCTCAACACCCCGCCGCTCGCGCGGGCCGCCTGCTCGGGCGCGACAAACTCGGCCCGCCGCCGCTTGCGCGTCGGCCTGGTCTGTGGATTTGGAGAGAGTCGGAGAGGAGGAGGGGAGGGCGGGAAAGAGCGGCGGGGAATCTCTATTGTGCATTTGTGCTCGTGCGAAAGGGAATTCCCCCTTTCCATACTCCAAATACAAAAATAATCTCCACTAAATATAAGCACTAAATCAGATACATTTATACAGTTAGGCCTAGAATTGCTGTACAATTTCATCTGTCGTAGTACTGGCTTTTGGGGTATGAAAACTGTTTCAAATACTTGAAATAATATTTCTTTTAACGTGAAATGCTTTTCTCATAATGAGAATGTCGTTGTTACTGTCTGCCAACTGTCTGCTTATGGGTCATTTTAACTACTCCCTCCGTCCCAAATTATGGGTCATTTTAACTTTTCTAGATTCACAGCTTTTTGCTATGCAATGAGACATTGTGTATATCTGAGTGCAAGCAAAATCTATGAACCTTGAAAAACTAGAACAACCTATAATTTGGGACATATGGAGTAGGTCTATTTGGCGATGGCTATATACGCGATGAGATTTTTTTATCGCCCGACGACTTCTTGCAGGGACATATGCAATGAATTCGGCTCAATATCGCATTTAGATAAAAAAAATTTGTTCGATGCATCACACACTGGGCCCATCTTTTTTTTCTCTTTTTCTATTATTCTTTCACTATTCTTTCTCTTATTTTTACTCTTTTCCTTCCTGCATTTAATTTTCTTAGTAGACAATTATAAATTCATTTTATGATTAATTCATGATACAAATTTATTTATTCATTTTTATAAACCGAACCGGTAGAATCATGGATTTGTTTTGTGAGTTTGTATGATTTGTTCGGTAAGTTTACATAATTTGTTCGGTGTATATAATTGTTTTGTTCGAGTACTTCGTATAATTTGTCCTAGGTATACATATATTTGTTCTCTGAGTTGTATAATTTGTTTGAGAGGTATACGTCTTTATTCTGTAAGTTCATATAATTTGTTCGATGCATACAATTATTTTGTTCGAGGACTTCATATAATTTGTTCCAATATACATATATGTGTTCTCTAAATTTGTATAATTTACTCTAGAAGTATATGTCTTTGTTCTGCGAGTTCATGTAATTTGTTTGATGTGTACAATATTTGTTATGTAAGTTTGTATTATGTGTTCAAGGTGTATACATATATCGTACAAAATTTGTCACTTTGATTTAAAAAATGTTAATAAAAATATTTATCCAAATGTTGTCAAGTGGGATCTTGTTTTGAAGGAAACTCAATGGTGTCATCAAAATTTAATTTTAATACTCAGTGTCAGATTTATGACTTTTTTATATTCCAAATTATGTGCACTCGTGGGATGACATCATTACTTTTATCTCTTTTGATTGCATGCATACGGAGATGGAAACAGTCTATTTTCATAGGCTACACCAAATAAGAGTACATGCACGGAATTGGAAAGCGCGCTTAGGCAACAACCCCACATTTGTCACCTTCAACGACATATGATCGCTCACATCTATTTTGGGACGATAACGGCAGCTAGGCTAATTTGTTCTGTATTGGGAAAAACTAGAGCCGTTATGGACGACGTCCGTTAGGGAAAAAAGTCACATGTGACTTCCCTTCTGCACGTTAGAGAATCCATGCTGAGAAAAGAGAGCGTCAAAATGATGACAACGGTGTCCAATAAGATGAAGTGTAGGGAGGAGGGTGACTGCTTCATGGCCTTCTTCCCATGCGTGCTCCTGGGCCTCCTCAGGCATGGCTCCTCTGAAGTCTCCGGCATGAAGGAATTGTCGTGCTCCACGATTTATCCTCCAGAGTGTAGGGAATACATGGGCTGCAGCACCCCAGCCCGGGCACAAGATCCACCCCTGCTAGTGGGCCGAGTGAGTGGGAGGTAGAGGGGTGGTGGGAGCACAAGAGCTGTTGTTGTGCGTTTGTAGCTAGAAGAAAGAAGATAATACGCACACTGATGCGGCGAGTGGATGGGGTGCGGTGGAGGTTAAAAAATAATTAAAGTGGGATCCATATCCGGTTCTAGATGTGGAATTAAAAATCCTAGAAAAGAACTTTTTACAGGATGGAAGGTTTATGTATTCGATGATGTAGTTTTTCTACGTGAAGTGTATGACAGTACACAAACGTTAACTATGAACACTATGGGTTTAGAGTACTCTTATTGCACCAGAAAATTAGCATCCTTTGAGTTTTTTTTTTACGTTCAGCATCCTCTTTGGGTACATTTAGTATATATAAATGAGCAGGCCATAAATTCTACAAGCAGCACTTTCCTTTTGTTTTGTTTTCACTAAAATTATTTTTGTTGATTTGCCTGCAGTCTACATGTGCTCACCGAACAAGAAGTGAGTTAGGCTAGAAGTGAGTTCCCTTTCCCTATAGACGGATCCAAGGGATAAAACGCGAAGAACGACAAAGTGGTGACATGTTTAGAGTACTGGAAGATATTCGTTTGCTGTAAAAGGACGTGCATTGTTGTCAAGAATGGGTTAGAGGATGTTTGAACTAATGATTGCTTTTCACGTAAATCCAAAACAAGTGTTCCCTCTGTTCGTCGCGTATATGTCATTTTAGAAAAGTAAATGAACTAATTTGCTTGTACAAACGCCATATAAATATAAGAATGAAGATAGCAGGAGAAGAAAAAAAATAGAGATGAAGAAACTTATACTCCCTCCGTCCAAATTAGATGTTGTTTTGATTTCTTTAAATTCATAAATTTTATTATGCACTTAGATATACTCTATCTCTATATGCATAAACGACCTATGATTTGGAATGGAGGGAGTACCTCCCAATACAAGAACCGTGGGAATTCATACTCGTAAGAATCAAAGTAAAGTGTAGTTAAATCTACGGGGCGGGGCTGTCGCGCCAGCGTGCGTACCTCTTGAGACGCCGTCCCGGCTGCGCAAAGCAGCAGGAAATCGCCGCCGTGGACAGATTCGCGCAGCTCGCCGTGCTGCACGCTCCGGCTCCAGCTCCGGGCACGGACAGCGTGATTGCCCCCCCACCTCAGCTGGCTTGTTTTCTTCGCATGCCGTGGGCCGGCCTGGATGGAGCACCAAGACTGCAAGACGTACATGTGCTCGCAAGCAGTCAAGTCAACTGCAAGTGCAGCCAACGGATCGATCGGATGCTAATTAGTTGTCACACGCGGCCTGCTATTATTATCTCACAATAATAGACCAATAGTACGCGGGTGTAGCAGTGACGGGTATCAATTCAGATCTAACTAATTAATGAGATGCTCATCTCATGAATAAAAGAAGTTCGATGAGATGGGATCTTGGGATTTTCCTTGTCTTCTTCCTTTGACCGCCCGACTCCTTCCATTATAAGCTTGGGTTATACGGAGTAATAACATCCCGCATTAAGGGGTAGGGTTCAGAAGGATTGGATCGGACAGCTAATAATGAATTCTACACCGGTTCTTGAGACCTGTATATAGTGATCATGCTGCAAGAAATCGGTACTCCTGGTCTAAGAGGGGGAGGGGGCTAAATTAGTCAACTCAAAATTTTAACCCATGATTTTCGCTGCAAAGTATCAAAATATAAATTAGATCATGCTATCTAGATATGGAAAAAAACTATAGTTGATCTAATGAAACTTCTCAACCCACAAAGAGTTTTCACTACGGCTTATCACTGCCAATTTAAACCAAATCGGCGGTGGCGGTGATGAGTTATTACCGCCGGGTGGCAACAAAAAAGGGAATTTATTGTCAAGTTTAGCAATAAACCGGCTGTGATGTGAAGTATCACCGCCGGATTTAACACCAACCGGCGAGTAGGAGCGGAACCAAAAAAAGAATTGAATCGTGTTGATATCCGCACTCGAGTCAGTCTCTCCATCTTCTCTCACCCTGCACTCGAGTCCCCATCTCTCTCCCCTCCCATTCTCAACCTCTCTCCATCTTATCCTCCCCGACCCTCCGCCCGAACTCTCCCTCTCCCTCCCCTCTTCGTCCTCTCCCTCTCCCTTCTCCTCTCCGCTCCCCCTAGCGATGATGGCTGGCCCCTCCGCCCGACCTCACCCTCTTCCTCCCCCTTCTCCTCTCTGCTCCCCCTAGCGATGACAGCTGGCCCCTCCGCCCAGCCTCACGGTCTCCTCTCTCCTCTCCGCTCCCCTTGGCACCTGCTCTACCTCTCTTTCCCTCCACCCTTTGCTCGCCCCTCACCAGCAGGTTTGGTGAGGTGCGGCGGCGGTGGTACACAAGGTGAGGTCTGCGCGGCGCGGGCCGGGTTGATGGCGGGCGCAGGTTGCAGGCGGCGTCGACGGCGGGGGCGGGCTGCAGGCAGTATCGACAGCGAGCGTGGCTGGGAGCAGGCTGTAGGCTGCGTTGACGGCTGCGGGCAACGGCTGGCGCGGCTACAGGCGATGGCAGGCGCGGATCTGGATCTAGGTCACCATGTGGTCCTCTTCCTCCCTCTCCCTCCATTCCTCTCACTTGGGACAACAGTTGCAGGGGTGAAGTGCGATAGCGGCCGACAGGCCACGGAGTGAGGGGCCAAGCGCGCCGGTGGGGTGTGTCACGGGGGCGACCGGTGGGGCGTGGGGCCCAATTTTTTTTTCCTTTTTTTGTTTTCAAAAAGGCCATCTCGCCAGTTCCCCATCCGACGGTGATGCCTTCTGCTATCACCGACGACCCTAATCCATCGGATCCCCAAACCGGCGGTGATGTTTGGGGCCGGCGGTGATGTTGTTTTCTATAGTAGTGTTTGCAACCTAGAGCCAATCCTAACAAAAACTATTCTAAGGAAGTAAAGGTAGACAAGTTGTAAATAAGAAATGCAGAAACGTAAAGGAGTGAGTTAGGAAGAATGCAAACTCGGCGTGACAATTTATCCCTTGGTATAGTAGGCAAATGCCACCCCTAGTCCATGTTGGAGCTCCACTAAGGATGTGCTCTTAGCCATGAAACTTGACAAGGAAAACAAGTGCTCAAGCGTATGAGTGTTCTTCTAATACTCAGTATGAGTGTTCTTCTAATACTCACGAATGGCTCCTCTCTACTACTCAACTCACAAGATCTAGCAAAAATCGCACAACCTCATAAAGAGGGGTTGGGGAGAGCTATCTTGGCTTTAGTTCAACTTAGAAAAGGCACGAAGCACACCAGCAACCTCTAAAACAGCAGCCAGCCACTAAGGAGGGATTGGGGTATAAATACCCCACTCCTCAAAAACTAGCCATTAGGGTGTAAGACCAAAAATGAAACTACCGGTTTCCCAGAACCGGAACCTCCGGTTTTTCAAACCAGTTAGTAACATGTGGCACCCTAAATCTGAACTTTCTATTTTCAAAACCGGAACTTCTGATTTTTCCACTGCCTAACTCGATAGAGTGTGTACGTGTGACTTTTGTGTCTCTCATCAACTCACATAGGAAACTTGAGCATTGAGACTTTGTCAAATGACCATGTGATGCATCCCTCTTAATAGTACGTCATACCTATACTTAAGATCAAACATAAATACAACATACATCCACTTGAGCTTCATCATCATGAGCCATGCCATACTTGATCAATGTATCCACTTGAGAGCTACATCCAACTTTGTCTCATTGGTTTGAGCACTTCAACCTTGAGCTAGTGACTTGGATCAATATTCAACACATGTGAATGAAATCCAACTTTAGATCACAAGTCACCATTTTACATGACTCAATAAACATTTGATGCATCCCATTGCTATACTCGGTAAGGCTTGATTTGATACCTCAAAATCCTCCAAGCACTAGCCACTTCACCCTAGCAAAGTTCATGACCCAAGTCACCACTTGACCAGACTTCGATTTGTTTTGACATCAAGAATGAAACCCACTTGAGATCCTATCTTTTTTTGACTTTAATATCCCCATTGTTGCTAACAAGCTTCTCATTTTATTTAGAGACCGAAGAATAACCCAATGCCATCATGCCTCTATCTTCACCTTCATTTGCTTGTCATATATCATATATATAAACATCATGGGATCACACATAATATTCCTACTTGTGATATTTATCTTCAACACAAGCAATCTTGAAAATATGAGTCTATCAAACTGGCCTCTAATCATTTTCTCCACCATTGCTTGTTTTCCATGCTTAGATGCACTATGTCATATGTCACACTTGTTCTTTTCGCCATATGAGCTTATCAATACATTTCTTTGTCATAAAGGTTATTCACCAATAACTTTGTACCTACTCATATGCTTAACAAGTTCATTAGACCTTTAATCTAGTTATCATTCAACACACCAGAACCCACTGGGGACTAGATGCTCTTTCATACATGAAGAAGGGAGAGTGCTTTCCACCATCCAACAATCGGTGTGGACAGAATAGACCTCAATTCAATGCAAGATCATCCATCCAGAACATAGTACCTCCACGTATTCAGCTGAAGGAGTTCATGGAGGAGCAAGACAAGATTAACAAAGACACTGTCACTAAGTTCAAGGCTGTGGACAAGGTTTTGGAAAATATTGATAGCAAGGTGACAAAGGTCGGAAGTTTGAATCACTAAGTGATGAATATGATGAAGATGCTAGAGACTCAAGTTACACAGTTAGCTGAGCATTTTGCAAGCACTGAAGGGAAGTTGCCGGGACAACCGAGGAATCCAAAGACAGCTAAAGCTATTCAAACTCTCTCAGGCAACGAAACAGAAGATCCAGAATGGCTGGCGGGAGCTAGGAAACCTAAACTAGCAGCTGAGGCAAAGATGACTTCAAAGGATAAGACACCTAACCTAGCTCTGAAGATCAAAACAGAAGAGCTAGAGTTTGAGATGGTTGATCAAGATGACACCAAGATTCTGCCAGCAAAACCACGCCATCATCTAGGTGAAACTAACGAACAATTTGAAAAATTTGTTGAAGTTGTGCACGGGTTGAACATAAATATGCCACCGCTGGACGCTCTACAAGTTCCAACCTACGCTCGCTACTTCAAGGATATACTGACGAACAAGCGAGAGATCCCGCAGTTCACTACAGACCACATCAAGATGACATAAGAGTGTAGTGTTGCGATCGCTAATCATGCTCCTGAGAAGAAAAGAGACCTGCGATGTCCAACCATCCCATGTTCAATTGGAACATTGATGTTCGAAAGGGAATTATGTGATCTTGGCGTGAGTGTGAGCATCATACCTAAAGTTGTGTTTAGGAAGCTATGTGTGCCGGAGTCGGAACCAACTGCTATGTGCCTGGAGTTGGTAGATAACAACGTTCGCTATCCTGAAGGCATTGCTGAAGATGTACCTGTGAAGATCGGGAATCACTTTGTCCTTGTTGACTTCATGATACTCGAGATGGGAGAAGGAGCTGAATCCCCACTTATACTAGGAAGGCCATTCCTGAAGACCGTAAGAGCAAACATAGATGTTGGGAAGGGCAAGATGAAGTTCAATATTAATGGCACGCTAAGTGTATTCAAGTTTCATCCACGCTTTGAGGTATGCAATATGATTTCTAGCAAGTATATATCACCACATCGCCGTGTCAAGCAGGAGGAGAAGAACAAGAAGGCATAAGAAAAGAAACCAGCACAAGTTGTTGCTATCATCTAGAAGAAGGAGGAACGCCAGCCTTTGAAGACCAAAAAAATAGCCAAACCTATGCCTGCACCGAAGCACAAGATGGTGCAGAAGTGGGCGCCAAAGACTGCAGCGCCTACACGGAGCGCTGGTCCGAAGTGAAGAATCGAAGAGTCAAGCTATAGACTATAAACAAAGCGCTTTGCAGGAGGCAACCCGATCATCGAGTCAAGAATAAGCTACTAGGAGGACAATCCTGAAGTCATTTGACTTTTCATGTAAGTAAGTCGCAGATTTTGCTATGTCATACTTGGTAAACATTTAATAAGTGGACCCTTCGGTCAAGATAATTTTTAGATTTTTATTTGTTCGGTCATTTTCTATTCCTCTCTTTTTCATAAATCAATGACATGAGTCATCCCAAGTTTTATTTGATTTTTCTTGAAAAACTAGAACCAAATATCCAGATCTTATCAGAGTTTTCATCTTGACCATGATGATTACCCTAGTTTATTTCTCATGATAAATACACGAGTAGAGCCCACATTATTCTTACTTTGTAAATTTGGATGCATGCTAGGACTCGCGTAAACCTAGGAATTTGGTTTGCTTAAACTTGAAAAATTGATCGGTTTTTCTAGAATTAGAATTTTTCTCGGCCACCTTTGATTTATTTCATTCAAAATCTCTCTCTCGCTTTTAGCCAAAATTAGAACCTAAACTTACTACCCCACGGTACTAGTGCAACCAAAATTAATGTAGTCAGAAATCCTTTCAACTTACATTTGTTTTTGATGCTTCAAAACTCCTCTAAAATATATTTGAACTCATTGCTAGCTCTGAGTTAATTTTTAATTTTCAAAATTAGAGGAGGATAAGCATCTAAACATGATTTGGATGATTTTATGAGCTTTACTAACACTAATGGTTTGATTTGAGATCACAGGATTCATTATGGGGACACTCCTACCTACCAACACATGCAAAATAATACAAAGGAGTTGGCAGCCATACCTATTGGGGTAGGTCACAAGATAAGATGATGGGCATAATTGAAGAAAGGACACACCTATGACACATAGGTACCAAATGATAAGCAAGGTGGCAACATTTTCAATTCAAAGGAGTGGAGGAGATTGCTTGGACGGTGCATTCAACGGAAGGAGCTGAAAATTCAGTACAATAATTGTCAAGCAAGCATGGGAAGAAAGGAGACAAGGAGGGGAGGTGAAAAGATGCCAGGCCAATTGGAGGCCGGTCGTCCTGAGCTCTTTTTAAGCTCGCTCACCCCCCTGGTAGGTAAGCCAGTCTCTCATTTGTTCATCAAATTTTTCATCCAAAACTCCAAACACTGCACATAAGCTCTGAAAAATTCAAGAACCAATGCTCGACCAAAAATTCCATCCACCAAAACTTTTAGCAAGCACCTCTTGTTAGTCTTTGCTCTTGTGCATATTTTTCATCGGCAAGAAACCCTAGCGGAGTGTTTTTCTTAAAGTGTACACCAATGAAGAACATTGGAAGGCTTTTTCGGAGGTCAAGCAAGTCATGATCATCAACTGAGGTTTCATCTACGTCAAGCGCTTCACGGCGTCACTTAGTCTCTGAGTCGCCGCGGGGCAATGACGTTGACATGGCACCACCCCGAAGTGACCGAATGCTTCTCGACAGAATGCGGGAAACTAGAGGCTCTTCCATGCGGTTTGATGAACCACGTGGAATACCCGAAGCCACACCACAAACTTCAAGGAGAGCAACTTGCTCTCAACATGGCTTCACCAAGAAGAAGTCAGCATACTGCTTCACAATAAAAAGAAAGGATGAAGAGGAGAGGCTGAAAAATATTGAAGGAAGAATTGTCACCAACCACGACTTTGACGATGATTTTCTTTAGAAGATTGGGTTTCACAATGATATGTACAAGCTTCTGAGCAACACTAGTTGGATGCTATTTGCTCTCAACGGCCCCGTCACCGTGCAATTGGATGTGGAAGTTGAGATGTTCATGACCATGAAAAAGGTCATGAGGTGGAATGAACAAGGGGATGCGCAAGTTCCATGCCTCTCCTTTAGAATAAGGGATGAAGAGAAAATTATTACTTTCGAAGGCATTATGAACTTGCTGGGTTTCAGTCCACATGCCTAGAGTTCGGAGCTGTAGAAGAAGAAGACTTGAAGGAGTTTTGGAAGAATATTTTCAAGGAAGATAATAGGCAATGGAAAAATATTTGCAACCCCATCCTGCAAATATTTCATTTCTGGATGAGCCATCATATCTCGGGGAGGACGAAGAAGATCAAGATTACTGATTCCGAGATTAACTCGTTTTATTGTGCAGTAGTGGGGAAGCAAGTAACTTTCATATGATAAATCAACAGATGTCTTGCTGAAGCTATATCCAGAACTGGAGCCATTGGGTCAGAATGCTACCTCACGATGATAGCATCATGTTTGAAGCCGGATATTGAAAGGATTCCTGAGTGGTTCGTGAAGGGAGTAGGCATTGATGTCAGGAGAATGAAAAATGCACATCTAATTGGCGGCGATGAAGAAAAGGGTTATACAGTTGGAGTTACAAATGTTAAATTGTCCGATAGAAAACTAGGAATATATCATGTGGGCAAAACCAACTGGAGAGAAGAGGGAATATTAATTCCTGCAAAGAAAGGCAAAAGAGGACAAAGAATTGAAGAAGGCTCATCCTCCCAAGCAGTTCCAGAAGTATCATTACCTCTACCCAGCTCAATCTACTAGCAGACTGAGTTCCAGAGTGCACCAAGCTACGAGAGAGTCCCAGAAGGATGGTAGCAACAGCAGTGGCCAGAGGCGCTAGCAGAGGCATAGGCGCAAGGCCCATATTCACAGCAAGAATATCAACAACCGGCGTATCCACCACCACCACCATATGCTTATCATGGCTTTCTGTCACCTCCCCTCCAAGGACGTCCACCGCATGTTACTTTGTCTTCTCAGTTTAGCCACCTGCCACAGCCACAGAGAGGTGCGTGCACCATAGGCGCGTACATACAAAGAATTTTACAAGATGCAGATACTATGAGGCACGTGACTGATAGGAACGAAGATGGAAACATAAGCATCGCCTATCAGTTCAGCATGATGGGAATTGTGCCTCCAAATCAGTATCAAGGTGGAGCACAGGAGCACTACAAGCAGGGGTTCTACGAGCATCAGCAGCAACGTGAGCCACACTATGAGCCAGCGCAGGATGATCTGGACTGAAGACCAAGGGACCAAATAAATAAGTACACGTGTGGTTTGAGTTTTTCTTTTCTTTTATTTATTTCAGCATGTGTATTGGATGTGCGTAGTATTTTCTGTTTTATTTTCTCTTTATTTTTAGTTTGTGAGTTTTATTTCACCAGGACATGCTTAAATAAAAAAATGCATCACCTGAACTTAATGATATGTGATAAATTGTGATGGTTTAAGTTCCTGTCATGTTGAAAAATGATGATCGTTGCCGCTCTGTATAATTTTTGTACTTGGTTATTGCACCATTAAACTAATGCTCTCTCTAACATGATATGAAATTGACTTAAATACCAGCTTAACTTATTGTGGAGGTTATGATAATTTGGACCCATATATTTATTTATTGCTATCTCTTTTAAATGCATCAAAGGCTCTTTTATTTTCGAATATCATTGCACTAACCTTGTCAATAAAACTTCTTGCAATTGCTCTACCCATCCAAAGCCAATTTTTTATATCATGATGAACCATAGATTGTAAGATTTATTTTTAGGTGAATTGATTCAGGATTTGTTTCTATGGTATGAGACTTAGAAGTTGGTCATTCCTTTGTGTAACCTTTTATTGCTAGCCTTTCTGTCTATGCGTTGTGAATTTCTACATTGAAAATCTCACAAACCTCACTAGGCATCCAAACCCAAACCCAAATATATTAGTTTTGTGACTACCTCCTTGACCACAACCCCATAGAAGTATGGAAAATATTTCGATGAAGATTTGGAAGATTAATCGTGTCTTTTCAAGAAAATCAAGACCTAGAGGCGTCCACTAGTACGTGGAATAAAAGGTGAAAGAAACGGAGGCTAGAAAGGGCCATGCCGATTGGCTTGGGGTATTTTCCTCTCTGTTGCCCTTGAATTTTGGCATGGAAGTTGCTCCAGAGGAATAATTTTTTTTTCAGAAGATCAAAGATTTTGGTACTTACATAAGTAGTTTATCTTTCTTCATTTTCATGCTCGAGGACGAGCATCGTCTAAGCATGGGGGAGAGTCATCACATTATCTCTGAGTACTGCTGAGTAAGTATTATATTGCAAAGAGTCCTGAGGAGCAAAAAGAAAAAAAATTATGGAAAAAGAAAGAAAGAAAAAAAGAAAGAAAAAGGTAAAAGAAAAAATGAGAAGAAGAAAAAGAGAAGAAGAAAAGAGAAATAAAGTACTCCTCAGTTCTTTAAGCTTTGTAAAAGTCCCCAATACCATACTTATTTTCCAACCATGTGCAATCTGATTACGAGAACTTCATTTGTGTTTCACGATCATTTTTTGCCCTTGCACCTGTCCACTATCTAAATGTGTGTGTGTTCATTCTCTCCCTCTCCATAAGCAATTATTTTTTATGACCTTTTTGACAAGTCTCAGTAAGATCCATCAAAATTCTCTTTTTTTATAATATCCTGATTATAATATTTTTGCTAGGACTAACCTTCTCAAAGATTTAGATAAAGCCTTACACATATTATACGACTGATGACAGGTTGGAGAAGTTCTAGCATAGGTTTGAGAGACTTGATGAGCTGAGAGAACAATGAGCAATTGTAATGAAGTTTAAATAATTGATCTCGATTCAGTTTCTTTTTGAATTAGTTTTATTGAAAATCTTTTGAGAATTATTTAAATTTGAGAGCAAGGGAATTAATTTTCTATGGGATGTGCTTAAATGATATCTACCCTCCATATTAGAAAAGGGTGGTTACAACTTGAATATTAATTTAAAAATTCTATGAGAGCATTATGTTTTCTTGTGTGTGATTAAGTGCAAGATTGAACACCGAAAGGCAACGCTGTTTTCTATTGAAGACTTACTCGAGGACGAGCAAGGTTTTAGCATGAGGGATTGTTGACGCTCGTTATTGACAAACTTTTACCCCTACTTATCTTCATTAATGATATAAATTTAATACCTAAACTATTGATCACAACTAATAAATTAATTATTTTGAAATGTGCAACATATTTTGGAGGATATTCTATTTTCGCAGGAAATTGGACCTAAAGGACTAATTTTGGATAAAGCCTGAAACAAGCAATGAATCAGACAAAGTCGAAGTCCAACGGGTCCTCGAAGGGCCTAGGCCAATCGGCCCATGGTCTCCTGGCCCTCTCTCAAGCTTGTTTTTGGCAAGCAATCCTCCAAGATGATTTAAGGGCTAAGTTTGGGAAGATATGGCAAGGATCAATTCAGAATCAAAGAGGATCAAGCGGAGATTTGGAAAATTATGAAGGTTCAATCTTATCTCGAAGCTATCGACGTGACAAGTCCACATGCAAGTGAATACAAGACTCCAAAACATCTAAGAAGACTTGGGGACGAAGCAGGATGCAAGAGGGTAAAAGGAAGGCCCAGGCCGATGGCCTGGGGGTTTCGCCCCCTTTCAATTTTTGCCACGCGCTCTCCATACTATGAATACCCCGAAAATCCACCGAGCCCCATATCCAAGACGAAGCACTCGACGTGAAGTAGCAAAGAAGCAGAAGGAGCTTGAGGGACACCTCTTCAGAGAGCTGAGTGCCATGTAGTTGTGTAAGGATTAGCATAGCTAAGCCCTGGCTAGCATGATCACCCTGCTAGGAAGATCCACGACGGAGTTCTGGAGCTAGGATCATCAAGATCAAGGTAGGATCCTAGTGGTGATCTTGTGATGTACAATCATTCATGGTGAAATAATAGATGTGTTCTTGTTCTTAGCAGCCTAAGTATCTCCTTTTATAGTTTTATGCTCTTTCGGGTTTGCTTCCTTTTCAATCTATGATCGATGATAGATTGCTTACGGTGTTCTTGTGGTCGTGGTAACTAGATTTGCATGCCTGATCTACTGATGAATATAACATGTTTTTGTGAGCGTGCCCTTAAGCTACCTGCGCTGATAGAGGTGATCGTGATAGGATCTTTCTTGTGTAAGGTGGGGGTTTTTGGGACTGGACCGGAAGTGTAGTTTTAAAGATACTTTTTACTAAGATCATATCTGTGTTGCTTTGCTATCCATGCTCAGAATTACAACATATGCATAGTCTAGGTTGCTCTAGATTGGTTACCTCTACTCTATCTGTAATCTGTCTATACATGCTTAGTAGATTGGATCTGAATCACTCATCAACACCAAGTTCATACTAACAATGGTAGTTGAAATAGATCTTGTGCTATAAGTTCCATGGATTGATAAATCTTAGGGGAGTTCTCTGAGGGAAGAGCTACAACTAATCCGTGGGCTCGCGATTCACAAATTGATATGCTAACAGCCGTAAACAGCCCCCCCGGGTGGGGCAACCCCGAGCGACGACGAGCTCAGATGGCTACCTGCGGGGGCCGTGCTCACCAGCAGCGACATGCGGCTTTGGGATGTGGGGGGAGTGGCTGAGCTCGGGAGTGGGAACCGCGGGTCGATGGATTGCTCTCCGTCTCGAGGACGAAGAGATAAAGGCCACGGTGGAAAAAAAGATCAAAAGAGGATAACATGTGGGGCCCACAAATGATACGTGGGTCCCACACATTACTGTGACTAACGGTGTGAAATGGCATCCATACCATCCCTTTTGATCCCTCAGGCAAAAAAAGAACCGGGATGATCCATCCCTCTCAACCAAACACAAAGTGGGACGGTCAAATAGCGATGAGATGATTCCATCCCATATCATCTCGGAACCAAATACATGCTTAGTGTGTGAGAGGAGTGTGTTGATTACGAACAAGAGTAGAGGGGTACCTTACCACCAAGGAGGGAGGCCATTCGTTGCGTTGCGGGTGAGAACAAGTTGGGCTAGTGGTGGGAGTTTGGTTGGGCAGGCTTTCTTGCAACGAGATTTTCTCACATTCCTTATGCTTATTGCTATGGGCCATTTTCCTACAGTAAACCGTTGGGTATGGATCCAAACATGACAAAAAGAAAAAAAAAATGAAAAATGCTACATCCCTAGGGTAAAATCACAAGATCGTAGCATCCCACCAAAACATTAACTTATATGTCATGTTATCAAATTTGCTAACTTGGTAGGATAGTTATAAAGAAATAGGATGATAGTTTTATCATATGAAAGAAGAATTTCATCTTCGTTACGCCTATTAGGCTCAGTTATGCGATGACGTCTCAGCTAACCAAAAGTCAAAATCACGATGAATGGGACGAAAGATATATTATAATTTATATGCCAGGAATATTTATAGTTGTGGACAATTTTTAAAGCTACAGATGCTTACATCTGGTCCATTGGATGCTCCCGAACGGAGAAAAACAAGAAGCTTCATTGGATGAATAAACAGAGGATGGGTCCATTGAAATGAATACAGGTCAACATTGGCGCAGTCGCGGAAACCGGAAACTAAACTGCAGATGATTGGGCGATAATAATTTAGTTACAGGTAGAGACGGATCGGAGGCAACCGCCGGGCGGATCTGGAAAATCTTCCATATCCCGTAATCCCCAGCCTAATCGATCTTGACGAACAAGTGCAGGGAGATCCGCCAAGGCGATGGCCGGGAGAGTTGTGCTGGAGGGAAGCCTTGGCTCGCCGGCGTCCGCCGTAGCCGGCATGCTGAGGCAGCTGGTAGACACGGCCGCCGAGACGGCCAGGCTTGCTGCCGGCGCGGAGGCGGCCCTGCTGGTCAACGCCAACGCCGACCGCAGCGCGGGCATCAGGAAATGGCTCCAGGAGCGCTGGGTCGCCATGTACAAGCTGGACGACGCGCTCGACGACTACAACAGCAGCGTGGCGAGGCAGCATCAGCAGCAGCCTGCGGAGGAGGCTAGAAGATCAGTAAGTTCTCCTTCCGTGCGGTTCTTTACTATAGAATTGAGTTTAATACACACAAATCAGACTTGATGAGGAGTAAATTTAAATGTGTTGCTCAAATAAAAGGGAAATGAGTATACTATCATATATCACGTACATAACCCAACAAGCTACCGTAGGATGAAACTTTTTGACGCATTTAGATATGCTGTCCTAAACATGTATTAAGCATACATGTTTATGTGCATAGTAGTTTTCGCCAAGGGATATACAAATTACAAATTTCATGGCAACCATTTTAAATGCAGTTATCTTTTAGATTAATAGAATTGGATACATGTCTATTCAAAGAAAACCTGATTGTTAAGATCATCCATTTAAAGCAAAAGACTTTTTAGCTAAAATTTAGTTAGCTGACCTTTAGCTAGCTAAAAAAGAGACAAAGTTTAGATGGGTGGATCCAAACAGATCCTTATATATAGTGCATGCTCACTGGTGTCCAATATATCCATATATAACATCAAGAGTCACTGGAAATGGGATATTGATGTTTCCCCACACTCGACCATCCTCTGTTTATTCATGAACACGCATTGACCACCCATCTTCAAACAATCTAATCACATTTGTCTGTTTTGTTCAAATTAGAAGAATAACTTACTTTTGTTTTCTTTATGCCAATCACTAAGAATATTAATCAATCTCGTGTCAACAGATCCGCCATTGGTTTCGGTCATCATCAAGTGCTGTCCATGAGGTTGAAACCAGGAGATTAAAAACTACTGTTGAGGTGCTGTTTAAGGAAATGAATGACATTTTACAGAAGTGGCATGAACTAGATCTTCAACCAATCAATTCGACAAGACAGAGCTTGAACTCAGAATTTCTTGGTGACCTGACACCATATCATGATATCATAGGTGATGTAGTTCAACTACAAGTGACGAATCTGATAAGCATACTAACCGACAAACAAAGCACTAATCAAAGCAGTAGCCACCTTGTCATGATAATTGGTTGCAGGGGAGCTGGCAAGACAACATTGGCACGGAAAGTATTTGATGACCCCCGCACTAGAAGTGCTTTTAGTTTGGTTCTATGGGTACGCAGCTCGAAAGATTTCAATGATATGGGGTTGTTATCTGCCATTGCAAGTGCTGCTGGCATCAAGGCTGGGGAAGGCGGAAGTAGTAGGGAGAAAATTGAGGAAATGTTGGCCTCTATACTCGAAGGAAAGAGAATTCTGCTGGTCATAGATGATGTATGGAGTCGCCAAATTCATGGAAGTTACCTAGAGACTTGCTTTCCTGTCCAACACGGAAGCCGAATTCTGATGACCACTGGGGACGAAAGTGTTGCTGAACATGTGAACTCTGTTCACACCCATAAAGTAAAGGAATTGTCTATCTCTGACCGTTTGACTTTGCTTAGCAGAAGTGCTTGCCTCGATGAAAAAAAGCTCGACACATCCATGAAGGTAATTGGGATAACACTTGTTCAAAAGTATGGCAAGGTGCCATTGGCTATCAAGGTTATAGGTGGTGTCCTACGAATGAAGGACCGACCGTATGAGGAATTGAAGGAGGTGAGTACTAAATGTGACGGATGGTCTTCTGCTGACATCCCGGATGGCACGAAGGACATAGCAGGGCCTATCCGCATGGCCTACAATGACTTGCCATCTCACTTGAAGCAGTGCCTCCAGTACTGCTTGCACCTGCCGGAAGACTCCACGATTAGCAAGCTTAATGTCACCCGGCTGTGGATATCAGAGGGCTTCATTGAGGAACAAGAGGACTGCAGCCCAGAAGATACCGCTGCCGAGTATTACGAGGAATTGGTTCTGAGGAACCTTCTGGAACCAGAGATTGAATCACCTGACATGCCAAGATGCAGAATGCATGATTGTGTCAGGACCATTCTGCAATCCCTTACGAAGGACTTGTGGACTGGAAACTGCAGATTGAATTTCACTTCCACTCAAGAAATGGTAACAATATCACGCTTCAGGACAGTAATTTTGTATAGGAACCCATTGGGCGATCGTGTTTTTGATCAGGTGTTCAAGGAGATGAAACATTTGAGAGTGCTAGACCTTAGTAATACCAGAATTAGGCACATTCCAGGATCATTGGAACCTCTATTTCACCTTAGGTTCTTGAATCTTTCATCTACAGATATCACAGCGCTCCCGGAGTCTATTGGGAACCTAAAAAACCTAAAGTTCCTGGTCCTCCAATGGTGCTATAGGTTTCATTCACTTCCAGATGGAATAAGTAAGCTGCACAACTTGCGGACCCTTGATCTCGAAGGGACGGCACCACTTCTGGTGCTACCAAGATTAGCAGGCCTGGAGCAGCTAACAACACTTCATGGATTTATAGTGAACTCCAAAGCTGCTTCAACTGAGAAAGATACAAGCGGGTGGCCTTTGGAAGACCTGATATATCTAAATTCACTGCAAAGTCTGCAGATAGTGAAAATAGACAGAATTCATGAGGAACATCTGAACTTGCAAAGACCGTTGTTGTCAAGGAAGTCTTACCTAACACAGCTTGAGCTATGTGGCAGCACAAGGAAGGTCCATGAAGTAGCAAAGGAAGAAAACAAAAGGCTCAACGATGTGCTCAACAGCCTTCGACCTCCACAGTGCCTGGAGTCCCTGAAAATAGTGAGCTTCAACGGGCAATCGTTTCCTAACTGGATCCAGAATCTCCCAAACCTCAAGCGGCTTGTCATTGCTGATTGCGAATTCTGTGAGTGGCACCCGGCTCTGGGACAGCTACCACAGCTGAAGACGCTAGAGGTTTCTTGCTGTTCGAAGCTGCGCGCCATCGAGCGGGGAGGAACAGGTCCGACCCAAGCATTTCCGAAGCTAGAGCAGCTGCATCTGGATGACATGGGGAGCCTCGAGTCATGGGAAGGATTTGAAACTGGTGACCTGCCTTCCCTGGTGAATTTCCATGTGGAGAGATGCCCAAAGCTGAGATCCCTCCCCTCTTGCCTCAGGTGCTCCACGCTGCTCACAAGCATGCGCGTCGTCTCTGCTGACAGCATCGAGGCGATCCATAGCGTTAGCAACCTCAAAAACTTGTTCGTCCAATACAGCAAGAGGCTTTCTTGCATCTCTAATCTGCCATCACTTGAGGCCTTGACAGTCGTCGATTGCTCAGGATTGCAAGATGTAAGTGGGCTGGGACATGTGAAGCACCTACGCATCGAGGATGGAGAACTGAAAAGCCTTCCAGATTGGCTGGGAAAGCACGGCTCCGCTCCAGAAACACTTGCCGTCGTTGGCAGAGAGGAACTGCTTCGAAGCTTGGTTCCCGGTGGCAAAGATTGGCCAGCCATCAGTGGCATCGGCAAGGTATACGGTTACTTGTCGGACGGCTCCCCCTTTTTCACGTACTCAAAGATCACCAATGAGTTGGAAACGTTCGGGAACCGAAAACTCGATGTGAGCTCAGTGGCCGTGCATGGGTCAAAGAATTGGTCACCGAAGATTTGGAAAGCGATGCCTTCAGCGGCTGTGCTAGTAGCTATTTCTCTAGTTCCTTTTCTGCTGCCGACAAGATATATGGATTTCGTTCCAAACACAGTCTATTTTTTCTTCTTAGCATACATGGCAATGTTAGTTGCCTTTATTTGTGTACTACGCACCTTATAATCGGTGAGGGCTAAGTTCAAGGACCTCTTCAGCAGTACATGTTGCTGCCTCAAGAGCTTCAACAGTTCCTATAAATGTTGCTGCTTATATTACTACTGTTCATAAATTCTTTTTTTTCATTAAGTCGTCTGCTAGTTCTATGCATGTTTATTGCTTTTTCTCTAATGAAAACACCACAATAATGCTATCCTGATATCCTCAGTCAAACATGTAGTGAATTTAGTAAATTACAAAATGGAGCGGGAGGTATAGGCTATTTTGTTGAGTACTTTTGTCTCCATCTAAAGATATCCATCAAATTAAAAGAGTTGGATAGTGGATACGGAATTTTCAGTGTCAAAATAAAGGATGCCTCCACCTTCAAAAAATAAAAAAATAAAGGATGCTTGTATGTACAGGTGGACGGCGTGGGATGAAGTTGAACAGCTAATCCTAAAAGATTTTATGAAATTATACATCAGATAGTGAGTTTATTTATATTTTCATACCTGAAGTACAAAAAAGAGAAAATATTAGATATTAAGTAAAATAGGGGTATTTTATAAAAAGGAGTGTCTATTTATCCATCAACAGATTTTTTAAGGTAAAACCTGTTGAATTTTATGATGTTGCATATGTTGTTCTCTCGTGTTGCTGATATTATTCTCCCACGTTGCATATGACTGAAGTACTATGCAACATGCGAGAACAATACACAATACATAATAAATAGCATGTCCCGGTTAGTAATTCCAACCGGGACTAAAGACCTTTTTCTTTTTTACCCTGGATTCTTTTCCCTATTAATGCTAATTGTTGTTTCACTTATATATATACATGTACTTATACGTCCTTAGCGTACACTTTTATACGTATACGCTCGTACTGCATTGTATGCATGTTGTATATATATTTCATGATAGTATATGTATAATATTAATTATAACTACTATATATACAATTCTTAGAATATATTATACACATGAAACTAGTATTTATACAATTACTATATATACAATAATTCATCCCCTTAATTTGTCCTCCCGATGGTGACTCTTACGGTAAGGCAATTGAACGTCCACCATAATAAAATTCTCCTTGGGGATTTATCACCTCGTCCAACAGAAATCCTAGGAGTGCTTCTTGGATTGCCAAAATCCTATCCTCACGCAGGACCTTATCATCTGTAATTTGGAAATATGTGTAAGATAAACCAACATTTAAAATATAAGAAGCTAGATAATAATTAATTATTAATAGGTTTAGTTTATGTACATTCATATCATCCGATAGCACCTTGTCCTTCACGAAATGGTACATGTGCTCACAGACATAGTATCCACATAAATTATTTCCTTGTTCCTGTCTCAAACACTTTAGTGGAAAAAAAATAAGTTATGAAATATTTGTGTTATAGAATGTACAAAATGTGCAAATTCCATACATACCAAAAAATTTGTACTGAATTCAAGTTTTTCTTTGAATTCACCATGGTGAGTCTTACAGAATCATTTCCATGCGCTGTAAATTAAAATAATGAATGATACAGTGTTAAGTGAAAATTTAAGAAACAAACTTTTGCATAGAAATAAAGGTCAACATTATTACAAGTTAATGTAGTCTTCAATTTCTTGGTAATCTTTCTTTGGTTTCCGCAACTAATCGAAGACAATAACCTTACTTCTATCAATCATAATTATAATGTACATAAATGTTCATATTAGAACTAACATTAATTAGGTTAGGAAAGGAAATCGAAAAAAGACGGTAACCACACTTACTTAAAGTTGTAAGGCAGTAGTATATAATGCTTAAAGTTGTAAGGCAGTAGTATATAATGCTTGTAATTCTGTTGCTCCAAGAATTTGTATATATGGTCCAATGTAGACATTGGTTGTTCCAGTATCTGCTTTTGGTTAATAAGCGTGGGACATTGAAGTACGATTCTCGGCGGCACCTCTGAATTTGTATCCTACATAAAATGAAATACAAGGTTAGTGGGACAAAACACACACACAATAATGATCTGAGCCCAAACATCTAATAAACACTCGCTTACAGAACCCAAGCGCTGATAAAAGAGACATCAAGGGCATCCTAATGGTACACTTCATAAATATCCTTGAATTCCAACAATAGCAGTTGCTTACCGTCATCGAAATAATCAATTGGTTTAACAAAAAGAGCGAACATGGTCCTTCCATTGGTCGACTGATCCATGTACCCCTGATGGAAATCATACATCTTAGTTGGAAGCTTCCGTACCGATTCAGGCCTGACTAGTGGCTTGCCTAACTAGAAGGACCATTTACATATAACCTTTTCTGGAGGTGGCGGTTCGGCTTGCCCTAGAACTTTAGCAAGTGAGAGACCTATGTCTTCCATAAACTTAATGGTCTGATTTGTTGTTCTAAAGGCAAAGCTGCTATAGCTTGTTGATCTTGATCCCCGAGCCGGGGGACAGTATGACCGGACAATGACTCTCCTCAATTTTTCTTTTGCCAAGACTTAAGTAATGAGCGATCGTAGTTCGATAGTAATTTCTTCTTGACATCTTCTTGACCTAAGTTCCTTGGTCATGATCACAGTGTAATTACGGAGCCTCTTCTTTAGCTAGCATGATGCTTTGGTCAACTTTGATAATGAATGAAGGCATGCCATCAAACTGATCATAATCATTTAACTGGTCTATCTTGTTCTCAACTCCCACAATTTTTCTTTTACGTGGAAGAACTATGTGGCGCTTTGTCTCCCATAATTTTTCTTTATCTTTTGAATTTTTCTTGGATTTGCTAGGCATGTCCTTCACATAGAAAACCTGATGCACATCATTGGTAAGGACAAATAGTTTATCTTTGTGTTCAGTCTTGGTCAGATCCACTATTGTCATTCCATACTGATCTTTCGTTACACCACCTTCAATCAGCTTCACCCATTGGCAACGAAACAGAGGGATGATCAACGGTCCATAGTCGAGTTCCCAGATGTCCTCTATGTAACCATAATACGAGTCCTTGAACCTGTTTGTGGCGGAACCGCCCAACTTAAGCTGGTTTAAGTGCGCCTAATCGCCGTCGGAACGGCAATTATCCGAAACGCACCTAAAACAGCATAAGTCCGGTAGTCCGTCGAGTGTCCCTTGGACTCCTCGAAGGATCCACGGCGTGTCTCATCACCATACATCAGGATAATATCCGCGATGGGATAATATCAACAAACATTACATTTTTACATACATAATTAAGAGGTACGAGTTATTACAAGACATAAGTTGAGGCAAACTTAGTGATGCAGTGTTAGACAAGCCCTAAGATTAAACATAAATAGTTCAGGAGAAGATGCGTAGATGACTTTTCTCTAGGGTATTGCAAGACTCAAGTCAATACCCTAGGGCTTCGGGGTCTCCTCCTCTGTAGTCTCCTGTGGAGCTTCTGAAAGATAACCACAAGGGGAAAAACCCTGAGTACGGGGTACTCAGCAAGTCTTACCCGACTAACCAATATAATAGTTTTTCTTTGGAATGCATGTCAGCCTTTGGGTGTGCTTGGTTGACACAAATTTTGCCGAAAAAGCTTACTACGAGTAAGGCCTTAGTTTTATCTTTTATTTGAGTTAAGTCATTACCTAACCATTCTAGATGATAACAGAAGTAAAAGCAATCATAACTGTTAAGTCATACATTACTTGACAACAGGAGATTTTATATTGCATGAAGTAACACTACGATGCTCAACAGTGATCAAGTGCATTCATAATCGAGAATTGCGGCGATCCGGATCTAATTACATCCTGCAGGAGAGTACCTTGATCACCAGCATTATACGACTGTCCAGGTCGTACTAACAACCTCTTGATTAGCAAAGTCAATGATTAGGAATACAACTACCCGGACCCAGGGATGCACCCCCACATGGGACCCCACGTCTGGCCTGATCTCCATGTGAGTTTCAGGCTACACCCCTGCCAATCTCCAGCACGTCAAGCGCGGGTACGAAGCATTCCTGATCATAGAATTTACTAATCTACTGGGCTTTACTAGTCCCATACCCAGTAAGTGATCAGATGCTTATCACTTGATCAAAAGTTAAGACACGAATCGGGCCTTAACCAGATTAATCTAGCAGACAGAATTACATCTTTAGCTTCTGTCCGTTTTCATATTCCAGACTATCCTTCATAAGCAACATGTATGACTTAAGAGTTTTCCTTAAGGTTGGTAAACCAAGCATGTAAGCGAGTAAGCAATTCTAGACTTGGGTAGTTTCTAAGATTTGAACAAGTGGCAAAGATGTCCTTAATTCGAGGCATGACCATACACAAGAATAGGTTTCAATCAACTCCTAGACTTAATGCATACAATAAGCAAATAACCTATAACTAGTCACATGAAATAACGACTCCAAAATAGATAGGTATAAATGCACCGGGGCTTGCCTTGTTCGTTAAAAAGATTAGTAGAGGCTGACGGATTTGCTTCACAGGGAACAAACTCAAACACCTCGTCGGACTCCAAGGGTCTTTCTGAAAATTCCCAGTAATCTTCTTCCGGTGCTTCTGGATCTACGGCACATATACATGCAGGGGGTTAGAATGCAAACTTTTTGAATAACAGACTATACAACTTTCCTTCATGATAAAGTTGCAAGCCAACAAGGGCTATACGACTTATCATGATAAAGTTGCAAGCCACACACAAAAACCTAAAAAGATTAACTTACACTTTTATTTTTCTTATTTAACCCTCCCTATAGCTTTTTCTTTTAATTTTTAGAAAAAGTGGTAATTATTTTCTAACTTGAAAATCTAATCTCCTATGGGTTAAGAATTATTTGTGATTAATAAAGTGTTATTCATATTTTATACATCTTATAAATATTAAGTATTTATTTAATTACCTTAAAAGGAAGGCATTAAATAAATACCCAAATTTTTATTATTTTCCTAGGGTGTAAAAATTTTAATGAATAAAGGAAAATAAAACAAGCCTAACAAAATTGGTTTCACTAATTTTGGATACTTCTACAAATTTCTGTGATTAAAATGGTGTAAAACGAATTTAAACGAATTAAATAACTAAAGGAAACCTAATTTTTCCCGAAAATCATCCGGAATACTTTTCTTACTCAACCCTTCTCTACCCTCTCTCACGAACACTGGGCCCCACGGCGCGGACCCCACCTTTCCCTATTCACTCTACCCGCCGGCCTTATCCTTTCCTCCCGACGGGCTCCGCGGGCCGATTTTTCCTTTTTCTTTCTTTTTCTGCGGCCCAATACCGGCCCACGGCCCTCTTCCTTTTTCCTTTCTGTTCACGACGCCGGCCTGCTGCTGCTCTGGGCCTCCGGCCTCTTTTTCCGATTCCCGCCGACCGCGCGCGCGCTGCTACTGGGCCTCCAACGCGCCGGCCCAACCGGCGACTGCGCCGTTCCGGCCTCCTTCCGCTCAGCTGACCCGCGCACTACTGGGCCACTACGACGCGCCGCGGCCCAGCAACT
The DNA here is from genome assembly GCF_000263155.2 of Setaria italica. Taxonomy (NCBI): domain Eukaryota; kingdom Viridiplantae; phylum Streptophyta; class Magnoliopsida; order Poales; family Poaceae; genus Setaria; species Setaria italica. Next base: position 25,936,757 of record NC_028451.1, on the reverse strand, counting down.
GCTCGCGTCGCCCCGGCCTGCCTCCTCCCTCCTCTTTCTCCTCTGACGTGCGGGCCCGAGCGCCCAGTGCCTTCTCCTACCTCCCGCCAAAACACATCCGTGACAGGGGGCGGTGCGGCTCGCCGGCCGGCGCCCTCCCGGCAGCGGGACTAGGTCGCGACACCAAACCTAGAACTACACGACCTCGTGCGCAGCAACAGCTCCCTGGGAGATGGCCGGAGCCATCCCCTCCACGGCGACGGGCGGCGACTCCCTCGGCCGGCCGTGGCTTCTTGCAACAACAGCTCAACCGACTCGAACAACTACCTCTACACCATCCTAGGACCCTAAGAACTCGATTACAACTACTCAGGAAGAAAGAGAGATAGCGCAAGGTAGTTCTCACCGTGAGCGGGCGGCGTGACGGCGGCGGACAGAAGCGGCGGCGAGCACGGCTACTCCGGCATGGATGTGGGACAACGACTGGCTCGGGGTGTAGCTAGGGTGTCTGTGGAGGAGTGGGCGAGAGGAATCGACGGGAGACGAGATGTGGCGGCGGAATTTTTGCTCGGCGGTGATGCTTGACAGAGGAGAGCGGGCGGCGGTAAAAAGGGGAGATGGTGAAACGGCGGCGCGGGAGCAGTAACTATTCAAGCGATTCACCCGTCGCATGGACGACACCGTGGCCTACCCGTAGGCTTGCGTGGTGAGGAGGTGGCCTAGCTAGTCGCTCTGGCGGTCGACCGACGACGGCGGCGGCGACACGTCCTGATGCTCAGTCACCGCTCCTCTGACGCCCGTGACCTTCAGAGCCGACTGGTGGTCGATCTTCAATCCGACGGCCTTTAGCACCTGAACCAAACTTGGAGATAATCTCAAGCCCGTCATCTTTTATTTTGGCTTCGGCTCGAGATAAACATCGAATTCGATTCAATTTTGATTTGTTTCACGGTTTCTTTTGGAGTTCACTGAAGAAACTGACATTCAGTTCGTCAGTTATCGACAGTGGTGTCAATCTCACTTGTTAACCCAATTCAGTGGCCTAAACCTTGTTTTTCCAATCCAACTTCTTCCTATACATGTCCTACTATGTCCCAATGTTCCATTTTGCTCATGAACAAGTACCTTTCTTGATCCACTTTGCTCTGAATTCGAGTTCCAAGTTGATGCCTTGCTGCTGTTCAGACTTAGGCATTTTCAGAGTTTCAGTCAACTGTGACAATGTGCTGACTTTGAGCTCGAGTTTGACTTCCTTTCCTTCACAGTTCCTGGCCAACAACACATGAATGTTGTAGTCCAAAGTTCATACTTCAATATAGTGTAGATGTTCTAATGCACTTATTTGGAAAATTCTCCAGAAATCCATTTCCAAAATGAACTCTGAAGCTGTTTTCTCTGAATCCTATTTTCGGACGATGAACAGTACACTTCAGTTCTTCTTTTTCTTTCTTTGATTCTTCTGAAAGATTTAGCACTAACTTAGTTCCCAATTTTTGATCCTTCAGTCCTAAACATTCCTACACTTGTATTCCACATGTTTGACAAATTTTTCTGAATTTCAAATTTGAAATTCAAATTTCGGTCAAATTTGGCCGAATTTGAAATTTTTGCCAAAGTTCTTTTCTTTTTCTTTTGGAATTGCTTCTGATTTTCTCAAGTTATTGTAATGCCTCCAATGGCAGCTATTACAGCCTCTCCCCCTTAACAGAATCTCGTCCCGAGATTCCCGGGGTTAAATCCTCGGTTTTTTTTTGGAATGGAAAGGAAACTGCGTCAGGTCAATTATTCTCTCTTTTTCTGTACAAGGATAGTGGGGTGGTGGTTTTTGTTCAGCTGTCCCTGACGGTTTCAAATAATTCCGGATACTTAGACTCTAGGTCTTCAGCTTTTTCCCAAGTAGCTTCATCCGGAGTATGGTTTTTCCATTGCACTTTATAAAACGTGATACTCCGAGTTCGGGTATCACGTGTCTTTTGATCCAGAACTTTAATGGGTCTTTCTTCATATGTTAGATCCGGCTCGAGTTCAATTTCTGGATCTTCTAAAATTTCTTCTGGAACTCTTAGGCACTTCTTAATTTGGGATACATGAAATACGTCATGTATAGAAGCAAGTTGGTCTGGCAATGACAGCTTATATGCCACGGGACCTTTGCGTTCTAGAATTTCATAGGGACCAATATACCTCGGGGCTAACTTACCCTTTATTCCAAAGCGTTGTACACCTTTCATTGGGGATACCTTTAAGTATACAAAATCTCCGGCATAAAATTCCAAGGATCGTCTTCTTTTGTCTGAATAACTCTTTTGCCGGGACTGGGCTACTTCCAAATGCTTGCGAATTTTCTGGACCTTCTCCTCGGTTTCCATAACCAAGTCTGATCCCAGATGTGTCCTTTCTCCTACTCCTGACCAATTTAGAGGAGTTCGGCATCTTCGACCATACAAGGCTTCGAAAGGTGCCATCTTAATGCTAGCTTGATAGCTATTATTATAGGAGAACTCGGCTAGGGGCAAACATTCATCCCATAGCTTAGAGAAGGTAAGGACACATGCTCTTAACATGTCTTCTAAAATTTGATTGACCCTTTCTGTCTGTCCTCCAGTTTGAGGATGATAAGCAGAACTTCTAATAAGAGTAGTACCCATGTCCTTTTGCAGTCGTTCCCAGAATCTAGAAACAAACTGGGAACCTCGATCGGAGATTATGGTTTTTGGCACTCCGTGCAAGGATACAATTCGGGCTATATAGAGCTTGGCATATGTCGACACCGGGTAAGTCGTTTTAACTGGAATAAAGTGAGCTGTCTTAGTAAGGCGGTCGACAATAGCCCAGATGGAATCATACCCCTTTGAAGTGGTAGGTAATCCTACTATGAAATCCATAGAAATATCTTCCCATTTCCAGACAGGAATTTCTGAAGGTTGTAACAAACCTGCCCACTTCTGTAGTATGGGTTTAACTCTTTGGCAAGTGTCACATTCTGACACATATCTTGCAATTTCAGGTTTCATTTTGGCCCACCAAAATCTTTGCTTTAAATCTTGGTACATTTTATTAGTTCCAGGATGAATGGAGAACTTGGACGAATGTGCTTCTTCTAGGATTAATATCCTCAGGTTCTCATCTTCCGGAACTACTATCCTGTTCTTGAAATATAGTCCTCCGTCTTCTTTTTGATTAAGTTCGGGAATCTTTCCCTCGGCTTTTTGCTGATAAAGTGTCTTAATCCAGGGGTCTTCTTTTTGGGCTGTTATGATTCTTTCTTTTAGGGTGTCTTGAACCATAATATTCTGGAGGGTGCCTTGTTTTACTATTTCCAAACTTAATTCTCCCATTTCTTCACACAGGGTCTTCAGGTCAGACTGGACGGTAGTGCAGTGGCATTGGGCCTTTCTGCTCAAGGCGTCGGCCACCATATTAGCTTTACCAGGATGGTAGTGAATTTCTAGTTTATAGTCTTTAATCAGTTCTAGCCACCGTCTTTGCCTCATATTTAAGTCCATCTGAGTGAAGATGTATTTCAAGCTTTTGTGGTCAGTAAAGATACGACATTCACTACCTAAAAGATAGTGTCGCCATATCTTTAGTGCATGCACTACGGCAGCAAGTTCTAAATCATGAGTGGGGTAATGCTCTTCATGACGCTTCAACTGACGAGAAGCATAGGCAATAACCCTGCCTTCTTGCATTAGAACACACCCGATGCCTGTTCCTGAGGCATCGCAGTATACATCAAAGGGTTTTTCTATGTCAGGTTGAGCTAGCACTGGGGCTGTAGTCAATAATTTCTTCAAGACTTGGAATGATTCTTCACACTCAGGTTTCCATTCAAATTTCGTGTCCTTCTTTAATAACTCTGTGATTGGTTTAGAAACCTTTGAGAAATTGGGAATGAATCTACGGTAATAACCAGCCATTCCCAAGAAACTTCTTACTTCATGAACAGAAGTTGGCGATTTCCAATCCAGTATATCCTTAACTTTTCCGGGATCCACTTCAATTCCTTTTTCGGACAGTATGTGCCCAAGGAATGGAACTTTCTTTAGCCAAAATTCACACTTACTGAACTTGGCGTACAACTGGTGTTCCCTAAGTCTATTTAGAACAATGCGCAAGTGTTGCGCATGTTCCTCCTCATTTTTAGAAAAGACAAGGATATCGTCTATAAAGACGACTACAAATTTATCCAGCTCCGGCATGAATACTGAATTCATGAGGTACATAAAATGTGCTGGGGCATTTGTTAGTCCGAAAGACATAACCAAATACTCATATAGTCCATATCGAGTCGAAAAGGCTGTTTTTGGTATGTCCTCCGAATTTATCTTAATCTGATGGTACCCTGACCGAAGGTCGATTTTTGAGAAGACCTTAGCTCCGGACAACTGGTCGAACAACAAGTCAATCCGTGGCAGCGGATACTTCTTCTTGATGGTTACCGCATTCAAAGGGCGATACTCCACACATAGCCTTAATGTACCATCTTTCTTTTTAACAAAAAGAGCTGGCCATGTTGGAGGTATGCCCTAGAGGCAATCATAGAGATGATGATATTCCATTTGTATCCATGATTTGTATATTGTGTTCATTGAATATCCATTAAAGGCTACTTGAATTGATTTGCAATTATGTGAATTGCATGTGAAACTCTTTACTTGTATGGTTATTCTAAAGTTGTCCCTAGTCGGAGTTCATGTGAGGACACACATGAATATTAGACTAGCACATGTATTAGTTGATGACTATGTTTCACAAGTCATGGACATGGAGATGTCAAACTAATAATGTGGACACATGTGGAGACATGTGCTAGGACTGACCCAACACGAGAAGTAGTTCTCTCTTTAAACAACATATACGCTTTGTCCTTAGACCTGAGATTGTCGCATGTATTCTAGATGTGGATTGACCTACTTAGGGGCTATCAAACGCTACGCCGTAACAGGGTAGTTATAAAGGTAGCTTTCGGGTTTGTTAAGAAGCATGCTATGAGACATGGTCAATCAAGATGGGATTTGCCCCTCTCTGATTGAGAGTGATATCTCTGGGCCCCTCGAGTGATCGGATCAGAAAATGCATGGCCATGCTACGTACGGTTAAGAGTTAACCTACAAAGGGATTCCGAATCACAGGATCGAGAAAGAGCGGTCGGCTTGAAGCTAGACCAAATATCGTGAGGCAAAGGGAATAGCATGTATATTATGTTGTGATGGTTCGTCTGATATGATCTTCGTATGCGTATAGGAGTTGGCACGTCTTGCTAGAGGCCGCTACCGACTATTGGGCCGAGTAGGAGTACTCGGGCCATGTCTATACGTATCCGAACCCATAGGGTCACACACTTAAGGGGCTGGAAGCCCAATTCAGATCTGATCCAAGTTGGATTAGGTTTAGGAGTACTAATGGGCCTCGGATCCAGAGGCCCATCAGGAACCCCTATAAATAGAGGGGTGGGGGCGCCCTAGGGTTCACACCTCTTGGCTGAACACTCTTGCCGCGCCTCCCACGCCCTCGCCTGTTGCAACTCGCGGATCTAGCAATCCGGCTTGCGACGCTTCCTCCCTGCACGTGTGGATACCTTGGAGGTGTTGCGCCTGCAGCACTTGGACGAGCCGCCGACGAGCCGCCGACGAGCCACGACGAGCCGACGACGAGCCGCGGCACCGGAGGCGATCTTGCTGTGCACGTGGACGAGCTGCTGAGGAGCTGCTGGACGTGATCGACTACGTACGACTACGTTGATCGACTACGTACGACTACGTGATCGTCTTCACTGCACCGACGCATATCTACATCTTCCGCACCAGTAGTGCGTCGAGTGGTAATCCCGTGATCCTTATACGGCAGCTCTTCCTGGTTATACGCGGTAGAAAATTTTGTTTTGCGCTAGCGTAGCCTACCTCGTATCCCGACAGTGGTATCAAGAGCCGTAGCTACTTAGTTTTGGATTCGGGATGTGTGCATATGGAGATATGCGAGTTCTCTGTTTGATCTATGTCCTGATTTCGTACCCTTGCTGCAATGGTAGTGTAACGACATACTCCTACCGGTCGGTTTCCGCCATCGGAGTTAAGTGATACACGTAAATCCAGTTGCAGTGAGGGAAGATCAATATGATTGGTCAAATCGAGATCCAGGGTCATACGCCAGGCGCATTAGATGTGCAATAGTAGATGTGATCTACTGCCGGGGTCGGGATTTTGCCGTATGTGCATGCTTCGGTAAATCAGCCGTAACTTTTCGGTACGATCTCGGATCGGGGCGATTTCTATACGAAAATTGATCTACAGAAAAAGTTACACATGAAATTCAACCGCTTTGCCGTTTTCGGCGAAATTAGATTTCCCAAATTCGGCTTGGAAGATGGAGTTTCGGGCCTCCGAAGTTTGGAACGTTAGGACGCCTAACTCTCTTTTGCAGGATGTATGTATCTTGTGATCAGTATGGCCCCTTGTGTATGTGATGCATGTGTGTAACTCATTCGTGACCTGCGTGTCGCGCGTACGGCAACACGGCAGGAGCCATATGTGTTGTCACTTTATTGTATTTAATGGTCTGCGTACCAATCTGTGATGATCCAAGCAACTATGTAATCTTCATTACTAGATTCTTTACTAGCTATTAGGCGTAATAGCATGCTCTAGTTCTTGGAGGACTCATCACCAGGAGGATGGCGCACATGGAACATGGAGATGAAGATCACCATGGTGAACAGGTTCTATGGAGATGGAGATCACCATATGAAAACGGGCCATACTGTGTCACAACTATGTGAATGCTATTCTGTTTATGTTTTACTTTCTGCATGCTGTGATGTTAGAAGTAGAACGATCCCTCACAAAGTTTAAGTTAGTATGCCCTCCCAACTAAAACTTGCACCGTCCCATGTCTTGTACAATCAGTGGTGGGTCTATGAAATTAGAGTGCCACTAGTTTTCCTTGACTAGACGGGTTTGTGTCGGACACTTACACGCATAAGGGTTGGTTTACTTAACAAGGTTATCTTAACGGTTAAGGACCTTGGGGCATAAAGGTTGGGCGCCGAGACATAGAGATGTCACCCAACAACAGGAGTCATATGTGATATGATTAGCAAAAGTTGCTTACCGATCTACCTCGTTTGCTAGCGGTGATGCTAAAGCTCACTAGTAGACTTGTTAGTTGTGGATCCTGAATCACTAAGTTTCAATAGAGGGATATTGATTTTAGTGGGAGTAGATTCTGTTAAAATAGTTTAATGTAATTTGCTCTATCATGGATACGTTTGTCTTAGTGTATTTTGCATTACTTTTGTTGTAGATTAAATGGCACCTAGCAACACCACCACATCGTTTGCTTTGCGTTCGGTCCTTGAGAAGGACAAGTTGAATGGAACAAACTACTCGGATTGGATCCGCAACCTGAGAATTGTTCTCAGGGCTGAAAAAAAGGAAGATGTTCTAGACAACCCACTACCAGAAGAACCTGCTGAGGATGCACCCGCTGCTGCTAAGAATGCTTACAAGAAAGCATGTGATGCTAACCTCGAAGTAAGCTGCCTTATGCTTGCTTGCATGGAACCCGAGCTGCAGATGCAGTTCGAAACAAACCATGAGGCGCACGATATGATCGTGGCGCTTAGAGACATGTTCCAAACACAGGCCAGGACTGAAAGGTTCAATGTGTCTAAGGCCTTTGTTGAGAGCAAGCTAGCAGAAGGCGCAGCAGTAGGACCACACGTAATCAAGATGGTTGGTTACACTCAACGGTTGGAGAAGCTAGGCTTCCCACTGGGCCAAGAGTTGGCCACTGATTTCATTCTTTCATCTCTTCCGGCTAGCTATGGGAACTTCATCTCGAACTACCATATGCATGGGACGGAGAAGGGTTTGAATGAGCTGTGTGGCATGCTTAAAACAGCAGAGGCTGACATCAAGAAAAGCGCTAGTACCAGCCATGTGATGGCGATACAGAACAAGCCCAGCTTTAAGAAGAAGGGCAATTCTTGGAAGAAGAAGGGCAAGGCTAGAACGTCCAAGCCAAACCCACCGCCCAAGGCTAAAGCTGGACCTGCTCCAGATAAAGAGTGCTTTTACTGTCATGAACTTGGTCACTGGAAGAGAAACTGCAAGCAGTACCTAGCTTCCTTGAAGAACGGCGGAAGTAAGAGTACTTCTACCTCAGGTACGCTTGTTGTTTATGTTATAGACAACATATTTCTCGCTGATACAGTTATTAATTCTTGGGTATTTGATACCGGATCGGTTGCTCATATTTGCAATTCGATGCAGGGAATGATAAGAAGTAGAAGCGTGGAAAGAGGAGAAGTTGATTTCCGCGTGGGCAATAATGCAAGAGTTGCTGCTTTGACCGTCGGGACGATGCAACTCCACCTCCCGTCAGGATTTATTATGGAGTTGAATAATTGTTATTTTGTTCCTAGTTTAAGTCGAAACATTTTATCTCCTTCATGTTTGATGAAGGATGGTTATTCATTTGCGAGTGAAAACAATGGTTGTGTGATCTCTAAGAATAATATGTTTATGGCTTTTGCACCCATTGTGAATGGATTGTTTGTTTTAAATCTTGATGGTTCACCTGTCTGTAATGTAAGTGCTAAAAGGCCTCGGCCTAATGATTTGAGTCCTACCTACTTGTGGCATTGTCATTTGGGTCATATAAGTGATAAGCGCATGAAGAAGCTCCATTCTGATGGACTTCTAACTTCGTTTGATTTTGAATCATACGAGACATGCGAGGCTTGCTTGCTAGGCAAGATGACCAAGACGCCTTTCACAGGATTTCCTGAGAGAGCAGTAGACTTGTTGGAACTCGTACATAGTGATGTATGCGGACCAATGAGCACGACGGCTAGAGGAGGATTCCAATACTTCATAACTTTCACTGATGATTTTAGTAGATACGGCTATGTCTACTTGATGAGGCACAAGTCTGAAACCTTTGAAAAGTTCAAGGAATTTCAGAATGAAGTTGAAAATCAGCGTGGCAAGAAAATTAAGGCCTTACGATCTGATCGTGGAGGCGAGTATTTGAGCCACGAGTTTAGCAATCATCTAAAGAGTTGCGGAATTGTTCCACAACTTACGCCGCCTGGAACACCTCAGAGAAATGGTGTGTCCGAGCGACGTAATCGAACTTTGTTAGACATGGTTCGATCAATGATGAGCCAGTCGGACCTACCGTTGTCATTTTGGGGATACGCTCTAGAAACAGCAGCTTTCACACTTAATAGGGTACCATCTAAATCCGTAGTTAAGACACCATATGAGATGTGGACTGGAAAGGTTCCTAGTTTGTCTTTTCTAAAGATTTGGGGATGTGAAGTGTTTGTCAAGCGACTTCAGTCAGACAAGATCACACCCAAGTCGGATAAGTGCATTTTCGTGGGATATCCAAAGGAAACTTTGGGATATTATTTCTACAACCGATCAGAAGGTAAAGTGTTTGTCGCTCGGAACGGGATTTTCCTAGAGAAAGAGTTTCTCAAAGGAGAAAAGAGTGGAAAGACAGTGCATCTTGAAGAAGTTCAAGATGAGCCAATCGGGCAAGAATCAATGAGTGATGCTAACGTAGCAGAACAAGTTGAGATACCCATGGCAAGAGAAGCACCGCCACAACCACGAAGGTCGGCAAGGCTCCGCGAAATGCGGGAAATATTATTGTTGGACAATGATGAGCCTGCGACATATGCAGAAGCAATGATGGACCCAGACTCCGAAAAATGGCAGAGTGCCATGCAATCCGAAATAGAGTCCATGGGAGACAATCAAGTTTGGAACTTGGTTGACCCGCCTGATGGTGTTAAAGCCATAGAGTGCAAGTGGATCTATAAGAAGAAAAAGGACATGGATGGAAATGTTCACATCTACAAAGCACGACTTGTCGCAAAAGGTTTTCGACAAGTTCAAGGAGTTGACTACGACGAGACCTTCTCGCCCGTAGTGATGCTTAAGTCCATTCGGATTATTCTAGCTATAGCTGCATATTTCGATTATGAGATATGGCAGATGGATGTCAAGACAGCTTTCCTGAATGGAAACCTAGCTGAGGACGTGTATATGATACAGCCCGAGGGTTTTGTCGATCCAAAAAATGCTGGAAAGGTATGCAAGCTTCAGAGATCCATTTATGGATTGAAGCAAGCATCTAGGAGTTGGAACATTCGTTTTGATGAAGTGGTCAAAGGGTTTGACTTCACCAAGAACGAAGAAGAGTCTTGTGTTTACAAGAAGGTTAGTGGGAGCTCTGTAGTATTTCTAATCTTATATGTGGATGACATATTACTGATTGGAAATAACATTCCTATGCTTGAGTCCGTAAAGACTTCACTGAAAAATAGTTTTTCGATGAAGGACTTAGGGGAAGCGGCATATATTCTGGGTATTAAGATCTATAGAGATAGATCGAGAAGGCTTATAGGTTTAAGCCAAGATACTTACATTGACAAAGTGTTGAAGCGGTTCAGCATGGAAGAGGCAAAGAAAGGGTTCTTGCCTATGTCACATGGCATACATCTCAGCAAGACTCAGTGTCCTTCGACTGCTGATGAGCGGGATCGCATGAGTAGAGTGCCATATGCCTCGGCTATTGGATCTATCATGTATGCAATGATAAGTACTCGCCCAGATGTTTCATATGCGCTAAGTATGACAAGCAGACACCAATCTGATCCAGGTGAGAGTCACTGGACAGCGGTGAAAAACATTCTTAAGTACTTGAGAAGGACTAAAGATATGTTCCTCATCTATGGAGGTCAGGAGGAGCTCGTTGTAACAGGTAACACTGATGCTAGTTTCCAAACCGACAGAGATGATTCAAAGTCACAATCAGGATTTGTGTTCACGCTAAATGGTGGTGCTGTTAGTTGGAAGAGTTCCAAGCAGGAGACGGTGGCCGATTCTACGACAGAAGCCGAGTATATCGCGGCTTCGGAAGCCGCGAAGGAAGGTGTTTGGATAAGGAATTTCCTCATTGAGCTTGGTGTGTTCCCGAATGCGTCCAGCCCATTGAATCTCTACTGTGATAACAATGGGGCAATTGCGCAAGCAAAGGAGCCAAGGAACCACCAGAAGAACAAACACGTAATGCGACGATTTCATCTCATTCGAGACTTCGTTAACCGGGGTGAGATCAAGATATGCAAAATACACACGGATCTGAACATTTCTGATCCGTTGACAAAACCACTCCCGCAGGCTAAGCATGATGCGCATGTAAGAGCTATGGGTATTAGGTACCTTCTAGATTGACTCTAGTGCAAGTGGGAGACTGTTGGAGGTATGCCCTAGAGGCAATCATAGAGATGATGATATTCCATTTGTATCCATGATTTGTATATTGTGTTCATTGAATATCCATTAAAGGCTACTTGAATTGATTTGCAATTATGTGAATTGCATGTCAAACTCTTTACTTGTATGGTTATTCTAAAGTTGTCCCTAGTCGGAGTTCATGTGAGGACACACATGAATATTAGACTAGCACATGTATTAGTTGATGACTATGTTTCACAAGTCATGGACATGGAGATGTTGAACTAATAATGTGGACACATGTGGAGACATGTGTTAGGACTGACCCAAGACGAGAAGTAGTTCTCTCTTTAAACAACATATACGCTTTGTCCTTAGACCTGAGATTGTCGCATGTATTCTAGATGTGGATTGACCTACTTAGGGGCTATCAAACGCTACGCCGTAACAGGGTAGTTATAAAGGTAGCTTTCGGGTTTGTCAAGAAGCATGCTATGAGACATGGTCAATCAAGATGGGATTTGCCCCTCTCTGATTGAGAGTGATATCTCTGGGCCCCTCGAGTGATCGGATCAGAAAATGCATGACCATGCTACGTACGGTTAAGAGTTAACCTACAAAGGGATTCCGAATCACAGGATCGAGAAAGAGCGGTCGGCTTGAAGCTAGACCAAATATCGTGAGGCAAAGGGAATAGCATGTATATTATGTTGTGATGGTTCGTCTGATATGATCTTCGTATGCGTATAGGAGTTGGCACGTCTTGCTAGAGGCCGCTACCGACTATTGGGCCGAGTAGGAGTACTCGGGCCATGTCTATACGTATCCGAACCCATAGGGTCACACACTTAAGGGGCTGGAAGCCCAATTCGGATCTGATCCGAGTTGGATTAGGTTTAGGAGTACTAATGGGCCTCGGATCCAGAGGCCCATCAGGAACCCCTATAAATAGAGGGGTGGGGGCGCCCTAGGGTTGGACACCTTTTGGCTGAACAGACTTGCCGCGCCTCCCACGCCCTCGCCTGTTGCAACTCGCGGATCTAGCAGTCCAGCTTGCGACGCTTCCTCCCTGCACGTGTGGATACCTTGGAGGTGTTGCGCCTGCAGCACTTGGACGAGCCATCGACGAGCCGCCGACGAGCCACGACGAGCCGACGACGAGCCGCGGCACCGGAGGCGATCTTACTGTGCACGTGGACGAGCTGCTGAGGAGCTGCTGGACGTGATCGACTACGTACGACTACGTTGATCGACTACGTACGACTACGTGATCGTCTTCACTGCACCGACGCATATCTACATCTTCCGCACCAGTAGTGCGTCGAGTGGTAATCCCGTGATCCTTATACGGCAGCTCTTCCTGGTTATACGCGGTAGAAAATTTTGTTTTGCGCTAGCGTAGCCTACCTCGTATCCCGACAGGGCAGCCCCAGGGTGAAGTGCTAGGTCGGACAAAACCCTTATCCAACAGTTCTTGGAGTTGTATTTTTAACTCTGCTAGCTCTTTAGGTGGCATTCGATATGGTCTTCTAGAGATAGGAGCGGTGCCTGGTTCTAACTCAATAGTGAATTCTACCGCTCTACCAGGTGGTAGTCCAGGCAAATCTTCTGGAAATACATCTAGAAACTCATTAACCACAGGAATAGATTCTAGAGTCACTGCTCTAGTCTTTTTGACCATCTGGTCCAAACAAGGATGAACAGGTAATTGGAGCTCAAAAAGGTGGCCTTGGTCATCTTTCATGCTAACGACCCGAGTAACCATATTAATTTGAATTTCATGTTCTTTCATCCAATTTACTCCCAAAATAAGATCTATTCCTTGATCTTCCAGAATTAAAGGATAAGCTCCCACCTTATTTCCTTCTAGGTTTAAAATCACATTGCGAGCTACTTGATTTGTATTCTGTGTGGCCCCAGTAGCTTGAATAGCATACTTAACACTTAAGGTATGAACTTCTAGTTGATGTTGTGTAACAAACTTTCTACTTATAAAAGTATGCGATGCGCCGGAATCAAACAAAACCATAGCAGGATAATTGTTAACAAGATACATACCTGCTAGGATTGGCTCTCCTTCTGGAATTTCTTCTACAGTCATGTAGTGAGCTTGTCCCGTCTTGGTGTTGACAAACTTGCGACGGACAAACTTTTGTCCAGTGCCTTGGCCCGAGGTCTGAGCCTTTAAATTTGCGTTTCCCCCAACTTTGGGAAAATGACAGTCTCGGGCGAAATGTCCTGGTTTCCCACAGTTGAAACAAACCTGTGGGGTTCCCGAAGAAGTAGGGTTACGAAACCCGAGAGATGGTGCAGTTCCAGGACGAGGGGCAGCACTGGGAGCTCTAGCATTCCAGGACTGGAAAGGCCGTTGCTGGAATGAAGGACGATACATGGGTCGGGGAGGACCTCTATATACCATCCTCATCCTCTGAGGAGCATTCCCAAAATTTCCAGAAGGAACAACCTTCCTCTTTAATGCTTCTTCTTTCTTCAAAGTTTCATCCAACATTTTCATCTTTTCTTCTGCGGTAATAGCTGTACTTACTGCGGAGCTATAATCGGCGAAAGTGCAGGTGGATAGCTTCTCCTGCATCCTTGCATTAAGTCCTCGGAGATAACAATCCCTCTTTCTAGTTTCAGTGTTGACATGCTCTGGTGCATACTGGGCTAGATGATCGAACTCACTGGTATATGCCAGAATACTGCGAGTTCCTTGTTGCAGTCCCAAGAACTGTTCCAGTTTCATTCTCATGACACCTTCCGGTATGAACTGCGTCCGAAAGGCTTCCTTAAAATCTTCCTAGGTAACTTCCCTCCCTACTGGCTACCTGGCCAGATGACTGGTCCACCAAGTTGCTGCGGGACCCTGAAGCTGAAGCCCTGCAAATTCAGCCTTTTGAGCGGTAGTACATTGGGGGATTACTCGAAATTTTTGTTCCATGGCCTGAAGCCACTCGTTAGCCTCCAATGGATGCTCGGCCTTCAAGAATACTGGGGGACAGGTTTCTAGAAATTGGGTGTATGACACACCCTGCTCCGGATCTCGCCTACGTCCACCGTTGCCAGTGTTTTGCACTATCATCTGGAGTAATCGGGCTTGTTCTGCCCCGGAATTCATTAGACTGGCTATAGCGTCAGCCAGCGTGGGTGCTCTGGGTAAATCCTCTTCCTGTCCTCCGGAACCTGAAGCTCGGGGTTCTCTGGGATCCGTCATGCTGCCAAGAGTAACAAGATATTAATATCTACAGTGCATTTTATCAACAACTCTCTGCATACTAACATGTCACACATCACAGCATGCTCACACACAAACCATACTTATGTACATACTTATTTATATTATATGCCCAGGAGTTAATTTTTACAAAACCCCTTCGTACCACTTGTCCCACACACATATTTTACAAGAATATATTACAGCATTTTCAAACCAAGTTCACTTTAACCGTCATAAGGAAAAATGCCTAGTTCTTCGGCATTTAATCCCAGTCGGGCCATGGCTTCTTGCAGGACGTCTTGGTCCACGGTCATCAAAGTTTGCCCTGGGGGAGCAACAGGTGGAGCTTGATTGACAGAATTTTCACTCCCGGACTCCAGTCCGTAGTCACTCCAAGTGCGAGAAGTATCAGAGGTGCTAATTCCAGAGTTTCCTTCTATTTCTTCCGGATCCTCTTCTTCTTCTTCGCCTTCCGGTTCTTCTTCTCCCCACGGCTGCATGGGACCATAGCCCTGAGGATCTAGTCCATCGGCATTGGCATTGGCATTGGCCCAAGCAAACTGTTGATTTCCCGCAGGGACTTCGCCCTGGTCATCCTCCATGTCCACATCAAATCCTTCCAAATTCTCGTGAGCATAAAGATCTATCTCAGGATGTGCCGGTGGCACCGGATTTTCTTCCACTTCTATCACAGGTACTAGCTGATCCGCTTCCTCCGGGTTTGGTGGTTGAGGCTCTTCTGGTGGGGGAGGTGGTGGAACATTGACAATATTTTGCGCAGGTGCCTGAGCCTGCATTTCTTCCAGAGCTAGACGAAGTGATAGAATCTCGTCTAGCTGTTGGAACCTTTCTGCCTCCAGCCTATGGACATTGGATTCAGCTTCTTCTCTTGCTCTGTTTGCCATGCTTCGACTTGCTTCGATGAACCCTTGCATCACCCTAAGTTTTTCTTCATAATCTTCAATCCTCCTGGACTGCTCTCGCATTGCCTTTTCCATCTCATGCTCCCTTGCCATTGCCGCCTTCTTGTACATTTCCTTGTCATACCGGGCACCCATCACTTCCATTTTAGTATCTTCGTTCTTCTGCCTCTGATTATAATATTCCCGGATACAAGCTTGGTGCAAGTTGTACATGGCGGTCATATAATCCGAAGCAGTAGCCACCAACACATCGTGCTCTACACGAGATGTGTTCTTCAAAGCTTTAATTCTCCGTTTCCATACCCCGTCATCTTGATGCTTGATTGGATAGAATCGAGCGGAGCTCGACCCTACTTCCACCTTGTGGTTCTCACACAGCTTAGTAAGAGCTGTCATGGCTGCCCTCTTATAGTATCGTTGAATTCAAAACCTGATTCCATTACTTCCTCCGAACGCCAATTAGGTCGGGTGTCATCATCCGGGATATGCACATACACCGTGCAATATTGCTTGTGGCCGGTATCTTCCTTTCTCCAATAATACTCCGGGGGATTATGAAAACCCAACTCTTGTAGTGTCTTCCAAAGTAACTGCACAAACCCCGGTTTATCCAAGTAACGACCGCGGGTCCACCCATGTCTATCCGTGTAGCCTTCTTCAAACATCCTATAAAAGAAACGAGGTCAGGTCTAGCAGCACTCACCAAACCCAAAAGTTTTAAAACATGCAATGCAATATGATGCAACGATTCCTTTGTGCTCTCAGACTCATATACACACTCGTAGGAAAATTGGTGGCATCGTAATCTCTCCCTAAATAATAAACTACCGAGTACTAGCGACACGCAGCAAACAGTTAGCATCTGCAAAACAATCAACCAATTAATACTACTGCCACCTATGACTTCTTGTTTTATTATTTTAAAATAGAGTCTCAGTGTTTAAAAGGTAATATTTGTTGATTATCCCAACCTACGGCTCTGATACCAGCTATGGCGGAACCGCCCAACTAAAGCTGGTTTAAGTGCGCCTAATCGCCGTCGGAACGGCAATTATCCGAAACGCACCTAAAACAGCATAAGTCCGGTAGTCCGTCGAGTGTCCCTTGGACTCCTCGAAGGATCCACGACGTGTCTCATCACCATACATCAGGATAATATCCGCGATGGGATAATATCAACAAACATTACATTTTTACATACATAATTAAGAGGTACGAGTTATTACAAGACATAAGTTGAGGCAAACTTAGTGATGCAGTGTTAGACAAGCCCTAAGATTAAACATAAATAGTTCAGGAGAAGATGCGTAGATGACTTTTCTCTAGGGTATTGCAAGACTCAAGTCAATACCCTAGGGCTTCAGGGTCTCCTCCTCTGTAGTCTCCTGTGGAGCTTCTGAAAGATAACCACAAGGGGAAAAACCCTGAGTACGGGGTACTCAGCAAGTCTTACCCGACTAACCAATATAATAGTTTTTCTTTGGAATGCATGTCAGCCTTTGGGTGTGCTTGGTTGACACAAATTTTGCCGAAAAAGCTTACTACGAGTAAGGCCTTAGTTTTATCTTTTATTTGAGTTAAGTCATTACCTAACCATTCTAGATGATAACAGAAGTAAAAGCAATCATAACTGTTAAGTCATACATTACTTGACAACAGGAGATTTTATATTGCATGAAGTAACACTACGATGCTCAACAGTGATCAAGTGCATTCATAACCGAGAATTGCGGCGATCTGGATCTAATTACATCCTGCAGGAGAGTACCCTGATCACCAGCATTATACGACTGTCCAGGTCGTACTAACAACCTCTCGATTAGCAAAGTCAATGATTAGGAATACAACTACCCGGACCCAGGGATGCACCCCCACATGGGACCCCATGTCTGGCCTGATCTCCATGTGAGTTTCAGGCTACACCCCTGCCAATCTCCAGCACGTCAAGCGCGGGTACGAAGCATTCCTGATCATAGAATTTACTAATCTACTGGGCTTTACTAGTCCCATACCCAGTAAGTGATCAGATGCTTATCACTTGATCAAAAGTTAAGACACGAATCGGGCCTTAACCAGATTAATCTAGCAGACAGAATTACATCTTTAGCTTCTGTCCGTTTTCATATTCCAGACTATCCTTCATAAGCAACATGTATGACTTAAGAGTTTTCCTTAAGGTTGGTAAACCAAGCATGTAAGCGAGTAAGCAATTCTAGACTTGGGTAGTTTCTAAGATTTGAACAAGTGGCAAAGATGTCCTTAATTCGAGGCATGACCATACACAAGAATAGGTTTCAATCAACTCCTAGACTTAATGCATACAATAAGCAAATAACCTATAACTAGTCACATGAAATAACGACTCCAAAATAGATAGGTATAAATGCACCGGGGCTTGCCTTGTTCGTTAAAAAGATTAGTAGAGGCTGACGGATTTGCTTCACAGGGAACAAACTCAAACACCTCGTCGGACTCCAAGGGTCTTTCTGAAAATTCCCAGTAATCTTCTTCCGGTGCTTCTGGATCTACGGCACATATACATGCAGGGGGTTAGAATGCAAACTTTTTGAATAACAGACTATACAACTTTCCTTCATGATAAAGTTGCAAGCCAACAAGGGCTATACGACTTATCATGATAAAGTTGCAAGCCACACACAAAAACCTAAAAAGATTAACTTACACTTTTATTTTTCTTATTTAACCCTCCCTATAGCTTTTTCTTTTAATTTTTAGAAAAAGTGGTAATTATTTTCTAACTTGAAAATCTAATCTCCTATGGGTTAAGAATTATTTGTGATTAATAAAGTGTTATTCATATTTTATACATCTTATAAATATTAAGTATTTATTTAATTACCTTAAAAGGAAGGCATTAAATAAATACCCAAATTTTTATTATTTTCCTAGGGTGTAAAAATTTTAATGAATAAAGGAAAATAAAACAAGCCTAACAAAATTGGTTTCACTAATTTTGGATACTTCTACAAATTTCTGTGATTAAAATGGTGTAAAACGAATTTAAACGAATTAAATAACTAAAGGAAACCTAATTTTTCCCGAAAATCATCCGGAATACTTTTCTTACTCAACCCTTCTCTACCCTCTCTCACGAACACTGGGCCCCACGGCGCGGACCCCACCTTTCCCTATTCACTCTACCCGCCGGCCTTATCCTTTCCTCCCGACGGGCTCCGCGGGCCGATTTTTCCTTTTTCTTTCTTTTTCTGCGGCCCAATACCAGCCCACGGCCCTCTTCCTTTTTCCTTTCTGTTCACGACGCCGGCCTGCTGCTGCTCTGGGCCTCCGGCCTCTTTTTCCGATTCCCGCCGACCGCGCGCGCGCTGCTACTGGGCCTCCAACGCGCCGGCCCAACCGGCGACTGCGCCGTTCCGGCCTCCTTCCGCTCAGCTGACCCGCGCACTACTGGGCCAC
Organism: Setaria italica; assembly: GCF_000263155.2. Classification (NCBI taxonomy): domain Eukaryota; kingdom Viridiplantae; phylum Streptophyta; class Magnoliopsida; order Poales; family Poaceae; genus Setaria; species Setaria italica. Next base: position 25,917,948 of record NC_028451.1, on the reverse strand, counting down.
TACGACGCGCCGCGGCCCAGCAACTGCTCGCGTCGCCCCGGCCTGCCTCCTCCCTCCTCTTTCTCCTCTGACGTGCGGGCCCGAGCGCCCAGCGCCTTCTCCTACCTCCCGCCAAAACACATCCGTGACAGGGGGCGGTGCGGCTCGCCGGCCGGCGCCCTCCCGGCAGCGGGACTAGGTCGCGACACCAAACCTAGAACTACACGACCTCGTGCGCAGCAACAGCTCCCTGGGAGATGGCCGGAGCCATCCCCTCCACGGCGACGGGCGGCGACTCCCTCGGCCGGCCGTGGCTTCTTGCAACAACAGCTCAACCGACTCGAACAACTACCTCTACACCATCCTAGGACCCTAAGAACTCGATTACAACTACTCAGGAAGAAAGAGAGATAGCGCAAGGTAGTTCTCACCGTGAGCGGGCGGCGTGACGGCGGCGGACAGAAGCGGCGGCGAGCACGGCTACTCCGGCATGGATGTGGGACAACGACTGGCTCGGGGTGTAGCTAGGGTGTCTGTGGAGGAGTGGGCGAGAGGAATCGACGGGAGACGAGATGTGGCGGCGGATTTTTTGCTCGGCGGTGATGCTTGACAGAGGAGAGCGGGCGGCGGTAAAAAGGGGAGATGGTGAAACGGCGGCGCGGGAGCAGTAACTATTCAAGCGATTCACCCGTCGCATGGACGACACCGTGGCCTACCCGTAGGCTTGCGTGGTGAGGAGGTGGCCTAGCTAGTCGCTCTGGCGGTCGACCGACGACGGCGGCGGCGACACGTCCTGATGCTCAGTCACCGCTCCTCTGACGCCCGTGACCTTCAGAGCCGACTGGTGGTCGATCTTCAATCCGACGGCCTTTAGCACCTGAACCAAACTTGGAGATAATCTCAAGCCCGTCATCTTTTATTTTGGCTTCGGCTCGAGATAAACATCGAATTCGATTCAATTTTGATTTGTTTCACGGTTTCTTTTGGAGTTCACTGAAGAAACTGACATTCAGTTCGTCAGTTATCGACAGTGGTGTCAATCTCACTTGTTAACCCAATTCAGTGGCCTAAACCTTGTTTTTCCAATCCAACTTCTTCCTATACATGTCCTACTATGTCCCAATGTTCCATTTTGCTCATGAACAAGTACCTTTCTTGATCCACTTTGCTCTGAATTCGAGTTCCAAGTTGATGCCTTGCTGCTGTTCAGACTTAGGCATTTTCAGAGTTTCAGTCAACTGTGACAATGTGCTGACTTTGAGCTCGAGTTTGACTTCCTTTCCTTCACTGTTCCTGGCCAACAACACATGAATGTTGTAGTCCAAAGTTCATACTTCAATATAGTGTAGATGTTCTAATGCACTTATTTGGAAAATTCTCCAGAAATCCATTTCCAAAATGAACTCTGAAGCTGTTTTCTCTGAATCCTATTTTCGGACGATGAACAGTACACTTCAGTTCTTCTTTTTCTTTCTTTGATTCTTCTGAAATATTTAGCACTAACTTAGTTCCCAATTTTTGATCCTTCAGTCCTAAACATTCCTACACTTGTATTCCACATGTTTGACAAATTTTTCTGAATTTCAAATTTGAAATTCAAATTTCGGTCAAATTTGGCCGAATTTGAAATTTTTGCCAATTTCTTTTCTTTTTCTTTTGGAATTGCTTCTGATTTTCTCAAGTTATTGTAATGCCTCCAATGGCAGCTATTACACTGTTGCTGTCTAAGGCATCTATATGGACACCACTATTTTGGTTGGTGCTTTTTTTATCTTGAGCTCTCGTGTAAAATGTGTAACCATTTATCTCGTAACCTTTGAATTTTACGATTGCGCTAGATGGTCCCCTAGCTAACCAAGTGAGTTGTTCGTGAATCGTAGAGTTACCCATAATGTGTTGACTCAACCAAGAGGGAAAAGTATCAATGTGATGACGTATAATCCAGGCATCGGATTTCATCAGATATTGGGAAAATAGAATCTGTTTGTGTTCGTCGATATACGGAGCCACCAAGGATGATTGTTGTAGAACTGTGAAGTGTGCTTTATGGAACAAATCAGTATCGGTGCTTAAACTTGATTTTCTTCCAAGGGTGCCCTTTCCCCATAACCTCCCCTCAGGGCGTGATACCGGAACCCCAATCGAATTAATTGAGTCAATAAAATCAACACAAAACTCAATGACCTCCTCTGTTTCATATCCCTTGGTGATGCTTCCTTCTAGACGGGTCCGATTAAGAACATAGTTTTTTATGACTGACATGAACCTCTCGAAAGGCCACATATTGTGCAGCAATATTGGACTGAGAATAGTAATCTTTTTGACTAGGTAAATCAGGAGGTGCGTCATAATATTGAAGAATGATGGTGGAAATACCAACTCAAAGCTGACAGGATATTGTAGCACATCATTCTGTAGCTTTAGTAGCTTGGTTGGATCAATTACCTTCTACAAAATTGCATTAAGAAACGCGCATAGTTTTACGAGTGCCAATCATACATTCTCTAGTAGAATAGCCAACAGTGCAACCGGAAGCAACTGTGTCATCAACATGTGGCAGTCGTGGGCCTTTAGATTTGTGAACTTCTTTTCTTTCATATTTATTATTCCCTTTATATTCGATGAGTACCCAGACGGAACCTTGATATTATTAATGCAATCAAACATGTTATCCTTCTCTTCCTTGCTAAGAGTGTAACTAGCAGGATATAAGTAGTGATGTCCTTTATATCTCTTTTCTGGATGTAGGTCATCTCGTTGCTTCATACATTTTAGGTCCTATTGTGCTTCCAATATATCTTTTGAGTTCCCATAACAACCCAGGAAGCCTAGCATGTTCACGCAAACATTCTTCGTCAAGTGCATCACATCAATTGCGTTTGCGAACCCTCTAAGATTTCCTAATAAGGTAGCTCCCAAAATATAGATATCTTCTTCCACATGGGTGCATGTCTGTTATCGTCGTTCAAAATAGGTTCTCTACCAAGACCCTTTTCAAAGACTACTCTTACATCCTTTATCATCTCAAATGCATGCTTTCCATTACGGTGTGCAAGCTTTTTACGATGATCTGCCACCTCTTTGAAATGCATCCTATCGGATTTAGTGACCGGAAGTCCACCAAGGGGTTACCCAGGTGGTAGGTTTGTAGGTGGCAGAGATCGCGAGACCAAGAACTCGAATGGTAACACAGGGCCGCAAGGTTTAGACCTCCGAAGAGTAATACCCTACATCATGTATTTTGGTGGATTGTATTGCCGATTGTAGGTGCGAACAGTTAATGTGCCCTTGGGGAGCGCCCCTAGCTGCCTTATATAGGGTGACAACCTAGGGTTACAATCGGATAGGATCTAATCCTAGTCGGTTGTTACATGGAAAGCAATCTAAGTCGGTTTACAACAAGCATCCCGTGATATCTAGGTAGAATCAATTCATCCAGCCTCTTGACTTGTGCTCCACGTATCTTTACACCTTAGCCCACATGGTATGGTCGGGCAGGCCCACTTGTTAGGGCCGACCAGTATCTTGGTCAGTGGGGACCCATGGGTACCCTTATCCCACAAGCCCCCAAGCGATATGGAGTTGAACAATAACCTGACGAATGTGCAATGAAGCTTGTAATGTTCTCTGCTGAAGGTGCGGTGTTGTCATAGTGATGGAGAGGCTGCGTGGGGCTCAAAAAAGGAAGAAAAATTGAAGCTTCCACAGGTGTAGGACCAAACGTGCATGGCTATGCAACTGCCGAGCCCCGGGATGTTCGGCATTTTGTAGATCGAAGGGAAGCATACAGAGGGCATTGCGAGATGCACTCCATATGGAGTAGCCCCCGAGCATTGAAGTGATTAAAGTAATCGGTCAAATGGTCAAAGATCAGTTGTATTATTTCCGTCTTAAAAGGGATTTAAACATAGCACCCAACCCTTGAGCACGAGAATTGTTGGAGCCATGGAAGCACGCCGACCTGAAATAGGCACCCATGCCTCGAGCACGAGGACTAGCAGAGTCACAAAGGCACACTGATCTCAAATAGGTGCCCAGCCCCTGAGCGTGAGGACTAGCGGAGCCACAAAGGCACACTGATCTGAAATAGGCGTCCACCCCCGAGCGAGAGGATTGGCAGAGCTACAGAGGCACCCCAATCTGAAGTAGGCACTGACCCTCCAAGTGCGAGGACTGGTAGAGCCACGAAGGCATGCCGACCTGAAATAGGTAACTAGCCCCCGAGCATGAGGACTAGCGGAGCCAAGAAGGCATGCCGACCAGAAATAGGTGCCTAGTCCTTGAGCGCGAGGACTGGCAGAGCCAAAGAGGCGTGCCAACCTGAAATAGGCTCCCAGCCCCAGAGCGCTAGGACTGGCGGAGCCACGGAGACACGCAGACTAAAAATAGGCACCCAGCCCCTGAGCGCAATGACTGTCGGAGCCACAGAGACACGCTGACCAAAAATAGGCACCCAGCCGCCGTGCACGATGACTGGTAGAGCCAAGGAGGCACGCCGTGAGACTTAACGAAAAACTCGCAGATTCCATCCATCGCTTGCACCGTAACAGGGGACTCGAGGATTTTGTCGCTAGGGTTATGCCGTCAATGCCTTCAAAAGCTGAAGAGACGTAGTTTCCATTTCATTCCCATTCCACTGGCCCCCAAGAGCCGCCACAACCAACACCATTGCTGTCGCACCTGAGAGCCCTAGATTGCGCCACCACATCCACAAGACGCATCCACCGCTCCTCCACCCGAAGGTTGTAATCACCGCCGCCACGACGCTTCCCCGCTGCATGCGAACCAAGAGGCCCACCTTCATCAGATATGTGTCACGAGCTATAGAAATCGAAGAAATGGTGGTAGAGCTGGCACCAGGTCCAACCACGTAGCGGGTGAAATCTGTGATGATGGAGTATAGGATCCAAGCCCTCATTGACCGCGGCCTGCTCGGTCCCAAGTACCTCCTAGAGTGGAAGGCAATCACCGACCAGGTGTTCCCCACAGAGGACAAGACTGAAACTGTCATCTTTGCGGTGTTCTTCGAGCGGGGATTCGGGATCCCAACGGGGGATTTCTTTCGTGGTTTACTGGAGTACTACAAAATTGAGTCAATGCATCTGAACTCTAACTCCATACTGGACATGATAGTTTTTATCCACCTTTGCGAAGCTTTCCTCAGCATTCCTCCCCATTTCAATCTGTGGATATATATCTACCAAGGGGAAGCCATGAGTGATTGGTGGTTGTGGATTTTTACTACGGCCAAAGAACGTCCTGAAGTATTTTGATCTAAAGCTCAAGGACTCAAACAAGGGGTGGCACAAGGAATGGTTTCTCATCGCCAATCAGAAGCCCGAGCTACTGCCCTACCTCGGGTATGCACCTGTGACAATGCCGGAGTGGTTGAACCAGCCGACCTCCATAGAAATGGTCCAAGTGAAATAGCTGCTAAAAGACATTGCCAACCTAAAAGGTCATGGGCTCACAACCGGGGCTGTGAGCATCAACTTTCACCGGAGGCTAACGCAGCCAATCAAGGATAGGGTCCACCCGGCGTATGAGTACTCGGGGTCGTTGGAACCGACTCGGGAGGCACATCAGAAGGTTACCCGTAGGAGGTCGCCGGCCGAGTCTGCGAGTTTGTCGGTGGTGTCATCAAGAACAAGCACTACCCCAAGGCGTACTCCCTCGTGAGGCTAGCCGATCCGGTAAGATCTTGATTTTATCGTTTGGTTGGCTTGCTTCGCTTTTGCATCTATTTCTGCCTGATTCTGTTTTGCTTGTCAGAGCTGAGAGCGCGAATTCTTCAGTCTGGCACGACTCCCAGGAAGCACTGAACAATAGTGGCCCAAGCTCTATCCATCCACCGAGGCCGACAAACCGCCTGCTGCCCTTGTCTGGGAGTTAGACTCCTTCGATGGCTCTGATGAGGACGTGCCAGTCCAAGGTAGCGGGATGGAGGTAGGGAGCGCTGCTCCTATTGGGTGGTGGATGCGCCAGGCCATGCAGAAGGTGATGGAGTCCAAGGTGCTAGAGGCGGAGAAGAAGAAACGGAAGAAGAAGGCATCTGCAAAGACCGAGGCCCTAGCTGCGGCATTTGCCTCCGCGGCTAAGGCCTCGTCTGGGGTGGTGAATGATGACTCTGACTTGCCCAGCCCCACCATGAAAAAGAAGAAGGCCGAGCTCCTTGAGACAATAGTCACTGACATGGAAAAGGTCAAGGAGCAGCTGAAGATGGAAATCCGCGGGGGAGAGCAGAAGGTGCCAACCCTGCCACTTCTAGTGCCTCTCTAACCGAAGTTCTGAGTGAAGAAGAGCATGATGTAAGTCTCTTCATGACATCGTTTGTTGTTCAAAGCTTGTCTGTATGCTGTGTCACTTTATCTCTGTGTCCCGCCTTCCGAGCAGGAAGGCGATGATGGATGATGAGCCAAACTAGCAAGATGCTGGCATCGAGAACTAGGCAAAAGGTTGGACGTCTGATGTACCCTAGGGGGCTGCATCGGCATATGTTACTCACGTTGGTGGCGAAAGTGGCCTAGTGACGGAACCTAAGAGGCCTGAGCAGTAGTCACCCCTACGCCAAGACGCTGCCGAAGATGTTGCAGTTGCCGCGCCCAGTGACACGGATGCCAACGTTGAGGTCCTGATGGAGGAAGACCCTAGGAAAGTGCCGGTTAATGCTAGGGCAGCGGTCCATGAGACCAACGTCAACACCCAGGAAGAAGACAATCCCTCCATGCTGGGCTTCTCCGGATGGTTCTGGCACAGGAGACTGCCGAGGACACGAGAGACCTTGCCGAGCTGAAGCAGGCTTCCAACAAGGTCACAGAGCTGTTATACATAAGTTAGTCAACGTAATTTGATATTAATCATCATACCTGGTTTCCTTTTCTAATTAGTTGGGATAATTCTTTCCCAGAACCTGGCCGAGCGCACGCACAATAGGGCAGACGCCATCTACCGCGCTGAGGAGTATCGTCTCGAGGCCGAGCGCTTGGAGGTTGAGCTCAGGAAGGCCAAGGAGGATGCCATAGAGCAGATTCGACAAAAAGATCAGGAGATTGCAGACCAGAAATAGATAACCAAGAACATCCAGAGCAGCCTCGACGCCATGCTGAATGGTAGTGGCTTCGATCCTTGTTGTGAATCCAGATCCACTAGATGCTACCAGTGTCTGTTCTTGAATCTAATTGCTTTGCAGATGCCCAGAAGAAAGAAGAGAGCCTTAAGAGAGACCTCAAAGAGTGCGAAGCAGCCAACGCCCGACTCCAGCAAGATCATGATATTGCCATGCACCGTGAGTATGTCATGTCACAAAAACTTGCCTATGAGGCCAACTTGCGCAAGGATATGGACTGGTGCTTAATTGCGCAATGCATAGTCGTCAGCATGATTAGGTGGTGATTGCAGGGCTGGATGTGGAGCTGGAGGACTTGAGGTTAGCCGTTAGCTACATGATGGACATGATCTAGCTTGAGGCTAACCCTGATTAGCCAACGCTGCTACTGGACCACCTGAAGAGTGCGCTAAGTCGGCTGAAGGCCTTGATGAAGGAGACCGCTGTGGAGTGCGCCAAGAATGTCATGGTGCTTCTGAAGACGCACTTCCCCCAGTTGCTCATAGAGTGCATTGTAACGGGCGTTTTCGAGGACTTTGATGCTGATAACATCCCAGAGCTAGCTAAGCGATATGAACAAGCTGCAGAGGACGTAGTTAAGGAATTAGACCTGTAATGAGAAAAACTATCATGTGTATCAATTTGTATCATGACACAAGTAAACTAGTCAATTAACTTATGCGAGTTAAAAGCCTCCATTCCTCCTTTGGCGCATACGATAGGACATTGCATAGCTTAGGCCTATGGCCGCTAAGTGCCTAGCCTTGCCTGGCCAGCACTCTGCTGAGAGTGGATCTCGAGGTTGTAGAGGGGGCAGACACAAAGTTATCTAGGTTTTGTGAGCTAGGACGCCGTCCACACGAGTTAGGTCGTACTTGCTGTGAGATGGGTAGGAGAAGAGGCAAGACCCGGAGGTCGGCGCGTAACAGAGGAAGCTCCCGAGTGTAGTGGCGAGGGTGCGGTCTGTCGATTAGGTTGGGTAGACCCCAAGTGTAAGTAAGAGCTCAGGTAAGAAAGCAAAAAGATAGTAGGTACACGAAGAACCTCTAAGCTTTTATATCTTAAGGGTAGAAGCATCGTAGGTGCTGGATATTCCATGGGTTGGGGACATCTGAGCCGTCTCCCACTACAATCGGTATGTACCGGGTTGAATGACCTCTTTGAAGATGAAGGGGCCCTCCTAGGGGGCCGACAGCTTGTGCATGTCTTTGGTGGGCTGGATCCGGCGGAGCACCAGGTTGCCGATGTTGAACGAGCGTTCTAGGACATTCATGTCATGGTAGCATCAAATCTAATGTTCATGACGTGCGTGTTGGATGAGAGCCGCCATGCGGTGTTCTTCTAGGTTGTTGATGTCGACCTGCCGACTCTTTTCTGCTTCCCCTTCCTCATAGTATTGAATCCACGGGGCACCAAAAGCTACAACTGTTGGCAGTATAGTCTCTGAGATGTAGACAAGGAAGAATGGGGTGAAGCCGGCGAATCAAACCTTATGTTCCTTGCATCCCATTCAAAGTCTAGGAATGCTCTATCAACTGATCTCCATTGGGCCCCATCAGCGGGGTGTCACAGCATGTCATCTTGCTTACGTTCTTCTTTGTGCCATCGCATAAACTTAGCATTCGCCTTGTTTCTGAACAAATGCTTCAAGCGTGGTATTATAGGGAAATACCACATCACCTTGGTGTGGTGGAACCACCTCGGATTAACTTAATTAAAGCACGATTAAGCCGCTTGACACGCGACACTCATGCCTTAGTCAAGTTAACTCGAAGTGCCGTCAGATTTCATCCGATTTAACCACTTAACAGGACCGAGTTAGCATGACCCACACGAAGGTGAGTGGTTCCAGAGAATACAACAGGTCCACCATTAGATTAACAAGTTATTACACACTCGGTTATAAATCAGAGTTTTACAAGTTCTGAAGAAAACAACAGAAGATAAAACAAAGCGGAAGCTACTCGTCGGGGTCGGATGTCCCTGGTGAGGCCAGCCAGGACATCAATGATCCCATTCCCCGTCGTCCGAGGAAGGATCCCACTCGACCGTCCAACCCGAAGGGAGTTGGGGCGGCCAAGAGCCAGCAACAAGCTCAGAAGCTGCAACTTCACCTGAAAAGAGAGCCACAAACAAGGCTGAGCTTCTAAGCTCAACAAGACTTAACCGACCGGTGGGAAGAACTACTCCACTACTTCTAGACATGCAAGGCTCTTTGGCTGAGGGGTTTGTTTGCCAAAAGCACTATGTAGATCCTTATTTTCAAGTTTTAGCTCAAATTCTAAGTTCATTAACCAGTCTACATTTGCAACTTACTCTAAGCAAACATAGATCCAAATTTATGTATATAAGCTCATCATCAAAACCATGTCATCATCAGATTCCTTCATTACTCAGTGTAGCATTATGATCAAGCAGTCTCAAACTATGAGAGGCAGACAAATCGATTCAAGTTTTTTTAACCATGCATGGTGAACCTAACCTCACGACATCCACGCACCACCGAGGGTCTCTTCCTGTGTCGGCCTTCCCCATCAATTCCCTAACCCGTGTCAGGCCCACTTCCTTTGGTGCAAGGTTCCACAGACCCGGCCTCTGCCGTTCTGTGACCACACTTGCCACCACGTGCGGCCGCAGGGGAACTTCGTTCCAAGGACAGTGGGGCGACCGCTCACGTCTAGGTTCAATCAGGTACTAGGCTTCCCCATCCCATATTGAGTATGAGGTTAGTACTTTCAAACACTTGATCACGAACACCATGCCTTAACAGATTCAGTAAACAGACGGGGCGATCAGCCGACCACCAAAAGAGTTAACCAAAACCCTGCCCCGTCCGTCGTCCTTATAGTTGTAACAGAAGGAGAAACAACCAACTCCTATAACTTGCGAGTGATAGGAAATCACTTGACTTTTACCGATTCCTATTTAAGCATAGCAACTACTCGACCCAACAAACTAGTGTTCAGATCAAGGAACTATGTCATGCATCTATGGTTGCAAACAACTCCTATACGTAAATGCACAAACACGAGAAGGAAGGCATGTGCAAGTTTAGAAATTTGGGGTTCATGCTCCGGGGCTTGCCTTAAAGCGGAGGGGAGGGAAACTGGTCTTCAGCTGGGGTAGCTTTGGCTTCTGGGATTGGCAGCTCAGTTACAGCTCCGTCTTCGGGCACCGGGTGTAGCTCGTAGATGCCATCAGCTAGGTGTAACTTTAAACGAATGCAATGCAGGAGTTAGTGTTTAGACGGTTATTTCAACAACACTTGTAGTTAAAGCTCGGACACTTGTAGCAAAGCTACAGAAAAAGTGGAGCAAGTTCACTTTAGTTGGTGGAGAACAGGATAAAAGGGTCGGATGGGAATAAACTTGTGATCTGACCCTTAAACTTTAAGGGATAACTGTGTTCGGGGTCCTCAGACTTAACGCAGAGAAATCCCGATCTTTTACACAGATACCCTCGGGTCAAGGAAAAGGCTACAGCTGAGTCCTCGGGCGAGGCGGATAAGGGTCGGTGGAACAGACAGGGTCGGGCGAGACGGAAAAAGGGGTCGGGCGAAACGGAAAAAAAAAGGGGTCGGGCGAACTGGAAAAAGGGGTCGACAGCTTACCTTTAGGTTTATAGGTGAAGCTTTGGGGTCGGGAAGGAGCAGACTTGGGCGGAAAGACTTAAGCACTAAGGCTTGGGCGGCAGCGAGGTTTGATGGTGCTCCGGTGGTGACGGGGCTTCTTGTGGGCAACAAGGAAGCTCTAGCACAGCACGGAGGAGCAGACGGCTGGGTGTGTTGGGGAGAAGCGGACTTGAGCGGAGAGGGGAACTTCTCAAGAGTTTTAGTGGGATTGCTCAAGTGTGCTCAGAGTAGGGACGGTGAAACAACAATGGCGAAGGAAGTCCGGTGGGACTCTGGCATTCACTTTTATAGCTGAACGGAAGAGAGAGAGTTGGAGTAGCACGAAGACCGGAAGAAAAGGATGGAGTGCGCTGCCATGGCAGCGATTGAGCGGTGATGGGCGGCGGAACAAAACTTCGGAGATAGCGTCTTCGACCATTGGGCACTGGAGACAAGGCGGCGCAGGCGCGGTTTTGCCGGGGTTGAGATTTGGCAGAGGCGGGCATCGTCGAGCGGCGGATTTGATTGGTGTGACAGGGAGAACGGCGCTACAAGCGAGGTTGCAATAGGTGAAAAGACAGGGCGAATGGCGTCGCGGTCGAGCACGAAACAGCAGCATTGCCGAAGCACAGTTCTGGCAAGGTGGAAAAGGAGCTGTCACGGCCGGAGTCGGGGTTGGCGATGGAGGAATCGTCGCGGAGCGAGTCCGTGGGTGGCGCAACTGTGGAGAGGCGGAAAAGTCGGAAGGCATTGGGTCTTGCAGCTGGGGATCCGGCGAAATGATGGGCGCGGGTCGCGAGGCGGTCTAATGCAGCAGTGGCAAAGCTCTACCACGGCGGCAACGGGGCACCATGGCGCGGCCGGCGAGGGTGCGAGCGAGACAAGGCGATGCAGAAAGGGTTGCAGAGGGGGTTCCGCGGCGATTGGGGAGGACGGCGCGGGAATCAATCCTGTCGCGGCCGGCGACTGCGCGAAGCGGCGGGCGTCGGAGAGATCAAGCCACGCGGCAGAGAAGCTCTGAAGCGGGCGCATGCTGCTCGGGCGCGTCTGCCTTGGGAGATCCGAAAAAAGATTGCGGGTCCACCCGTCAGTCTTGGTTTCTCCTCTGCTCAAGATGGAAAGGAACACTGCTGTTGAGACTTAGAAGGAACTGGTGGTTCTGGTTGGGTTTTCAGGGGTCGGAATTGGGAACCGGAGGTTGTGCACTTAAGCTCAGGGGAGCTGAGTCAGCGGGATTAGGGACTCGGATTAAGATTAACTCGGCTGATTTAACAAGGTCGTTACAGCGTACCACCCTTAAAAAGAATCTCATCCCGAGATTCGGGTGTAAGGGTAACCAGTGGGGGTGTGCAGTCCTTACCTCCTTGGCTGGAAAGAAAACCTCGGAAATGCTTGTTCAGATACTCTTCTGTTTCTGAGGTTGCTTCTTCTTCTGTGTGGTTATTCCATAGTATCTTGTGCATTTTGACTGTTTGCCGTCGGGTATGTATTTCCTTTCGGTCGAGGACCTTGGCTGGATACTCAGTGTAAGTTAGGTCGGACTCAATCTGAAGTTGCTCCTGTTCCAAGATCTTATTTGGAACTTGGACACATTTCTTTAGTTGGGAGACATGGAAAACATCATGAATGGCCGAGAGCTGCTCAGGTAGTTGAATCCGGTAAGCAACGGGTCCGCAAATTTCTACAATCTCATAAGGGCTAATGTAACGGGGAGCCAATTTTCCTTTTACTCCAAAATGTTGCACTCCTTTGGTCGGGGAGACTCGAAGATATACATAATCACCAATGTCAAACTGCAGGGGTCTCCTCCTCCTGTTGGAGTAACTCATCTGTCGAGATTGGGCTGCCTTGAGATTTGCTTGGATTATCTTAACTTGCTTTTTGGCTTCTACTACTAGATCAGGACCATAGGTTTGTCTTTCTCCAGCTTGTGACCAATTCAAAGGTGTCCGACACCTCCGATCATATAAGGCTTCAAATGGTGCCATCTTCAAACTGGTCTGGTAGCTATTGTTATAGGAGAACTCTGCCAACGTTAAGCACTTATCCCAATTCTTGTCATAGTGGATGACACAAGCTCGTAGCATGTCCTCAAGGATCTGATTTACTCTTTCGGTCTGACCATCGGTTTGAGGGTGATAAGTAGAGCTACGAATGAGCTTGGTGCCAACTGATGCTTGTAGCTGCTCCCAAAAACGCGCTACAAACTGAGCTCCTCGATCAGATATGATCGTCCTAGGCACACCATGCAGGGAAACAATGCGGTCATGGTACAACTCCGCATATTTCTTGGTCAGGTAGGTGGTGTGAACAGGAAGAAAGTGGGCAGACTTAGTAAGATGATCCACAATAACCCAAATGGAGTCATGTCGCTGCGATGTAAGGGGCAGTCCAACAATGAAGTCTATGCTGATGTCTTCCTATTTCCAAGAGGGAATAGGTAGGGACTGCAGGGTACCTGCTACCTTTAAATGGCTGGCTTTGACATGTTGACAGGTGTCACATTCTGAAACATACCATGCAATCTCTGGCTTCATTCCACTCCACCAAAATATTTGACGGAGATCATGATACATCTTATTGCTGCCCGGATGAATCGAGAACTTGGAGAGATGAGCTTCATCTAGGATTTGCTTTCTCAGATTGAGGTCGGATGGTACAACAAGTCAATTTCCATAATACACTCTCCCATTCTCATCCTGTCGAAATTGCTTATACCCTTCATCCTTCAATGAAATCTTCCTTTTGATCCGCCTTACTTCCTCATCCTCTAACTGTGCTAACCCAATTTGGTCTTCCAGAACAAACTCAAGAGATATATGGCCGAGGGTTCCATGGGAAACAATTTCCAAACTGAGCTTTCCCATCTCCTGGCACAGAGTCTCTGTGAAGTTGGTTGCCATCAAGCAATTGCAATGAGTCTTGCGGCTAAGAGCATCGGCCACCACGTTGGCCTTGCCGGGGTGATAGTGCACTTCCAAATCATAATCCTTTATTAACTCCAACCATCTTCTTTGGCGCATGTTGAGGTCGGCCTGAGTGAAGATGTACTTAAGGCTCTTGTGATCGGTGTAGATGTTACAGTGGGTGCCTATCAAATAGTGCCTCCATATCTTTAAGGCATGAATCACTGCTGCCAACTCAAGATCATGGGTCGGGTAGTTCAACTCATGAGATCGTAATGCCCGCGAGGCATAGGCAATAACTCAGTTGTCTTGCATAAGAAAACACCCAAGTCCAGTGCTAGAGGCGTCGCAGTATACGTCAAACGGCTTAGAAGGGTCGGGTTGAGCCAAAACCGGGGCTGAGGTCATCAAGTGTTTCAAGGTGTTGAAGGCTTCTTCACATTTGTCGTTCCACACAAATTTGACTTCTTTCTTCAGCAGCTCAGTCATCAGCTTAGCTATCTTGGAGAAATCCGGAATGAAGTGCCGATAGTAGCCTGCTAGTCCAAGGAAACTTCGGATCTGGTGAACTGAAGTGGGCGGCTTCCAGTCCATGACTTCCTGTACCTTGCTATGGTCAACTGCTATGCCATTCCGAGAGATAGTGTGTCCCAAGAACTTGACACTCTCTAACCAAAATTCACACTTGGAGAATTTGGCATAGAGCTGATGATCTCTCAACCGTTGAAGAACCACATGAAGATGTTCGGCATGTTCTTCTTCGCTCTTAGAGTACACCAGAATATCATCAATGAACACCACCACGAACTTGTCCAGTTCGGGCATGAACACCGAATTCATGAGATACATGAAATAGGCGGGTGCATTGGTGAGTTCAAAAGACATAACTAGGTACTCGTAGAGTCCATATCTTGTGGAGAAAGCAGTTTTGGGAATATCACAGGGTCTGATCTTGATTTGGTGATAACCGCAACGAAGATCGATCTTAGAGAACACTCTTGCTCCAGCTAATTGATCAAATAGAACATCAATGCGGGGAATTGGATACTTGTTCTTGACAGTCACCGCATTGAGGGGTCGGTAGTCCACACACATGCGTAGACTTTCATCCTTCTTCTTCACAAACAAAGCTGGGCAACCCCAGGGTGAAGTACTGGGTCGGATGAAGCCTTTCTCCAACAGATCCTTCAACTGGGTTTTTAACTCGGCTAGCTCAGCGGGTGGCATCCGATAGGGTCTCTTGGATATCGGAGCGGTGCCTGGCTGCAGTTCAATGGCGAACTTGATATCTCTGTCTGGCGGCATGCCGAGCAAGTCATCTGGAAACACATCCGGGTACTCGTAGACAACAGGAAGGCTTTCTATCTGGGCTTCTGATACAGGGTACGCACAAGGAATTGCATACTCAGGGTGGGTCAAGGATAGGGTAGAGTTGCCATGAAAGGGTGAGTGGATGTGGAGAGCTCGGGCAGCTGCATCTAGGACCACTTGGTGTTGGGTCATCCAATCCATCCCAAGGATGATATCTATTCCTTCCAGGTCAAGGATGATGAGTTTCTCCCTAAAAAGAGTTTGGCCTAGCTGGATAGGTACAAGGGTAACTATCTTGTCTGAGGCTATCTTTCTTCCCGGAGTGGAGATCACATATGATCCTTTAGTGTGATCGACACTCAGCTCACATCTCTCTCTAGTCTTACTCGCGATGAAGCTATGGGAGGCTCCCGAATCAAACAAAACAACAACAGTTTGATCATGGACAAGGAAGGTACCCGTCATCGCTGGCGCACCTTCGGGGAGCTTGGTCAGGCTGGTGTAGTTGAGCCATCCTTGGCGAACTTGCACCTTGGGCCTTCTTCCTCTGTTCGCCGTGGGGTTCTGGCCAGGCTGTTGATTCTTGTTCCTGGGGCAGTCCTTGGCAAAATGCCCTTCATTTCCGCAGGTGAAACAGCGGTTGCTATTCATAAGGCGCGGCGGCGATAAGGTTGGCTGGGGCGCCTGCGGTTGAAAACTGGGGAAACAAGGTGCCGCTGGTGGTGGAGGGCGAGCAATCCATCGTCCCGACTGTTGAGGCTTGTGGGGCGCCTGAGGGGGAACCATCCTGAATCTTCGAGCGGGCGGGCTCGGTAAGGCCACTGAGGCCTTTCTCTTCTGGTCGGCTTTAAGAGCCTGCATGCAGTCCTCTTGAGAGATGGCCAGATTCACGAACTCATTGTAGGTATCCACCTTGATGGGGTTCAACCTCTCCTTGAGTTCCAGGCTCAAGCCTCTGCGGAACCTATCCCTTTTCTTCTCGTCGGTACCTGCATGAGAGCCGGCATAACGGCACAGGTCGTAGAAGGCTTGTGCGTAGTGTAAGATGTCACAACTTCCTTGGGTAAGGGCCAAGAACTCGTTGAGTTTGCATTCCAGAAGACCTTCGGGAATGTGATGCCCTCTGAAGGCGGTCTTGAACTCGTTCCAGCTGACAGCATGGTCGGCTGGCAGCATGGCATGGTAGTGATCCCACCAAAACCGGCGGAACCACGCAGCTGTTGAGCCGCGAACCGGGCCTTGTTCTGGTCAGGGCACGGGGCGGTGAGAAGTTCAAACTTGGATTCGATCGTACGAACCAATGCATCTGCATCGAGCGAGCCTTCCGTCTTGTGGAAGGTCGAGGGCTGCATGCTCAAGAAGTCCTCATAACGAGCAACTTGAGGTTGTTGATGAGCTCTGCCTCCATGGGGCTGCTGTTGCTGCCCTTGTACAATGTGTCTTAGCAGCTCAGTCTGAGCCGCTAGGATGGCTTCCAGCGAAGGTGAGGGCGGAGGTGGAGGAAGATCCTACCTCTGCTCGCTACCGCTGGGCACAGAGCCAGATCGGGTGCGGTGCGCCATCTGCAAGAGCCAACGTTCCATTAATTCCATAACCTCAGAAGTATTCCAATCATGCGGGAACGTATACTTTAAATCCTCAAAATGCGACTCTTGCCGATAGTGCAACACAACAACATCTCTTATTAAGGAGATACACACTTCCTCTTGCCATCTTAGTTAGCAACTATCTTAGTTCTGCACACAACTTCGGGCGAACCAAACCCGTATCCCATGGGCTCCACTATATCCGACCTTATGCCAAGGGGTCGGGCTAAGCGAAACAGTGCAACCAGGGGTCGGGCGAGGTGGAGGACTGCCTCGAGGGGTCGAGCGCATCCGACCTTGCGACTCGGGGTCGGCCAAGCTTTGGTCAGACCCACAGAAAACTTGTGTGTGGTCACAGCACAAAACTCACACAACCTGGCATCCAAGGCGTGTCGCAAAAAGGGTCAAAAGTCAAGCCAAGAGTGAGGAGGAAAACAAGAACTGCTTTCACTAAGATTCTTCTATTTCTGGATTCTTAATACAGAAGGAGTACTCAACCCAAGGTCAACCTATTACATCACTATCCAAAATTTAGGTTGCCGAGGAGTACAACAAAAGATTAGATTCCTACAGCTCTCAACCTATGAGGGAACACTGTGAGTCGGAGAAGGGGCGTCGCCATCCTCAATGTCCATGCTGGACGCTCCCATGACCTCCTCAGGATCTTCTTGTTCGTCCAGCTGCATCTCAAGGGCATGCATAGCATCGAGCTCGGCGTGGTGCTCGTCCAAATGAGCATTAGCAACTTCGAGCTCCATCTCAACTTCCATCTTCTCTTCGGCAAGCTCGATCATGCCATCCACCAGGTCTGTCACTTCTCCCTCGAGCTCGGAGATCCTGGCTTGCATGTCATGGATCTGTATGCCTCTCTGGATGAGCTAATATGACCATCCCACCAAGTCTCTCTTGGCGACATTGAAATGCCCTTGGGTGTCTATGGCTATCCGAGCCAAGACAGCCATAGCTCGGCCTTGAAGCTCAATCAGTCGATATAGTGCTGACATGCACCGGGTGGTGGTAGTGATGGTGACCAACGAATGGGAGGTTGCCAACACCTCCATGTTGTTGACGCGGTCAAGCCAGGCTGGGTCCAACCGATCCCTGGTAGGAAACAAGCCGATTGGGTCCAAGATGACCTCAAGCGGGTGTAGCCGACAGAACTGGGTGAGGATCTGCAGAGCAGCCGACTCCCAGGTATCCTCCAGAGCGTGTCCGCAAGTCAAGACTTCGAGCTGGGGCCACTCGGGCTGCACAGGGGGTAGAGGTACAACCACCTGCACATTGCATCTCTGCACTTCGTGCTCCTGGTACATTTGTCCCACGTACATAGGCGGGGACTGGTACCCAAACCACCTTAAGGTATCCCATAGAATACTAGGAAAACCCTCAAAGTGTAGGCACGTAGAGTGGGAAACGTCGTCAGCGCCGTACAACACGTGTCCGGGGGCG
Organism: Setaria italica; assembly: GCF_000263155.2. Lineage (NCBI taxonomy): Eukaryota > Viridiplantae > Streptophyta > Magnoliopsida > Poales > Poaceae > Setaria > Setaria italica. The sequence goes on along the minus strand of NC_028451.1, from coordinate 25,900,002 downwards.
GCCATCTGGAACCAAGAACCGAAACAACGTGAGATAGAAACTCTAAGAAGAAGAACAGGTCAGGCAGAAAAGTTACTCGGATTTGACCAAAGCACAAGCTGGACATGTAGCTAGAAATTCTTAAAGTGAAGAAAGGCTTTTCCAAGGCAAGGTTGTTTTAGAGAGGTGATTTCACAGATTTTTGTTTATGACGCATGCACAACCTATTTCGTCCTCTCAACCAAAACAACTACCAAAAACTTTTGGTCTTACGCGGTCAGTGCCGGTGGCAAGGCAACCAGTACGTCTCTCCCTATAGTAGCTAGTCGATTTCTAGTTGCGTCTCCTAAGAGAACGCAGTTAGTGTACCTGGAGAAAAACACAACCACCTGAACCTTTCATGCCAGCACCCACGAAAGCGTCCCCAAGCATTACCGTTCACTATAGAAACAGCACCCATGCGTTTAACGCTGCATGGACAACACAACAACCGTGGAAATAGGTCCCCTTTGAATGGAACCGTATAACCCTTCGCATACTCGTGATGCGGAATCAGCGCACGTATAATAGATGTGGGCGAACAACCGTGATGATAGGCTTTTTGGAATCGAACCATACCACCCTTCGTATAAATCAACATACGGAACCTGCGCACGTATGATAGACGTGGGCGAAACAACCGTGATGATAGGGTCTTTTGAATAGAACTCCTTATCAACCCTCGTATACTCATGATGCAGATCTCGGCACACGTATGATACATGTGGCGAAGTGCTGGGGGTTAGCAAGATAACCAATAAGTAATAGCCACCTAAAACAACCCAAAATCCCCTAGGGCCTCTCATACTAAAGTCATCCTTAATGATCGTACGAGATTTTTCAACCTTTTTCTTGCAAATTCTTATTCAAAAAGAACGTGTTTTACGACCCATTGTGTTCTCTGTCCTTCTAAACCTGCTTTGGTACCAGCTGTGGCGGAACCACCTCGGATTAACTTAATTAAAGCACGATTAAGCCGCTTGACACGCGACACTCATGCCTTAGTCAAGTTAACTCGAAGTGCCGTCAGATTTCATCCGATTTAACCACTTAACAGGACCAAGTTAGCATGACCCACACGAAGGTGAGTGGTTCCAGAGAATACAATAGCTCCACTATTAGATTAACAAGTTATTACACACTCGGTTATAAATCAGAGTTTTACAAGTTCTGAAGAAAACAACAGAAGATAAAATAAAGTGGAAGCTACTCGTCTGCGTCGGATGTCCCTGGTGAGTCCAGCCAGGACATCAATGATCCCATTCCCCGCCGTCCGAGGAAGGATCCCACTCGACCGTCCAACCCGGAGGAAGTTGTGTTGGAGGTATGCCCTAGAGGCAATCATAGAGATGATGATATTCCATTTGTATCCATGATTTGTATATTGTGTTCATTGAATTTCCATTAAAGGTTACTTGAATTTATTTGCAATTATGTGAATTGTATGTGAAACTCTTTACTTGTATGGTTATTCTAAAGTTGTCCCTAGTCGGAGTTCGTGTGAGGACACACATGAATATTAGACTAGCACATGTATTAGTTGATGACTATGTTTCACAAGTCATGGATATGGAGATGTTGAACTAATAATGTGGACACATGTGGAGACATGTGCTAGGACTGACCCAACACGAGAAGTAGTTCTCTCTTTAAACAACATATACGCTTTGTCCTTAGACCTGAGATTGTCGCATGTATTCAAGATGTGGATCGACATACTTAGGGGCTATCAAACGCTACGCCGTGACATGGTAGTTATAAAGGTAGCTTTCGGGTTTGTCAAGAAGCATGCTATGAGACATGGTCAATCAAGATGGGATTTGCCCCTCTCTGATTGAGAGTGATATCTCTGGGCCCCTCGAGTGATCGGATCCGAAAATGCATGGCCATGCTACATACGGTTAAGAGTTAACCTACAAAGAGATTCCGAATCACAGGATCGAGAAAGAGCGGTCGGCTTGAAGCTAGACCAAATATCGTGAGGCAAAGGTAATAGCATGTATATTATGTTGTGATGGTTTGTCTGATATGATCTTCGTGTGCGTATAGGAGTTGGCACGTCTTGCTAGAGGCCACTACCGACTATTGGGCCGAGTAGGAGTACTCGGGCCATGTCTATACGTATCCGAACCCATAGGGTCACACACTTAAGGGGCTGGAAGTCCAATTCGGATGTGATCTGAGTTGGATTAGGTTTAGAAGTACTAATGGGCCTTGGACCCAGAGGCTCGTTAGGAACCTCTATAAATAGAGGGGTGGGGGCGCCCTAGGGTTTACACCTTTTCGCAAAACACATCTGCCACGCCTCCCCACGCCCTCGCCTGTTGCAACTCGCGGATCTAGCAGCCCAGCTTGCGATGCTTCCTCCCTGCACGTGTGGATACCTTGGAGGTGTTGTGCCTGCAGCACTTGGACGAGCCACCGATGAGCCACGATGAGCCGCCGATGAGCCGACGATGAGCCGCGGCACAAGGGCGATATTGCTGCACGTGGACGAGCTGCTGAGGAGCTGCTGGACGTTGACGTGATCGACTACGTACGACTACGTTGATCGACTATGTATGACTATGTGATCGTCTTCACTACACCGACGCATATCTACATCTTCCGCACTAGTAGTGCGTCGAGTGGTAATCCCGTGATCCTTATACGGCAGTTCTTCCTGGTTTTATGCGGTAGAAATTTTGATTTGCGCTAGTGTAGCCTACCTCGTAACCCAACAGTGGTATCAGAGCCGTAGCTATTTAGTTTTGAATTCGAGATGTGTGCATATGGAGATATGCGAGTTTTCAGTTTGATCTATGTCCTGTTTTCGTGCCCTTGCTGCAATGGTAGTGTAACGATATACTCCTACCGGTCGGTTTCCGCCATCGGAGTTAAGTGATACACGTAATGCCAGTTGCAGTGAGCGAAGATCAATATGATTGGTCGAATCGAAATCCAGGGTCATACGCCAGGCGCATTAGATGTGCAATAGTAGATGGGATCTACTACCGGGGGTCGGGATTTTTGCTGTATGCGTATGCTTCGGTAAATCAGCCGTAACTTTTCGGTACGATCTCGGATCGGGGCGAATTTTATATGAAAATTGATCTACAAAAAAAGTTACACATGAAATTCAACCGCTTTGCCGTTTTCGGCGAAATTAGATTTCCCAAATTCGGCTTGGAAGATGGAGTTTCGGGCCTCCGAAGTTTGGAACGTTAGGACGCTTAACTCTGTTTTGCAGGATGTATGTATCTTGTGATCAGTATGGCCCTTTGTGTATGTGATGCATGTGTGTAACTCATTCGTGACCTGCGTGTCGCGCGTACGGCAACACGACAGGAGCCATATGTGTTGTCACTTTATTGTATTTAATGGTCTGCGTGCCAATCTGTGATGATCCAAGCAACTATGTAATCTTCATTACTAGCTTCTTTACTAGCTATTAGGCGTAATAGCATGTTCTAGTTCTTGGAGGACTCATCACCAGGAGGATGGCACACATGGAATATGGAGATGGAGATCACCATGGTGAACAGGTTCTATGGAGATGGAGATCACCATATGAAAACGGGTCATACTGTGTCACAACTGTGTGAATACTATTCTGTTTATGTTTTACTTTCTGCATGCTGTGATGTTAGAAGTAGAACGATCCCTCACAAAGTTTAAGTTAGTATGCCCTCCCAACTAAAACTTGCACCGTCCCATGTCTTGTACAATTAGTGGTGGGTCTATGAAATTAGGGTGCCACTAGTTTTCCTTGACTAGACGGGTTTGTGTCGGACACTTACACGCATAAGGGTTGGTTTGCTTAACAAGGTTATCTTAATGGTTAAGGACCTTGGGGCATAAAGGTTGGGCGCCGAGACATAGAGATGTCACCCAACAACAGGAGTCATATGTGATATGATTAGCAAAGGTTGCTTACCGATCTACCTTGTTTGCTAGCGGTGATGCTAAAGCTCACTAGTAGACTTGTTAGTTGTGGATCCTGAATCACTAAGTTTCAATAGAGGAATATTGATTTTAGTGGGAGTAGATTCTGTTAAAATAGTTTAATGTGATTTGATCTATCATGGATACGTTTGTCTTAGTGTATTTTGTATTACTTTTGTTGTAGATTAAATGGCACCTAGCAGCACTACACCGTTTGCTTTGCGTTCGGTCCTTGAGAAGGACAAGTTGAATGGAACAAATTACTCGGATTGGATTCGTAACCTAAGAATTGTTCTCAGGGCTGAGAAAAAGGAAGATGTTCTAGACAACCCACTACCAGAAGAACCTGCTGATGATGCACCCGCTGCTGCTAAGAATGCTTACAAGAAAGCATGTGATGCTAACCTCGAAGTAAGCTGTCTTATGCTTGCTTGCATGGAACCCGAGCTGCAGATGCAGTTCAAAACAAACCATGAGGTGCACGATATGATCGTGGCGCTTAGAGACATGTCCAAACACAGGCCAGGACTGAAAGGTTCAATGTGTCTAAGGCCTTTGTGGAGAGCAAGCTAGCAGAAGACGCAGCAGTAGGACCACACGTAATCAAGATGGTTGGTTACACTCAACGGTTAGAGAAGCTGGGCTTCCCACTGGGCCAAGAGTTGGCCACTGATTTCATTCTTTCGTCTCTTCTGCCTAGCTATGGGAACTTCATCTCAAACTACCATATGCATGGGACGGAGAAGGGTCTGAATGAGCTGTGTGGCATGCTTAAAACAGCAAAGGCTGACATCAAGAAAAGTGCTAGTACCAGCCATGTGATGGCTATACAGAACAAGCCTAGCTTTAAGAAGAAGGGCAATTCTTGGAAGAAGAAGGGCAAGGCTGGAACGTCTAAGCCAAACCTAGCGCCCAAGGTTAAAGCTGGACCTGGACCTGCTCCAGACAAAGAGTGCTTTTACTGTCATGAACTTGGTCACTGGAAGAGAAACTGCAAGTAGTACCTAGCTTCGTTGAAGAATGGCGGAAGTAAGAGTACTTCTACCTCAGGTACGCTTGTTGTTAATGTTATAGACAACATTTTCTCGCTGATACAATTATTAATTCTTAGGTATTTGATACCGGATCGGTTGCTCATATTTGCAATTCGATGTAGGGAATGATAAGAAGTAGAAGCGTGGAAAAAGGAGAAGTTAATTTCCGCGTGGGCAATAATGCAAGAGTTGCTGCGTTGACCGTCGGGACGATGCAACTCCACCTCCCGTCAGGATTTATTATGGAGTTGAATAATTGTTATTTCATTCCTAGTTTAAGTCGAAACATTTTGTCTCCTTCATACTTGATGAAGGATGGTTATTCATTTGCGAGTGAAAACAATGGTTGTGTGATATCTAAGAATGATATGTTTATGGCTTTTGCACCCATTGTGAATGGATTATTTGTTTTAAATCTTGATGGTTCACCTGTCTGTAACGTAAGTGCTAAAAGGCCTCGGCCTAATGATTTGAGTCCTACCTACATGTGGCATTGTCGTTTGGGTCATATAAGTGAAAAGCGCATGAAGAAGCTCCATTCTGATGGACTTCTAACTTCGTTTGATTTTGAATCATACGAGACATGTGAGGCTTGCTTGCTAGGCAAGATGACCAAGACGCCTTTCATAGGATTTCCTGAGAGAGGAGTAGACTTGTTGGAACTCGTACATAGTGATGTATGCGGACCAATGAGCACGACGGCTAGAGGAGGATTCCAATACTTCATAACTTTCACTGATGATTTTAGTAGATATGGCTATGTCTACTTGATGAGGCACAAGTCTGAAACCTTTGAAAAGTTTAAGGAATTTCAGAATGAAGTTGAAAATCAGCGTGGCAAGAAAATTAAGGCCTTACGATCTGGTCGTGGAGGCGAGTATTTGAGCCACAAGTTTAGCAATCATCTAAAGAGTTGCGGAATTGTTCCACAACTTACGCCGCCTGGAACACCTCAGAGAAACGGTGTATCCGAGCGATGTAATCGAACTTTGTTAGACATGGTTCGATCAATGATGAGCCAGTCGGACCTACCATTATCATTTTGGGGATACGCTCTAGAAACAGCAGCTTTCACACTTAATAGGGTACCATCTAAATCCGTAGTTAAGACACCATATGAGATATGGATTGGAAAGGTTCCTAGTTTATCTTTTCTAAAGATTTGGGGATGTGAAGTGTTTGTCAAGCGACTTCAGTCGGACATGATCACACCCAAGTCGGATAAGTGCATTTTCATGGGATATCCAAAGGAAACTTTGGGATATTATTTTTACAACCGATCAGAAGGCAAAGTGTTTGTCGCTCGGAACGGGGTTTTCCTAGAGAAAGAGTTTCTCAAAGGAGAAAAGAGTGGAAAGACAGTGCATCTTTTAGAAGTTCAAGATAAGCTGATCGGGCAAGAACCAATGAGTGATGCTAATGTAGCAGAACAAGTTGAGATACCCATGGCAAGAGAAGCACCGCCACAACCACGAAGGTCGGCAAGGCTCCGCGAAATGCGGGAAATATTATTGTTGGACAATGATGAGCCTGCGACATATGCAGAAGCAATGATGGACCCAGACTCCGAAAAATGGCAGAGTGCCATGCAATCTGAAATAGAGTCCATGGGAGACAATCAAGTTTGGAACTTGGTTGACCCGCCTGATGGTGTTAAAGCCATAGAGTGCAAGTGGATCTATAAGAAGAAAAAGGACATGGATGGAAATGTTCACATCTATAAAGCATGACTTGTCGCAAAAGGTTTTTGATAAGTTCAAGGAGTTGACTACGACGAGACCTTCTCGCCCGTAGAGATGCTTAAGTCCATTCGGATTATTCTAGCTATAGCTGCATATTTCGATTATGAGATATGGCAGATGGATGTCAAGACAGTTTTCTTGAATGGAAACCTAGCTGAGGACGTGTATATGGTACAGCCCGAGGGTTTTGTCGATCCGAAAAATGCTGGTAAGGTATGCAAGCTTCAGAGATCCATTTATGGATTGAGGCAAGCATCTAGGAGTTGGAACATTCGTTTTGATGAAGTGGTCAAAGGGTTTGACTTGACCATGAACGAAGAAGAGTCTTGTGTTTACAAGAAGGTTAGTGGGAGCTCTGTAGTATTTCTAATCTTATATGTGGATGACATATTACTGATTGGAAATAACATTCCTATGCTTGAGTCCGTAAAGACTTCACTGAAAAATAGTTTTTCGATGAAGGACTTAGGGGAAGCGGCATATATTCTGGGCATTAAGATCTATAGAGATAGATCGAGAAGGCTTATAGGATTAAGCCAAGATACTTACATTGACAAAGTGTTGAAGCGGTTCAGCATGGAAGAGGCAAAGAAAGGGTTCTTGCCTATATCACATGGAATACATCTCAGCAAGACTCAGTGTCCTTCGACTGCTGATGAGTGGGATCGCATGAGTAGAGTGACATATACCTCAGCTATTGGATCTATCATGTATGAAATGATAAGTACTCACCCAGATGTTTCATATGCGCTAAGTATGACAAGCAGACACCAGTCTGATCCAGGTGAGAGTCACTAGACAGCGGTGAATAACATTCTTATGTAGTTGAGAAGAACTAAAGATATGTTCCTCGTCTATGGAGGTGAGGAGGAGCTCGTTGTAACAGGTTACACCGATGCTAGTTTCCAAACCGACAGAGATGATTAAAAGTCACAATCAGGATTTGTGTTCACGTTAAATGGTGGTGCTGTTAGTTGGAAGAGTTCCAAGCAGGAGATGGTGGTCGATTCTACGACAGAAGCCGAGTACATCGTGGCTTCGGAAGCCGCGAAGGAGGGTGTTTGGATAAGGAATTTCCTCATTGAGCTTGGTGTGTTCCCAAATACGTCCAGCCCATTGAATCTCTACTGTGATAATAATGGGGCAATTGCACAAGCAAAGGAGCTAAGGAACCACCAGAAGAACAAACACGTAATGCGGCGATTTCATCTCATTCGAGACTTCGTTAACCGGGGTGAGATCAAGATATGCAAAATACACACGGATCTGAACATTTCTGATCCATTGACAAAACCACTCCTGCAGGCTAAGCATGATGCGCATGTAATAGCTATGGGTATTAGGTACCTTCTAGATTGACTCTAGTGCAAGTGGGAGACTGTTGGAGGTATTCCCTAGAGGCAATCATAGAGATGATGATATTCCATTTGTATCCATGATTTGTATATTGTGTTCATTAAATTTCCATTAAAGGCTACTTGAATTTATTTGCAATTATGTGAATTGTATGTGAAACTCTTTGATTGTATGGTTATTCTAAAGTTGTCCCTAGTCGGAGTTCGTGTGAGGACACACATGAATATTAGACTAGCACATGTATTAGTTGATGACTATGTTTCACAAGTCATGGATATGGAGATGTTGAACTAATAATGTGGACACATGTGGAGACATGTGCTAGGACTGACCCAACACGAGAAGTAGTTCTCTCTTTAAACAACATATACGCTTTGTCCTTAGACCTGAGATTGTCGCATGTATTCAAGATGTGGATCGACATACTTAGGGGCTATCAAACGCTACGCCGTGACATGGTAGTTATAAAGGTAGCTTTTGGGTTTGTCAAGAAGCATGCTATGAGACATGGTCAATCAAGATGAGATTTGCCCCTCTCTGATTGAGAGTGATATCTCTAGGCCCCTCGAGTGATTGGATCCGAAAATGCATGGCCATGCTACGTACGGTTAAGAGTTAACCTACAAAGAGATTCCGAATCACAGGATCGAGAAAGAGCGGTCGGCTTGAAGCTAGACCAAATATCATGAGGCAAAGGGAATAGCATGTATATTATGTTGTGATGGTTCGTCTGATATGATCTTCGTGTGCGTATAGGAGTTGGCACGTCTTGCTAGAGGCCGCTACCGACTATTGGGCCGAGTAGGAGTACTCAGGCCATGTCTATACGTATCCGAACCCATAGGGTCACACACTTAAGGGGCTGGAAGTCCAATTCGGATGTGATCTGAGTTGGATTAGGTTTACAAGTACTAATGGGCCTCGGACCCAGAGGCCCGTTAGGAACCTCTATAAATAGAGGGGTGGGGGCGCCCTAGGGTTTACACCTTTTCGCGAAACACATCTGCCGCGCCTCCCCACGCCCTCGCCTGTTGCAACTCATGGATCTAGCAGTCCGGCTTGCGACGCTTCCTCCCTACACGTGTGGATACCTTGGAGGTGTTGCGCCTGCAGCACTTGGACGAGCCGCCGACAAGCCACGACGAGCCGACGACGAGCCACGGCACAAGGGCGATCTTGCTGCACGTGGACGAGCTGCAGAGGAGCTGCTGGACGTTGACGTGATCGACTACGTACGACTACGTGATCGTCTTCACTGCACCGACGCATATCTACATCTTCCGCACTAGTAGTGCGTCGAGTGGTAATCCCGTGATCCTTATACGGCAGTTCTTCCTGGTTTTACGCGGTAGAAATTTTGATTTGCGCTAGTGTAGCCTACCTCGTAACCCAACAAGTTGGGGCGGCCATGAGCCAGCAGCAAGCTCAGAAACTGCAACTTCACCTGAAAAGAGAGCCACAAACAAGGTTGAGCTTCTAAGCTCAACAAGACTTAACCGACCGGTGGGAAGAACTACTCCACCACTTCTAGACATGCAAGGCTCTTTGGCTGAGGGGTTTGTTTGCCAAAAGCACTATGTAGATCCTTATTTTCAAATTTTAGCTCAAATTCTAAGTTCATTAACCAGTCTACATTTGCAACTTACTCTAAGCAAACATAGATCCAACTTTATGTATATAAGCTCATCATCAAGACCATGTCATCATCAGATTCCTTCATTACTTAGTGTAGCATTATGATCAAGCAGTCTCAAACTGTGAGAGGCAGACGAATCGATTCAAGTTTTTTAACCATGCATGGTGAACCTAACCTCACGACATCCGCGCACCACCGAGGGTGGCTTCCTGTGTCGGCCTTCCCCATCAATTCCGTAACTCGTGTCGGGCCCACTTCCTTTGGTGCAAGGTTCCACAGACCCGGCCTCTGCCGTTCTGTGACCACACTTGCCACCACGTGCAGCCGCAGGGGAACTTTGTTCCAAGGAAAGTGGGGCGACCGCTCACGTCTAGGTTCAATCAGGTACTAGGCTTCCCCATCCCATACTGAGTATGAGGTTAGTACTTTCAAACACTTGATCACGAACACCACTACTGTGGGGCCTTAACAGATTCAGTAAACAGACAGGGCGATCAGCCGATCACCAAAAGACTTAACCAAAACCCTGCCCCGTCTGTCGTCCTTATAGTTGTAACAAAAGGAGAAACAACCAACTCTTATAACTCGCGAGTGACAAAAATCACTCGACTTTTACTGATTCCTATTTGAGCATAGCAACTACTCAGCCTAACAAACTAGTGTTCAGATCAAGGAACTATGTCATGCATCTATGGTTGCAAACAACTCCTATACGTAAATGCACAAACATGAGAAGGAAGGCATGTGCAAGTTTAGAAATTTGGGGTTCATGCTCCGGGGCTTGCCTTCAAGCGGAGGGGAGGGAAACTGGTCTTCAGCTGGGGCGGCTTCGGCTTCTGGGATTGGTAGCTTAGCTACAGCTCCATCTTCACGCGCCGGGTGTAGCTCGTAGACGCCGTCAGCTAGGTGTAACTCTACACGAATGCAATGCAGGAGTTACTGTTTAGACAGTTATTTCAACAACACTTGCAGTTAAAGCTCGGACACTTGTAGCAAAGCTACAGAAAAAGTGGGGGAAGTTCACTTTAGTTGGTGGAGAACAGGATAAAAGGGTCGGATGGGAATAAACTTGTGATCTGACCCTTAAACTTTAAGGGATAACTGTGTTCGGGGTCCTCAGACTTAACGCAGAGAAATCCCGATCTTTTACACAGATACCCTCGGGTCAAGGAAAAGGATACAGCCGAGTCCTCGGGCGAGGCGGATAAGGGTCGGCAAAACAGACAGGGTCGGGCGAGACGGAAAAAGGGGTCGGGCGAAACAGAAAAAAAAGGGTCGGGTAAACCGGAAAAAGGGGTCGGGCGAACCGGAAAAAGGGGTCGGCAGCTTACCTTCAGGTTTATAGGTGAAGCTTTGAGGTCAGGAAGGAGCAAACTTAGGTGGAAGGACTTAAGCACTAAGGCTTGGGCGGCAGCGAGGTTTGATGGTGCTCCGGCGGCAGCGAGGCTTCTTGTGGGCAACAAGGAAGCTCTAGCACAGCGTGAAGGAGTAGACGGCTGAGTGGGTTGGGGAGAAGCGGACTTGAGCGGAGAGGGGAACTTCTCAAGAGTTTCAGTGGGATTGCTCAAGTGTGCTCAGAGTAGGGACGGTGAAACAGCAACGGCGAAGGAACTCCGGTGGGACTCTGGCATTCCCTTTTATAGCTGCGCGGAAGAGAGAGAGTTGGAGTAGCACGAAGACCGGAAAAAAAGGATGGAGTGCGCTGCCATGGCGGCGATTGAGCAGCGATGGGTGGCGGAACAGAACTTCGAAGATAGCGTCTTCGGCCATTGGGCACTGGAGACACGACGGCGCAGGCGCGGTTTTGCCGGGGTTGAGATTTGGCGGAGGCGGGCGTCGTCGAGCGGTGGATTTGATTGGTGTGACAGGGAGAACGGCGCTACAAGCAAGGTTGCAACAGGTGAAAAGACAGGGCGAACGACATCGCGGTCGAGCACGAAATAGCGGCATTGCCGGAGCACAGTTCTGGCAAGGCGGAAAAGGAGCTGTCGCGGCCGGAGTTGGGGTTGGCGATGGAGGAATCGTCGCAGAGCGAGTCCGTGGGCGGCGCAACTATGGAGAGGCGGAAAAGCAGGAAGGCATCGAGTCTTGCAGCCGGGGATCCGGCGAAATGATGGGTGCGGGTTGCGACGCGGTCTGACGCAGCAGCGGCAAAGCTCTGCCATGGTGGCGACGGGGCACCATGGCGCAGCCGGTGAGGGCGCGAGCGAGACAAGGCGATGCAGAAAGGGTTGCAGAGGGGCTTCTGCGACGATTGGGAAGGAGGGCGCGGGAATCCATCCTGTCGCGGCCGGCGACTGGGCGAAGCGGCAGGCGTCGGAGAGATCAAGCCACGCGGCGGAGAAGCTCTGAAGCGGGCATATGCTGCTCGGGCGCGTCTGCCTCGGGAGATCCGGAAAAAGATTGCGGGTCCACCCATCAGTTTGGGTTTCTCCTCTGCTCAAGATGGAAAGGAACACTGCTGTTGAGACTTAGAAGGAACCGGTGGTTCTGGTTGGGTTTTCAGGGGTCGGAACCGGGAACTGGAGGTTGAGCACTTAAGCTCAGGGGAGCTAAGTCAGCGGGATTAGGGACTCGGATTAAGATTAACTCGGCTGATTTAACAAGGTCGTTACACTTGGTTGAACTCTTTTCTTGGGAGGCTGCCCCTCTACATCACCAGGATTATCTCGCCTGATCTTATACCGCATTGCGCTGCACATAGGATAAGCATCCAAATTCTTGTATTCACCATGATAGAGGATACAGTAATTAGAACATGCATGTATCTTCTGAACCTCCAATCCTAGAGGGCAAACAACCTGTTTTGCTTCATATGTTGTGGACAACAATTTGTTATTCTCGAGAAGCATGTTCTTTACAATTTTCAATATCCCCTGAAATGCCTTATCGGGCACACTATATTTTACCTTCCATTACAGCATTTTCAGTGTGGTACCCAACTTTTTATGCCCCTGCTTGCAATCTGGGTACACCAATTTTTTGTGATCATCTATGAACACTGCAACTTTCTGATTCCTTCTCACTTTCGCAGTATTTCTATGCATCTCGTAGCACCTGACCAAGATCATCAATAGGACCATTTTTTGCAAACTATTCTTCGTCAACCTCACCCATTGTAGTATCTGCAAAAGCTTGGCCTACAGCCTAGTCCGGAATGTTGTTATCATCCTCTTCTTCTTCGCCATCTTCCATTATAACTCCTCTTTCACTATGCTTGGTCCAAGCCAAATAGTTAGGCATGAAACCGTAACTAAACAAGTGGCTGGGAAGAGTTTGCCAGGAAGAGTAGTCCTTCTTGTTACTGCACTGGAAGTATGGACAACATATGAATCACTTTTCTAGCTTGTTGGCTTTGGCCACTTCAAGAAAGTAATGCAAGCCATCAACAAACTCATTGGTCCGTCTGTCTGCGTTGTACATCCATTGTCAATCCATCTGCATCATATTACACAAAAATGGACATAGGGCTTCATATTAGATAAAGAACTTGATTAATACTAGGTAGGGGAAAAAATACAGTAAATGTGTTTATAATATCTAGTCCTTGCAATAAACATGAGATAAGTAAATTATTGGCCAAAGAAATATAATTATTGTTAAATTAGAGTGACATAAAAATTACACCAATCAACCTTCATATCATTCACTAGTTCGACAAAAATGAAAATGCTAGAATTCTGGAACAAGACAATAAAAATACACTAAAGACTATAGACGCTCCATAGTGGAGTTCACGGAGTCAAGAATCCTAAAATAATGGTACCACAGAGTAGAATGTTTGCCCTTCAAGCCATCTCTGCACATGACTCAATCTTCTCCGAAGTAAGTGTTTGCACATCACTAATCTCAATGAGTGTGCCTGTATGCGTCTGATCCCATCAGCTCTTTAGAACACTCCTATTCACCTCAGATTTCTCGACTGAAATCACATTGTTCATGCGAATTCCAAGTCTATGGAGATCCACCTCTACTCCTCCAGTACCAGAGAATAGTGTAAGCACATTCATGCTATGTGCAATTGTAAGCACATTCATACCATGTCCAGACACTGTTCTCTGGTATTGGAGGAGCGGAGGTGGTATATCCATTGCCGGTCCATCTGCATCGTATTATGTGAAAAATGGACATAGGGCTTCGTATTAGATAAATAACTTGATCAATATTAGGTAGGGGGAAAAAATGATTAAATGTGCTTATAATATTTAGTCCTTGCAATAAACATGAGATAAGTGAATTATTGGTAAAAAAAAATATAATGCATGTTAAATTAGAGTGACATGAAAATTACACTAGTCAACCTTCGTATCATTCACTAGTTTGACAAAAAGAAAAATGCTAGAATCCTGGAACAAGACAACAAAGATACACTAAAGGCTACTGATGCTCCATAGTGGACTTCACAGAGTCAAGAATCCTAAAATAATGGTAGAACACAAGATGTTGGGGGGAAATATTAACGACCTCCTAATGCCCCTTAAAACAACAATCATGGAGACCCGGGCCCAGCTGCGGTAATGATGATTACCGCCAACCCAGCATGGGCAGGGAACATCTCGTTCCGTCTCGCCTGACCCAGGGCCCCGAGGTTGGACACTCCCGACCCCTCGATGGTGAAACTCCGCCTTGCCTGACCCATGGTCCAAGGGTCAGGTGCGCCCGACCCCTCGCCGCAAGGCTCCGCCTCGCCCGACCCTGGGCGTAGGGGGTCGGACTCATTCGGGCCCACAAGACAAGGGTCTGCCTAGGGCACAGGCTGGCCGACGAGGGCGCGGATCTCATGGGCCCCCCACCAATCTTGCCATAAATGCACCGTGGCTCTGACACGTAGAAAGGTGCCCGCGCCCCTCGATCTGACCAGCCACAAGTACCCGGGCAGAACACTGTAGCCACGACCGCACAGGCTACAGTGGCCGCGGCTCCCTCTGATTCGTCAAAAGGCACTCATAGCATGCACCGCCCGGCACAGGAGGGAGCGCCGCCCGTTCTCACGCCCAGCATATCCGGAAACAGGGACGTGACATCCGTGTTCCACGGGACGTAAGGAAGATAACAGGGGTCAGCCGTCTTCCCCAACGTGCACTGTTGCGACGACCGGACATCATCATCATGCCCAGCGGCGACGGTCGCCCGGAGGACCAGCGACAGGATCCGGTGGGAGCCGCCCTTCTTCGGTGGCTGCGCTGACAGGAGCCAAAGGCCGGAGCAGGAGGCGGTGACCCGGGGACTTGGTCCCTCTCCTTGTATATTACTTTACTTAGCTTATCTCTTTTACTTCTCCAAGAGATCCGGTCTCACCTGTAACCCTGAACCCTCCTTGCGCTATAAAAGGAGAACCAGGGCCCCGAGACAAGGAGGACTCTCAAGCGAACAGAACCCACACACTCACCTCTAGAGCATCAGTGCACACCCAAGAGACTTGGGACCAGCTCCCTCTCTCGCCCGTTTGTAACCCCTACTATAGACCCTGCGTGAGTAACATGAGCAGCTTTCCTTGCCTGAACCAGTCTAACCCTGTGTCTCCTCACGCCACCATCCAAAGCCTTACGTGCATAAAAGAAATTTAGTAGCCGTAGTCTTGATCAAATAATCTTGACAACGACAGTTGGCGCGCCAGGTAGGGGGCCTTTGTGCGTACATCACCGGCTTCAGATGGCCAGCCGTGATGCCAGCTTTGATCTGGGCTCCATCGTCCGCTTTGGGAGCTTGGATTTCCTCACCACGGGGGAGAGAATCGAGCTGATCCCTCTCCTTGTCTTGCCCGCTCACACCGTCATCTCTGGCTCCGCCGTCGGGATAGTGGCGAGCGGCTGGGCGCGCGCCACGGGGCCACCTTCGGAGGAGTGGCCCTTCGAGCTGCGCAATGCTGTGGCGACCTACGGTCGCCTCCCGGCGCGGTCCATGACCGTGCTGCCCGTGAGCAACGAGCTCGTGGGCGTGGCGATGACAACTTCTGACGCCGGCTCCAACAGCGGGAGCCACCACCCCTCGCGCGAGTGCTTCATGGCCGACGCCCACTCCGAGGAATCCAACGATGACGGCATCAAAGGAAGGCAGCGCACTCCCCCACCGCGCGCCGCAGCCACGACTGGGGCCCTTGCCAAGGCCCTGGTGCGGCCACGACAGCCGGAGGCGCGCGTGGCACCCTACCTGGAGGTCGAGCACCCCCGCAACGAAGGCGGGGCGCGCGACGTCCAGCAACACATTTGCGCGGACGAGGATTGCCCTCAGCTCTTCGCCCGCGCCAACTAGAATATCGCCGTAGCGGCGGTCCTGCTCCGACGACTCCTCGAGCCGGCGACGCCCGAGGAGCGTCAGGCATACCACGAGGTGCGCAACCTGCTCGAGTGCGCCGCCATCCAACAGGCGGAGAGCTCCGCGTGCCGGCAATGTGGACAAAACGCCAGCAGGGCAGCGCCCACCGCACCTTCCGAGAGGCGTGGGGAGTCTATCCACTAGCCTCCTCCCAGGGCAAACCAGGCAGCGCCCGCTCGACGGACACCGCCGCCCGCAGGAGGCGCGGCTCAGTCCGTTCACCAGCGCGTCGGTCCCATTCGCGACGCTCGCGACACTCTGGACGCGCGGAGGTGCTCCCACGCGGACAGGGAGGACGGAGTGGACCGCGGCTATCACGTCCACCGTGGTGGCTGCTATGACAGCGAAGAAGATCGCAGCCCGAGCCTTGACCCAGTGGGGCCCAGGGCCTTCTCCGCACGCATCCTGAACACACCGTTCCCGGCACGCTTCAGGCAGCCCACGAACGTGGCCAAGTACTCTGGGGAGACGAACCCCGGGCTTTGGCTCAGCGACTACCGGCTTGCATGTTAGGCCGGTGGGGCGGATGATGACATGTTCATCATCCGCAATCTCTCGCTCTTTCTAGCCGACTCGGCGCGAGCCTAGCTGGAACACATCCCTTCGGGTCGGATCCGTAGTGGAATGACCTGAAGAAGATCTTCATGGGGAACTTCCAGGGCATGTACATGCGCCCTGGCAATTCTTGGGACCTCCGGAACTGCTGCTAGGGGTCAGACGAGTCCCTCCGGGACTACATCTGACGCTTCTCTAGGAAGCGCGCCGAGATCTCCAATGTCGCGGACGCCGATGTCATAGGAGCTTTCCTGGTAGGAACTTCCTGCCGGCCCCTTGTCCACGAGCTGGGACGCAGCTTGGCGGATCCACTTCAGATTGGCTTGATTAAACATGATTAAGCCGCCTGATATGCGACACTCATGCCTTAACCAAGTAAACACGAAGTGCCGTCGGATTTCATCTGATTTAACCACTTGAACAGGACCGAATAGCAAACTCACACGAAGGTGAGCGGTTCCAGAGAATACAACAAGTCCACTGAGTTAACAAATTAACCATTTAGTTTGGCCATAAAACAACATCAGAGTTTACAAGGTTCAGAAGAAAACAACAGAAGGTAAAACAACGAGCGGAAGCTACTTCGTCGGGTCGGACATCCCTGGTGAGGCCAACCGGGACGTCAGTGATCCCTCTCCTCGCCGTCCGATGAGGGATCCCACTCAACCGTCCAACCCGGAGGGAGTTGGGGCGGCCAAGTGCCAACAGAGGATGGCTCAGGAGCAGCGACTTCACCTGAAAAAGAAGAGCCACAACAAGGCTGAGCTACTAAGCTCAACAAGACTTAACCGATAGGAGGAGACTACTCCGCCACTTCTAGACATGCAAGGCTCTTTGGCTGAGGGGTTTGTTTGCCAAAAGCACTATGTAGATCCCTATTTTAAAAGTTTTAGCTCAGGTTCTAAGTTCATTATCCGGTCTAAGTTAGCAACTTATTCTAAGCAAACATAGAACCAACCAAAAGGTATATATATAACTTCATCAAGACCATGTCATCATCAGATTCCTTTCTTACTCAGGGTGACATAGCGATCAAGCAGTCTCAAACTGTGAGACGCAGACGAATCAATTTGAGTTTCTTAACCATGCATGGCGAACCTAATCTCACGACATCCGCGCACCACAAGGGTCGCTTCCTGTGTCGGCCGTCCCCATCAATTCCCAGGCACGTGTCAGGTCTAAACTTCCCTTGGCATGCAATGCTCCACAGTCCCAGTCTCTACCGTACTGTGACCACACTTGCACCCACATGATGCACCATGGGAACCTCGTTCCAGGGACAGCAGGGGTATAAGCCACGCCCTAGTTCAATCAGGTACTAGGCTTCCCCATCCCATACTAGGTATGAGATTAGTACTTTCAAACACTTGATCACGAACACCACCACTGTCGGGCCTTAGCAAGTTTCATAGACAAACGGGGCGATCAGCCGACCACTAAAGAGTTACCCAACACCTTGCCCCATCCATCGTCCTTATAGTTGTAACAGAAGAGGAAACAACCAACTCCTACAACTCGTGAGTGACAGGAAATCACTCGGCTTTTACCATTTCCTATTTAAGCAAAAGCATCTACTCGGTCCAACAGCTAGTGTTCAGATCAAGGGAAAACTAAGTCAGGCATCTACGATTACAAACAACTCCTATACATAAATGCACAAGCATGATAAAGAAGTCATGCGCAAGTTTGGTAAAACACAGGGGGATTCATGCATCCAGGGCTTGCCTTCAAACAAGGAGGAGGCTTCCGGCTCTTCTTCTTGGGCGGCTTCAGCTTTTGGAGGCAAGAGCTCGACCACACCTTAATCTTCTGGCGCCAGGTGCAGCTCGTAGAAGCCATCGGCGAGACGCAGCTCTACACGAATGCAATGCATTGGTTAGCATTTTAGACGGTTATTTCAACAGCGACACTTGCAAGTTTGAGCCCAGAAACTTGCGGCAAGTTACGGGAGGGTGGGGAGGTTCGCTTGAGTTGGTGGAGATCAAGATATAAGGATCGGATGGGAAGGAACTTATGATCAGACCCTTAATCTAGAGGAATATATGTGCTAGGGGTCCTCAGATTTAACGATGAAAAGTCCCCAAGTTTTACACATATACCCTCGGTTCAAGGAAAAACATACAGTCGAGCCCTTGGGCGAGGTGGAGGAAGGGTCGGCGAAACAGACGGGGTCGGGCGAGACGAAGAAAGGGGTCGGATGAACAGAAGGGTCGGATGAGGCGGACAAGGGGTCGGACGAACAGATGGGGTCGGACAAGACGGACAAAGGGTCAGTTGCTTACCTTCATCTTCCAGATGAGGCTTGGGGTCGGGAAGGAGCAGACTCAGGCGGAAAGACTAAGGCTTGGGACAGTGGCGAGGTCTGGTGGGTTCCGGCGGCGGCGATTCCTCTTGTGAACCACAAGCAAGCGTTCGCGCAGCGTGGAGGAGTAAGCGACTGGGTGGATTGGGAAGGGCGGTGTTGAGCAGAGAGTAGAGTTCCTCAGGAACTTAGGCAGTGGCGCGGTGAGCACGAACAGGGAGCAAAGCGGGAGGGCAGCGATGGCGAAGAAGAACTCCGGCGGAGCTCTGGCATTCCCTTTTATAGCCGTGCGGTCGAGACAGAGGGTTGGGGCGGCGCGAAGACCGGGAAGAGCGATGGAGTACGCCGCCGAGGCAGCGATTGAGCGACGAGGGCGGTGGAGCAGGACTTCGGGGATGACACCGACGGTCATTGGGCACCGATGACAGGGCGGCGCAGGCGCGGGTTTGCCGGTGGTTGAGATTTGGCGGAGGCGGGCGTCGTCGTGCGGTAGATCTGATGGAAGTGACCAGGAAAACGGCGCTAGAAACAAGGGCGCTCAGGTGAGAAGACAGGCGGCTGCGGTCGCGCGGGCGAGCGCGGAGCAACAGATTGTCGGGGGTGGAGCTCTGACAGGGCGGAAAAGGAGCTATCGCAGCCGTGGTCTGGGTTGGCGGAGGAGGTATCGTCGCGTAGCGCGGACCGGGGCGGCGCGACTGTGGAGGGGCGACGGAAAAGACGGGCGGCCTCGGGCTCTGCAGCGGGGGTTTAGCGAGGTGATGATGGGCGCGGGTGGTGAGGTGCTGCAGAAAGGGTAGCAGAGGAGCTTCCGCTGCGATTGGGGAAGGGGGCGCGAGAATCCATCCGGTCGCACCCGGCGACAGGGCGGAGCGGCGGGCGTCGGAGAAGTTGAGCCACGCGGCAAGAGAACTCTGAAGCGGGCATGCAACTCGAGTGCGTCTGTCGCGGGAGATCGGGGAGAAAGATCTCGTGGGTCCACCGGTCAGTCTCAGTGATCCATTGCTCAGATTGAAGGGAGGCGTTGTGGGAGGACTCAGATAGATCCAGCGGGTTAGTTGGGGTCAGCAGGGTCGGAACTGGGGAAACGATGGGGAGGGGTCGGATCACAGGGGTCGGGACCGAACTGGAGGTGGAGTACTTAAACTCGGGAAAAGCTGAGACAGGGGATCAGGGACTCGGATTAAGTTTAACGTGAAGGATTTTAACCGAGGTCGTTACAGCCTACCCCCCTTAAAAAGAATCTCGTCCCGAGATTCAGATGTAGAAGTAACCGGTGGGGGTGTGTAGTCCTTACCTCCTTGGCTGGAAAGAAAACCTGGGAAAAGTTTGTTCAAGTACTCTTCTGTTTCCCACGTTGCTTCATCCTCCGTGTGGTTTCTCCAGAGGATCTTGTACATTTTAACCACTTGGCGTCGGGTGCGCCTCTCCTTCTGGTCAAGGACCTTGGCCGGGTATTCTGCATAGGTTAGGTCAGGCTCAATTTTAAGCTGCTCCTATTCTAAGATCTCATTTGGGACTTGGATACATTTCTTCAGTTGAGACACATGGAAAACATCGTGTATGGCCGATAGCTGTTCTGGGAGTTGGATCCGGTAAGCAACTGGTCCATAAATTTCCACAATCTCGTATGGGCCAATGTAACAGGGAGCCAATTTTCCCTTTACTCCAAACCGTTGTACTCCTTTTGTCGGGGAGACCCGAAGATAGACATGATCACCAATGTCAAACTGCAGGGGTCTTTTTCTCCGGTCGGAGTAACTCTTATGTCGGGATTGGGCAGCTTTGAGGTTGGCTTGAATTACCTTCACTTGCTCTTCGGCTTCTACCACTAAGTCGGGGCCATAAGTTTGTCTCTCTCCCGCTTGGGACCAATTCAATGGTGTCCGGCATCTTCATCCATACAATGCTTCAAACGGTGCCATCTTCAAACTGGCTTGGTAGCTATTGTTGTAGGAGAACTCCACCAATGGCAAGCACTTGTCCCAATTCTTGTCATAGTGGATGACACAAGCTCTCAACATGTCTTCAAGGATCTGATTGACTCTTTCGGTTTGACCATCGGTTTGAGGATGATAGGTTGAGCTACGGATGAGCTTGGTGCCCATGGATGCTTGTAGTTGTTCCCAAAAGCGGGCTACAAACTGAACTCCTCGATCAGAGATGATGGTCTTGGGCACACCATGTAGGGAAACTATGCGGTCAAGATACAACTCTGCATACCGCTTGACCGTGTGGGTGGTGTGGACAGGAAGAAAGTGGGCGGTCTTGGTCAAACGGTCCGCTATAACCCAAATGGAATCATGTCGCTGTGATGAAAGGGGCAGTCCAACAATGAAATCCATGCTGATATCTTCCCATTTCCAAGAGGGAATAGGTAGGGGCTGCAGGGTACCTGCTACTTTTAGATGACTGGCCTTGACTCGTTGGCAGGTGTCACACTCTGAAACATACCAGGCGATTTCCGGCTTCATTCCACTCCACCAGAAGGTTTGATGGAGGTCATGGTACATCTTATTGCTGCCAGGATGGAGTGAGAACTTAGAAAGATGGGCTTCATCTAGGATTTGCTTCCTCAAATTGGGGTCGGCTGGGACTACCAGTCGGTTTCCATAATACACTTTCCCAGTCTCATCCTGCCGAAACTGCTTATAGCCTTCATCCTTCAAGGAAATCTTCCTTGTGATCCACCTGACTTCCTCATCCTCTACTTGTGCTGACCTTATTTGGTCTTCCAAAACAGACTCAAGGGCGATGTGGCCGAGGGTTCCATGGGAAATAATTTCCAAACTGAGTTTTCCCATCTCATGACACAAAGTCTCGGTGAAGGTTGTTGCCGACAAGCAGTTGCAAGAGGTCTTGCAGCTAAGAGCATCGGCCACCACATTGGCCTTGCCGGGGTGATAGTGCACTTCCAAATCATAGTCCTTTATCAACTCTAACCATCTTCTTTGGCGCATGTTGAGGTCGGCTTGGGTGAAGATGTACTTGAGGCTCTTGTGGTCGGTGTAGATGTTGCAGTGAGTGCCCATCAGATAGTGTATCCATATCTTTAAAGCATGAATCACCGCTGCCAACTCAAGATCATGGGTCGGGTAGTTCAGCTCATGAGGTCGTAACGCCTGTGAGGCATAGGCAATGACTCGGTTGTCTTGCATAAGAACACACCCAAGTCCAGTGCCAGAGGCATCACAGTACACGTCAAACGGCCTAGAGGGGTCGGGTTGAGCCAAAATCGAGGCTGAGGTCAGCAAGTGTTTCAGGGTCTTGAAGGCTTCTTTACACTTGTTGTTCCATACAAATTTGACCTCTTTCTTCAGTAGCTCAGTCATCGGCTTAGCTATCTTGGAGAAGTCCAGTATGAAACGCCGATAGTAGCTTGCTAGTCCAAGGAAACTTCGGATCTGATGCACTGAGGCGGGAGGCTTCCAGTCCATGACTTCCTGTACCTTGCTGGGGTCGACGGCTATGCCATTCCTAGAGATAGTGTGTCCCAAGAACTTGACACTATCTAACCAAAATTCACACTTGGAGAACTTTGCATAGAGCTGATGATCTCTCAGCCGTTGGAGAACTACATGAAGGTGATTGGCATGTTCTTCTTCGTTCTTTGAGTACACCAGAATATCATCAATGAACACCACTACAAACTTGTCCAACTCGGACATGAACACCGAGTTCATGAGATACATAAAGTATGCGGGTGCATTGGTGAGTCCAAAAGACATGACCAGGTACTCGTAGAGTCCATATCTTGTGGAGAAGGCAGTCTTAGGGATGTCACATGGTAGGATCTTGATCTGGTGATAACCTGAACGAAGATTGATCTTGGAGAACACTCTAGCTCCAGCTAACTGATCAAACAAGACATCAATGCGGGGGAGTGGGTACTTGTTTTTGATAGTCACCGCATTGAGGGGTCGGTAGTCTACACACATGCGTAGACTGTCGTCCTTCTTCTTCACAAACAGGGCCGGGCAACCCCAGGGCGATGCACTAGGTTGGATGAAACCCTTTTCCAACAGGTCATGTAACTGGGTCTTCAACTCGGCCAGCTCAGCTGGTGGCATCCGATAGGGTCTCTTGGATATTGGAGCGGTACCGGGGATCAACTCTATGGAAAACTCCACATCTCTATCGGGTGGCATGCCGGGCAAGTCCTCTGGGAACACATCCGGGTACTCACAAACAACAGGGAGGCTTTCTAGCCGGGCTTCCGATAGGGGGTACGCACAGGGAAGTGCGGACTTAGGATAGTTCAAGGATAGGGTAGAACTGCCATGAAAGGGTGAGTTGATGTGGATGGTTCGGGCAGCTGTGTCTAGAACTACTTGGTGTCTGGTCATCCAATCCATCCCAAGGATGATATCTATTCCTTCCAGGTCAAGGATAAGAAGATTCTCCTTAAAAAGGTTTTGGTCTGGCTGGATAGGCACATTGACACTCATCCTATCAGATGTGATTATTCCACCTGGGGTGGATATTCTAAAAGACCCTCTTGTTTGCCATTCCTGTAACCCACACTTGTCACGGGTCTTTCTCCCGATAAAGCTATGTGAAGCTCCTAAGTCAAACAAAACCAAAGCTGAAAAACTGTGAATCAGAAAGGTACCCGTCATTATCGGTGCACCTTCAGGAAGCTCCGCTGCGTGGGTGAAGTTCAGTTGACCTTGGCGAACTTGCATCTTGGGTCTCTTCCCTTTGTTAAGCATTGCATTGCTCTGCCCGGGGTGCTGGCTCTGATTTCTGGGGCAGTCCTTGGCGAAATGCCTCACATCGCCGCAAGTAAAGCAGCGGTTACCCGTTGCAGGATGTGGGGGTGGCGGCAAGGTTGGTCGGGGTGCTTGTGGTTGGAAACCAGGAAAATGAGGCGCTGCCGCTGGCGGGGGTCGGGCGATCCATCCTCCTGAATGCTGGCGTCGGCTAGGTGCCTGTGGAGGAATCATCCGGAACCTTCGAGCAGGCTGGCTTGGAAATGCCACGGAGAGCCTGCATGCAATCCTCCTGGGAGATGGCCAAATTGACCAACTCGTTGTAGGTGTCCACCTTAGTTGGGTTTAACCTTTCCCGGAGTTCCAAGCTTAGCTCTCTGCGGAATCTGTCCTGCTTCTTCTCATCTGTGTCCGCATGATAACCGGCATAACAGCAAAGGTCATTAAAAGCTTGGGCGTAGTGCAGGACGTCTCTGTTTCCCTGGGTAAGCACCAGGAACTCATTGAGCTTGCGCTCCAGGAGACCATCCGGAATATGATGGCCCCTGAACGCGGTTTTGAAATCGTCCCTGCTGACAATATGGTCAGCTGGCAACATGGCGTGGTAGTGATCCCACCAGAGCCGGGCGGAACCACATAGCTGCTGAGCTACAAACCGGGCCTTGTTGTGGTCAAGGCACTGGGCGGTGAGAAGCTCGAACTTGGATTCGATGGTGCGAACCTAGGCATCTGCGTCGAGCGGGTCTTGGGTCTTCTGGAACAATGGGGGCTGCGTCCCCAAGAAGTCCTCATAGCGAGCCACATGCGGTTGCTGTTGAGCCCTTCCACCATGGGGCTGCTGCTGTTGTTGTCCCTATACCAAATGCCTCAGCAGCTCGGTTTGAGCCGCTAAGATCGCCTCTAGTGGAGACGGGGGTGGGGGTGGGGGAAGATCCTGTCTTTGCTCGCTGCTGCCGGGCACAGAGCCGGATCTGGTGCGATGCGCCATCTGCAAGAGTTAATGTTCCATTAAATTCATAGCTTTAAAGGTATTCCAACAGATAGGAACGCACATGCTAAATCCTCAAACACGATTCTGGCCACAAAGCAACACAACACATCTTTATAAGGGAGACACACACTTCCTCTTGCCATCCTAGTTAACAGCCATCTCAGCTCTGCACACGACTTTGGGCGAACCCTAAGCAGATTCCAGGAGTTCCATTATATCTGACCTTAGGCCAAGGGGTCGGGCTAGGCGAACAGCTCAAGAAAAGGGGTCGGGTAAGGCAAACCGCGCAGGAAGGGGTCGGGCGAGGCGGAGAACTGCCTCGAGGGGTCGGGCGCACCCGATCTCGCGACCCGGGGTCGGCCAAACTTGGACAGACCCACAGAAAACGGTGTGTGTGGTCACATCACAAACTCACGCAGTTTGGCATCCTAAACGTTTTGCAAGGAGTCAAGGGTCAAACTTAGGATCTGATTTCACTGAGATCTTTACAAGGGTGTTCCTAAAAACACAAGGAATACTCAACTCAAGGCTAACCTAATACAGGACTATCCAAAATTTAGGTTGCCGAGGAGTACAACAAAAGAATGGGTTCCCTACAACTCCCCATCTACGAGGGAACACTGTGAGTTGGAGAAGGGGCGTCGTCCTCTTCAATGTCCATGCTGGACGCTTCCTCAACCTCCTCAGGGTCTTCCTGTTCTTCCAGCTGCATCTGGAGGGCATGCATGTCATCGAGCTCGGCGTGATGCTCGTCCAGATGAGCATTAGCAACTGCCAGCTCCATTTCTACTTCCATCTTTTCCTCTGACAGCTCGATCATGCCATCCACCAAATCGGCTACTTCTCCTTCAAGCTCGGGGATTCTGTCCTGCATGTCGTGGATGTGGATGCCTCTTTGGATGAGCTGATATGTTTGGCCCACCATGTCTCTTCTGGCGGCATTGAGGTGTCCCTGAGTATCCATGGCGATCCGAGCAAGGACAGCCATGGCCCGTCCTTGAAGCTCAATCAACCGATATATGGCTGACATACACCTAACATTGGTGGAGATAGTGACCATCGAGTGGGAGGTGGCCAACACCTCGATGTTGCTGACGCGGTCGAGCCACGCCGGGTCTAACCGGTTCCTGGCAGGGAACAGGCCGATAGGGTCCAGGGTGACCTCCAGCGGGTGCAGCTGACAGAATTGAGTGAGGAGTTGTAGAGCAGCTGACTCCCATGTGTCTTCCAGTGTGTGGCCGTATGTTGAGATCCCAAACTGGGGCCAGACGGGCCGTACAGGAGGGGGAGGTACTACTGCCTGCACGTTGCACCTTTGGACGCCTTGCTCTAGGTACAACCGTCCCGCATACAAAGGTGGAGACTGGTACCCGAACCACTTCAAGGTGTCCCACAAGATAGCGGGAAAACCCTCGAAGTGCAGACACATCGAATGGGAGATGCCATCGGTGCCATACAGAACGTGTCCGGGGGCAGCCATCTGGAACCAAAAACCAAGACAGCATGAGATGAACTCTAAGAAGAGGAATCGGACAGAAAAAGCATCCGGATTTTAACTGAGAACAAGCTAGAAGAAACTAGAAATCCTTAGAACCGAAGAAGAGCTTTTCCGAGCAAGGTCGCTTTTGAGGAGGGTGACTTTACCGATTTTTTAGCTTATGTCGCATGCACGGCCAACCTCGTTCTTAACCAAAACAACTGCCAAAACTTGGTCTTACGCGGTTAGTGCTGGTGGCAAGGCAACAAGTACGTCTCTCCCTATAATAACTAGTCGGTTCTAGCAACGTCTCCTAAGCGAACGCGGTTAGTGTACCTGCAGAAAACACAACCACATGAACCTTTCGTGCCAGCACCCACGAAAGCGTCCCCAAACATTACCGTTCACTATAGGAACGGCACCCATGCGTTCAAGGCTGCATGGACAGCACTCAACCGTGGAAATAGGTCCCCTTTGAATGAAACCGTATAACCCTTCGCATACTCGAGATGCGGAATCAGCGCACGTGTAATAGACGTGGCGAACAACCGTGATGATAGGCTCATTGGAATCAAACCATACCAACCTTCGTATGGATTAACATACGGAACCTGCGCACGTATGATAAACGTGGGCGAAACAACCGCGATGATAGGGTCCCTTGAATAGAACTCCCTATCAACCCTCGCATACTCGTGATGCGGACTCGGCACACGTATGATAAACGTGGAGAAGTGCTGGAAGGTTAGCAAGATAACCAAATAAATATTAGCCACCTAAAACAACCCCAAAATCCCCTAGGGCCTCTCGTACTAAAGTCATCCTTAACGATCGTACGAAATTTTTCAAAGAGTTTCTTGCAACTTTTATCTAAAAGAAGTGTGTTAGGGCCTATTCTGTTCTCTGTCTTGCTAAAACCGGCTCTGGTACCAGCTGTGGCGGATCCACTTTGGATTGGCTTGATTAAACATGATTAAGCTGCCTGATATGCGACACTCATGCCTTAACCAAGTAAACATGAAGTGCCGTCGGATTTCATCCGATTTAACCACTTGAACAGGACCGAATAGCAAACTCACATGAAGGTGAGCGGTTCCAGAGAATACAACAAGTCCACTGAGTTAACAAATTAACCATTTAGTTTGGCCATAACAGAACATCAGAGTTTACAAGGTTCAGAAGAAAACAACAGAAGGTAAAACAACGAGCGGAAGCTACTTCGTCGGGTCGGACATCCCTGGTGAGGCCAACCGGGACGTCAGTGATCCCTCTCCTCGCCGTCCGAGGAGGGATCCCACTCGACCGTCCAACCTGGAGGGAGTTGGGGCGGCCAAGTGCCAACAGAGGATGGCTCAGGAGCAGCGACTTCACCTAAAAAAGAAGAGCCACAACAAGGCTGAGCTACTAAGCTCAACAAGACTTAACCGACAGGAGGAAACTACTCCGCCACTTCTAGACATGCAAGGCTCTTTGGCTGAGGGGTTTGTTTGCCAAAAGCACTATATAGATCCCTATTTTCAAAGTTTTAGCTCAGGTTCTAAGTTCATTATCCGGTCTAAGTTAGCAACTTATTCTAAGCAAACAAAGAACCAACCAAAAGGTATATATATAACTTCATCAAGACCATGTCATCATCAGATTCCTTTCTTACTCAGGGTGACATAGCGATCAAGCAGTCTCAAACTGTGAGACGCAGACGAATCGATTTGAGTTTCTTAACCATGCATGGCGAACCTAATCTCACGACATCCGCGCACCACAAGGGTCGCTTCCTGTGTCGGCCGTCCCCATCAATTCCCAGGCACGTGTTAGGTCCAAACTTCCCTTG
Source organism: Setaria italica (assembly GCF_000263155.2). Lineage (NCBI taxonomy): Eukaryota > Viridiplantae > Streptophyta > Magnoliopsida > Poales > Poaceae > Setaria > Setaria italica. The sequence goes on along the minus strand of NC_028451.1, from coordinate 25,872,115 downwards.
GCATGCAATGCTCCACAGTCCCAGTCTCTACCGTACTGTGACCGCACTTGCACCCACATGATGCACCATGGGAACCTCGTTCCAGGGACAGTAGGGGTATAAGCCACGCCCTAGTTCAATCAGGTACTAGGCTTCCCCATCCCATACTAGGTATGAGATTAGTACTTTCAAACACTTGATCACGAACACCACCACTGTCGGGCTTTAGCAAGTTTCATAGACAGACGGGGCGATCAGCCGACCACTAAAGAGTTACCCAACACCTTGCCCCGTCCATCGTCCTTATAGTTGTAACAGAAGAGGAAACAACCAACTCCTACAACTCGCGAGTGACAGGAAATCACTCGGCTTTTACCATTTCCTATTTAAGCAAAAGCATCTACTCGGTCCAACAACTAGTGTTCAGATCAAGGGAAAACTAAGTCAGGCATCTATGATTCCAAACAACTCCTATACGTAAATGCACAAGCATGATAAAGAAGGCATGCGCAAGTTTGGTAAAACACAGGGGGATTCATGCATCCAGGGCTTGCCTTCAACCAAGGAGGAGGCTTCTGGCTCTTCTTCTTGGGCGGCTTCAGCTTTTGGAGGCAAGAGCTCGACCACACCTTAATCTTCTGGCGCCAGGTGCAGCTCGTAGAAGCCATTGGCGAGACGCAGCTCTACACGAATGCAATGCATTGGTTAGCATTTTAGACGGTTATTTCAACAGCGACACTTGCAAGTTTGAGCCCAGAATCTTGCGGCAAGTTACGGGAGGGTGGGGAGGTTCGCTTGAGTTGGTGGAGATCAAGATATAAGTATCGGATGGGAAGGAACTTATGATCAGACCCTTAATCTAGAGGAATATATGTGCTAGGGGTCCTCAGATTTAACGATGAAAAGTCCCCAAGTTTTACACATATACCCTCGGTTCAAGGAAAAACATACAGTCGAGCCCTCGGGCAAGGTGGAGGAAGGGTCGGCAAAACAGACGGGGTCGGGCGAGACGAAGAAAGGGGTCGGATGAACAGAAGGGTCGGATGAGGCGGACAAGGGGTCGGACGAACAGATGGGGTCGGACAAGATGGACAAAGGGTTAGTAGCTTACCTTCATCTTCCAGATGAGGCTTGGGGTCGGGAAGGAGCAGACTCGGGCAGAAAGACTAAGGCTTGGGACAGCAGCGAGGTCCGGTGGGTTCCGGCGGCGGCGATTCCTCTTGTGAACCACAAGCAAGCGTTCGCGCAGCGTGGAGGAGTAAGTGACTGGGTGGATTGGGAAGGGCGGTGTTGAGCAGAGAGTAGAGTTCCTCAGGAACTTAGGCAGTGGCGCGGTGAGCACGAACAGGGAGCAAAGCGGGAGGGCAGCGATGGTGAAGGGGAACTCCGGCGGAGCTCTGGCATTCCCATTTATAGCCGTGCGGTCGAGAGAGAGGGTTGGGGCGGCGCGAATACCGGGAAGAGCAATGGAGTGCGCCGCCGGGGCAGCGATTGAGCGATGAGGGCGGTGGAGCAGGACTTCGGGGATGACACCGGCGGTCATTGGGCACCGATGACAGGGCGGCGCAGGCGCGGGTTTGCCGGTGGTTGAGATTTGGCGGAGGCGGGCGTCGTCGTGCAGTGGATCTGATGGAAGTGACCGGAAAAACGGCGCTAGAAATGAGGGCGCTCAGGTGAGAAGACGGGCGGCTGCGATTGCGTGGGTGAGCGCAAAGCAACAGATTGTCGGTGGTGGAGCTCTGACAGGGCAGAAAAGGAGCTGTCGCAGCCGTGGTCTGGGTTGGCGGAGGAGGAATCGTCGCGTAGCGAGGACCGGGGCAGCGCGACTGTGGAGGGGTGACGGAAAAGACGGGCGGCCTCGGGCTCTGCAGCCGGGGTTTAGCGAGGTGATGATGGGCGAGGGCGGCGAGGTGCTGCAAAAAGGGTAGCAGAGGAGCTTCCGCTGCGATTGGGGAAGGGGGCGCGAGAATCCATCCGGTCGCAGCCGGCGACGGGGCGGAGCGGCGGGCGTCGGAGAAGTTGAGCCACGCGGCAAAAGAACTCTGAAGCGGGCATGCAACTCGAGTGCGTCTGTCGCGGGAGATCGGGGAGAAAGATCCCGTGGGTCCACCGGTCAGTCTCGGTGGTCCACTGCTCAGATTGAAGGGAGGTGTTGTGGGAGGACTCAGATAGATCCAGCGGGTGAGTTGGGGTCGGCGGGGTCGGAACTGGGGAAACGACGGGAAGGGGTCGGCTCACAGGGGTCGGGACCGAACTGGAGGTGGAGTACTTAAACTCGGGAAAAGCTGAGACAGGGGATCAGGGACTCGGATTAAGATTAACGTGAAGAATTTTAACCGAGGTCATTACAGCAGAGGCCCGTGGACCATTGAGGAGCCCCTCAACATCGCCACCAGCTTCGCCTCAGGTGAAGAGGCTGTTGGAGCGATCTTTAATCGTTCCAAAGGCAAGGCGAGGTGGGAAGAGGACACCGACGAAGGCACCTCCAACCGCCAGCAAAAGAAGAACAAGCAGTGGCACGAGGCTCCCCTCGTAGCCGTTGCTGAGCGCAAGCGGGGACAGCCGCCCAATGAGGGCAGCCCCGGCTTCTTCGACAAGCAGCTCGAGGGACCGTGCCCGAACCACGAGTTCCCCGCTAAGCACGCCTACAAAGACTGCAACCTCATGAAGAGGTATTTTGTAGCCAACCGTGTGAAGGGTGACCGGAGACGGAAGCCCGAGGAGGAGAAGAAGGACGACGAGGAGAAGGAAGACGACTTTCCCAAGGTGGACGGCTGCTTCATGATCTTTGGCGGGCCGGCAGCTTACGACTCCAAGCGCCGCCGGAAGCTAGAGCGCCGCGAGGTCTACGCGGCGGAGCCCGCCACACCGGCCATCCTCGACTGGTTGGGACCCACCATCACCTTCAACCAGTCCGACCACCCGGGGCGCGTCCTGCAGCCAGGACGCTACCCGCTCGTCGTCGACCCCATCATCTGTACAACGTGCCTCACCAAAGTGCTCATGGACGGAGGCAGCGACCTCAACATCCTCTACACCAAGTTTCTCGACGCCATGGGGATCAAACGCTCTTGCCTCCATCCTAGCGCGGCGCCGTTCCACGGCATCGTGCCGGGGAAACGGGCGATGCCTCTTCGGCAGATCGATCTGCCCGTCACTTTCGGGACTTCTTCCAACTACAGGAAGGAGATCCTCACCTTCAAGGTGGTGGGTTTCCGTGGAACCTACCACGCCATCCTGGGGCGGCTGTGCTACGCTAAGTTCATGGCCATCCCCAACTACACCTACCTCAAGCTCAAGCTGCCGGGGCCCAACGGGGTCATCACCGTCGGCACGTCTTTCCAGAAGGCGTACGAGTGCGATGTAGAGTGCTACGAGTATGCTGTAGCCATCACCTGCGTGGAGGATCCTGCGATCCAGCTCGCGGAGAGCGCCGAGGACCCGCCATCCTCCAAGCAGTCTGATACCTCCTTCGAAGCCACCGAAGGCGTCAAGGAGGTCCCCCTCGACCCCACCAGCTCCGATGGCTGGACTGTACGGATCGGCGCTACCCTATCTCCCAAATAGGAAAGCGCGCTCGTCGACTTCCTCCACGCGAACAGTGACATTTTTGCGTGGAAACCCTCGGACATGCCCGGCATTCCGAGGGAAGTCGCCGAGCACTCCTTGAACATCAAGGCCGGCTCCAGACCGGTGAAGCAAGGCTTGCGTCGCTTCGACGAGGAGAGGCGCAAGGCCATCGGCGAGGAGCTCCAGAAGCTGTTGGCGACCAAATTCATCAAGGAAGTGTACCACCCTGAGTGGCTAGCTAATCCTATTCTTGTACAAAAAAAGAATAGGAAATGGAGGATGTGTGTTGATTATACCAGTCTCAACAAGGCGTGTCCAAAGGATCTGTTTCCTTTGCCACATATAGATCAGATAGTCGACTCAACCGCAGGGTGCGAAACCCTTAGCTTCCTTGACGCGTATTCCGGCTACCATCAAATCGCGATGAAAGAGTCCGCCCAGCTCACGACCTCTTTCATCGCCCCCTTCGGCCGCTATTGCTACGTTAAGATTCCATTCGGCCTCAAAAACGCGGGGGCTACATTCCAATGATGCATGCTTAAGTGTTTCGGGGACCTCATCAGGTGAACCGTTGAGGCCTACGTAGATGATATCATAGTCAAGTCCAAAAGGGGCGACCAACTCATCCCCGACCTCGAACTAGCCTTCGAAAGGCTAAGAGACAAGCGCATCAAGCTCAACCCTGAAAAGTGCATTTTTGGGGTTCCGAGGGGCATGCTGCTGGGTTTCATTGTCTCCGTGCGCGACATCGAAGCCAACCCAGAGAAAATAGCAGCCATCAGCGACATGGGCCCGATTCGAAACATAAAGGGAGTCCAACGCGTCACGGGATGCCTAGCGGCCCTGAGCCACTTCATCTCGCGCCTCGGCGAACGGGGGCTCCCTCTCTACCGACTCCTAAAGAAGACCGACCACTTTGTGTGGACCGTCGAGGCCTAGGAGGAGCTTGACCGGCTCCAGAACCTCCTAACGAAGGCCCTGATCCTGGTCCCACAGACCGATGGGGAGCTCCTCCTGCTCTACATCGCGGCAACTACCCAGGTGGTTAGCGCGGCTCTGGTGGTGGAGCGAGAAGAGGAGGGACACACCCTCAAGGTGCAACGCACGGTGTACTTCATCAGCGAGGTCTTGTCCGAGTCCAAGGATTGCTACCCACAGATCTAGAAGCTCATCTACGCCGTCCTCATCACGAAGAGAAAGTTGCGCCACTACTTCACATCCCACCCGGTGGTGGTCGTTTCGTCGTTCCCCCTCGGCGAAGTGATCCAGAATCAAGACGCCACAGGACGGATCGTGAAGTGGGCGCTCGAGCTCATGGACCAAGGCATCACCTACACCCCCCGTACGGCCATCAAGTCCCAAGTGCTCACCGACTTTGTTGCAGAGTGGACGGAGATCCAGACGCCATCGGCGCCGGAGAAGTAGGAGTACTGGACGATGTACTTCGATGGGTCGTTGATGACGGCTCACGCCGGAGCGGGTTTAGTCTTCGTCTCTCCTCTAGGTGTGCACATGAGGTACATGATCCGCCTCCACTTTCCTGCATCTAACAATGTCATTGAATACGAGGCTCTCCTCAACAGGCTTCGCATCGCCATCGAGCTGGGCATCCGGCGGCTGGACATCCGAGGTGACTCTTAGCTAGTCGTCGAACATGTCATGAAGGAGTGGAGCTGCCATGACCCCAAGATGGCGGCGTACTGCAATGAAGTCCGCAAGCTTGAAGACAAGTTTGATGGACTAGAGCTCAACCACGTCGCAAGGCGTTTCAACGAGGCAGCTGACGAACTGGCAAAGATGGCATCCGGCCGAAAGCCCATCCCCGACGGCGTCTTCATCAGCGACCAATACAAGCCCTCGATCCGTTACAAGGAGCCGGGAAGGGTCAGCGACGCGCCACCTGCCCCGGACTTGGGCGCCGACTCGAGAGAGGTCGGCAACGCGCCACCTGTCCCGGACTCGGACGCCGACCTTGGGAAGGTCGGCGAATCTCCATCTGGCCTGGACCCGCAGGCCGATCCCTTCGACCCTAAAGTCATGGAGATCAACGCAAACCCGGTAGAGGGGCCCGACCCCCCGCCTCACTAGAGAGCCCCATACCTCGACTACCTCATCCGCGACACGCTCCCGGCGAACAAGACGAAGGCGCGCAGGATTGCACGTCGCGCCAAATCCTTCGTCATCATCGACCAGGAGCTCTACAAGCGGAGCTACACCGGCATCCTCCAGCGCTGCATCCCAATCAAGCAAGGGAAGGCGTTGATACAGGACATCCACGCTGGGGCCTGCGACCACCACGCCATGCCAAGAACCCTCGTTGGGAACACCTTCCGACAGGGCTTCTACTGGCCGATGGCAGTAGCCGACGCCACCCACGTAGTGCGCACCTGCAAGGGGTGCCAATTCTTCGTGCGCCAAACCCATTTGCCCGCACAGGCGCTCCAGACCATCCCCATCACGTGGCCATTCACGGTCTGGGGTCTGGACCTCGTCGGCCCCTTCAAGAAGGCGCCCAGGGGCTTCACCCACTTGCTTGTCACCGTCGACAAGTTCTCAAAATGGATTGAGGCGTGACCCGTTGCGCAGATCAAATCCGAGCAGGCGGTACTATTCTTCACCGACATCATCCACCGCTTCGGAGTCCCCAACTCCATCATCATGGACAACGGCACGCAGTTCACCGGGAACAAGTTCCTCAAGTTTTGTGACGACCACCACATCCGAGTGGACTGGTCGGCCGTGGCACATCCCCGCACGAACGGGCAGGTTTAACGGGCCAACGGCATGATACTCCAGGGTCTCAAGCCAAGGATTTTCGACCGCCTCAAAAAGTTCGGTGGCCGATGGGTTGCGGAGGTCCCAGCGGTCCTATGGAGTCTGAGGACAACCCCCAGTAGGGCAACCGGCTTCACCCCATTCTTCATGGTCTACGGGTCTGAAGCAATCCTCCCCACTGACCTAGAGTACAGGTCGCTGAGGGTCAAGGCGTACGATGAAAAAGGGAACCAGGCATCGCTCGAGAACGTGCAGGACCAGCTTGATGAAGCGCGCGATGTGGCCCTACTGCACTCGGCCAAGTACTAGGAGGCCTTACGACGATACCACAGCCGCAAGGTACGAGGCCGAGCCTTCAACGTCGGCGACCTGGTGCTTCGTCTCCTCCAGGACAACAGAGGCCGGCACAAGCTGACCCCTCCATGGGAGGGTCCCTTCATTGTCGCGCAAGTACGGCGGCCAGACACATACAAGCTGGCGACCCCCGACGGGCAGATCTTCACCAACCCTTGGAACATAGAGCAGCTAAGACGCTTCTACCCTTAGTTATTGTTCCCAAGCTTGTACATACATACTTCTGTAACTTGTTAATTCACGGAAAAGGGCAGTTTTGAGTCGATCTCGTTCGAGTTTCGTGCCGAACTCAGGGATATCTGACCCTGGCTCCACCCCAGGGTCGCATATCCCTCGGGGGCTATCAGGGGCTCCGGCCCAAGACACTTGACATCTTCTCAAAACACCATTTCTTTTCGAACTGACCCTCTTCCTAAACAATTGGGCGTGAAAAGGAGAGAGTGCACGAACGACGCTCAGGCAAGACTGATCGGACTGCGAAAAACCTACGCCCTAGCGGCTACGGTGCCTTCGCTCGTCAGCACTTACTAACGTGCCCAACCCGCACTCTAAACTTTCCAAACCCAAAAAACAAGAAAGAGGATCAAAAAAAATTTCAAAAAATTATAGAAAAGGTCTCTGCGGCCATCACAAAAACAAGTTCAAAGTTAACCAACATATTTACATTCTGGGGCGTCTAAGCCCGATACAACTAACTCGTCCCTGGGTCCTCAGGCGGGATGGCCTCATCCACTAGAAGCTTCGCCAGAGCCTCCGCTGGGTTGAGCACCGACGTGTCGATCTCATCCAGCTCGGCCTCGGAGTAGCTGGAGGCATACCCCCCCTCCCCCCCCCCCCGCTCATCCCGGCGAAGTTGATTCCGGAGTAGTGGGAGCCGAAGACGCTGAAGGCCCGCCTCATGCCGACATGAAGCGCCTCCCGAGCAATCTCACAGGCCCGTCGGTACGCTCCAAGGACACGAGCCGACAACAAACTCGTCCCCTCCCCCTGGACCACGCCGAGGCCATCGCAGACAACGCGGACCGTGTCCCGCAGGTTGCCATGCTCGGCGCATTCCTCATCGAGGATCTCGATTAGTCAGGCGAGTTCATCTATGAGGCCTGTCCACAAAAGTCCGCAAGGTTAGAAACCACCGCAACACCGCAAAAGCAAAGAAACGAGAAAAGACCTCGGATTGACCCTTCAGCTCACGCTCCCGGTCGAGCCCCTGGGCCACGGCAGTCTGAAGCCCCTGCACTTGCACATGGAGCTGACTGACCTCCTCCCCAAGCCCGGCCGCTATCTTCTTAGCCTCAGCCTTCCGGATCGCCTCGGAGTCCCGCTCCTGCCAAGCCTTCTGCCGCTCGCGCTGGATACGCTCGACGGTTTTCTGAAGGGCCTCATAGTCCCTCTTCAGCTGTGCGAGCTACGTGGCATTGTGGCGGGCCTTCTAGGCAACAGCTTGGAACTCCTCAAGATCAAGGCAAGCCTTTTCGACGACGGCCTGGAACTTGTCCTCCACCCGCCGCGCGTCCTCCCGGGCCACCTGCTCATGCCTGCGTAGGTCGGTGATGACCTGCTGAGCGGCGGTGACCTGCGCGGTTAGCTCCCCGGTCTGCTACCTCTCCGCGGAGAAGCGATCCCAGAGCCCCCGCTTGAGCTGGAGGAAATCGGATTTCCCCCGGTTGCACTCCTGGGGGCCTACAAAACAAATTATGCTCAGCAACGGAGGAACGAGAGGAAAACAACCACCGAGGAGAACACCGTACCTGGCCACCGGGGACGACGACGCCGTCCAGCTCTCCCACCGGGGACATTTGCTAGCCCGCCCTGCACCGCCTGCCACTTGTCCCACTCCTCAGCGTCATTCAACACGAAGAGGGGTCTCTGCGGGTCCTCACGGGACGCCCAGCGCAGGGTAGGCCCACCCCACGCCTTGGAGACGGGATGAACCGAGACAAGGGTGGAGGCCGCTCTGGCCGACCCCGGCGTCGCCGTCCCCGACGTCGTCGCTGGGGCAGGCGCCACCGCTCCTGATGCTGCCGGCCTCATCGACGGCCCTGGCACATGCGCCGCCGCCTCCGTCGAAGTTGCCGCGGCCGTCGTCGATGCCGACGTGCGTCCCGCTCCATCCGCCGCTACCACCATCTCCGTCCCGGCTACCGGAGTGGGCGTTCCCTCTCCCGCCACCACTGCGGTCTCCGTCGCGGCCGCAGGAGCAGGCGTCCCTACCTTCGTCGCGGTCGCCGAGGCAGGCGTACCCACCTCCACCGCTGCCGCCACCTTCGTCGCGGCCGCTGAGGCAGGTATCCCCGCCTCCACCGCTGCCGCTATCCCTGTCGCAGCCGCGGGGGCGGACTTTCCCTCCTCCTCCTCCGCCACCATCTCCGCCGTCGCCGTTGGAGCCGCAGGCTCCTCCGCCTCATCATCGAGGTCTATCACCTCGCCGGTCGGAGGGACCCCAGGGGCAACGCCCTATCCCGCAGGGTCGGCCGCGAAGGCAGAAGGTGGAGTGGGGGTCGGACCCTGCCCCGTGCTCGGCTGCGGCACCCTTCCTCCGGTTGCCTCTGCAGCGGCCGCCTCCGCAGTAGGCTCCGCGGTCTCCCCGGTGACACCGCCGCTCGCCGCCGGCGGGGTCGCGGCTCACCCCGCGGAGGTGGACGACACCCGTAGCGCCTTCTTCGATGCCAGCGGCAGGACAAAGTCCCGAGGGGTGGCGCTGTGAAACAACAAACAACACCATCAAAAATAGCTCGATGCTGGGGAAGGAATAAGATGCGTGAGGAATTCCCACTTACACTCCCTCAGTGCGAGGACGGCGAGCGCGTTTCGCCACCGAGCCCGACGCCAACCCAGGGGCATCTGGCAGCAGCCGCTTGCCGCTACTCCTCTGCTCTTGGGACGCAGACAGAGGGTCGGGGGTCGGCTCCGTCGACGCCCAAGGCGCGCCCCACACCGACCACTGGGGCGCGGCCCCAGAGCTTTGCGGGGTCGAGTCCTGGGCAGGCGGTCCGCTCGGCTTGTCCCCCGCGGCCGTTTGGGGACGCTGCTCCCGGATGACGAGCGTGCCCGGCCGGGGAGCCAGAATGAGCTCTTCCTCCTCCTCCTCCTTCTCGTCTTCCTCCTCTTCATCCTCATCGTCGTCGTTGTCGTCGTCCGACACGACCTGGCCCGCCGCCGCCGTTGGAGCTCCTTAGCGGCCTTCTTTTTCTTCCTCGTCGTCTCTTTGTCCTTACACCTCTTCTGCTTCTCGGCGAGGAGGCAGTTCTGCTGCCACCGCTCAGCGTCCTCTGGCACCGGCGAGCGCGAGTCCACGACCCTGGTGTAAGGAAAAAACTCCACGTCAGAGCAACGAACCAAGAAGTGCAGGAAAAAAGAACAAGAGCGCAAAGTCCTCACCAGCTCGACGAAATTCTCGTCCGGGCACATCGGAGCGTGACCAGGCACCGGGTAATCGGCATCCTTGTCGTCCAGTGCCTCCCAGACTCGCTGCTGGCAAGCGCACCCATCGCAAGGACGATGCCCTCGGTCGGCACGCCGGGAACCATCTCAGCGAGCGAGCGAATCCGGAGCATCAGCGGTGCCACACTCCGAGCATGGTACGCCCCGATAACTCTGGCCTCGGTCAGCCCCTTTCCCTTCAGGTGCTCGATGGCCTGAAGCAGATCGGTGATCCGCTTCTTCTCCTTCTCCACCGGACCGTACGACCACAGCTCCGATGCCGCTTTGATGACGCGGCCGGTGAACGCCGGCAAGGGGGAGTTGGAGTAGTTCTTCACATAGAATCACTGCTGATGCCACCCCTTGTGGGATACCGCGGTCTTTATCGCCATATACTCCTTGGCGCGGTTCTGCCGGAGGTGGATGGCGGCGCACCCTATCGGCACCAAGGTTGCCCGCTGCTGGCTCCCCTTCTTCTCAGCCCTCTGGTACAGGCTGACTGCAAAAAAGTACTTCCAGAGCGAGAAGTTGGGCTCGATGCCCAAGAACCCCTCGCACAGCGTGATGAACGCCGTGATGTGCTGGATCCCATTAGGATTAAGGTGTTGCAGCACCAACCTGTAGTAGTGCAGCAGCCCGCGGAAGAAGCGGCTCGGCGGGGTCGCGAACCCCCTCTCGTGGAAGTGGGTGAAAAAAACGACGTAGCCGGCGGGCGGACTCGGCACCTCTTCCCTCTGGGGAACCGCCATTTTCCCCTCTCGGTCCTCTCACAAAGGAGGTCTTTCCTCATGAGGCCGTCGGCGCGCGAGGTATCGAAGCTTGAGCGCGTCCAGGACTCCATCACGAAGGGGAGAAGGGGTCGACGGCGGAGGGCGAGGAAAGTTGTTGCGCTAGGCGGAGGAAGGCGAACGGCGCGCAAGAAGGCAAAGGGCGCGTGAGAAGGCGAAAAGATTTAGGAGCAGTTGCGGGCAGAACCGGTGAGGCAGACCTCCTGTCTTATAGGCGGGCGTGTGGGAAGCGAAAGGGACGGTCTTATCACAGTTAAATGTAGCTGTGGTGGAACCACCTCGGATTAGCTTGATTACTCAGAGTTCAGCCGCCTAACATGCGACACCCCTGGTTAACTCAAGCCAACACGAAGCGCCGTCGGACTTCATCCGATTTAACCACTTTAAACAGGATCGAGTTCAGCAAACCCACACAAAGGTGAGCGGTTACAGAGAATACAACAAGTCCACCGAGTTTAAACAGTCTTACTCAAAGAGTTCGGCCCATAAAATTTTAACATCAGAGTTTTATAATAAAAGACAATAGAGAAAAACACTAGCGGAAGACTTCGTCGGGGTCGGATGTCCGGGCGAGGACAACCAGAACATCACTGAGTCCTCTCCTCGCCGTCCGAGGAGGGGTCCCACTCAACCGTCCAACCTGGCGGGAGCTGGGGCGGCCAAGCGCCAACAAGGGAGGGGTCGGGAACTGCAACCTCACCTGAAAAACAGGAGCCACAACAAGGCTGAGCTGCTAAGCTCAACAAGACTTACCCGGGGAGGAGCCAACTACTCATCCAACTAGACATGCAAGGCTTCTTGGCTGAAGGGTTTGTTTTGCCAAAAGCACTAAGTAACCTATTTTCAAGTTTTAGCTTCGGTTCTAGATTTAATTACCAGTCTAGGTTGTGCAACTTATTCTAAGCAAACATCGAGCCAAAACAAGTGTTTAGATAAAAACAACAACATTGCCATCATCAGATTCCTCATTTACTCAGGGTGACATAGCGATCAAGTAATCTCAAACTGTGAGAGGCAGACGAATCGATTCAAGTTCTTTAACCATGCATGGTGAACCTAGCCCCACGACATCCGCGCACCCGGAGGTCGCTTCCTGTGTCGGCCTTCCCCATCAATCCCCTAACCCGTGTCGGGCCCATTTCCTTTGGTGCAAGGTTCCACAGACCCGGTCTCTGCCGTTCTTTGACCACGCTTTGCCACCACGTGCGACAACCAGCAGGGGAAACTCCGTTCCAAGAACAATGGGGCGACCGCTCACGTCTAGGTTCAATCAGGTACTAGGCTTCCTCATCCCATACTAAGTATGAGGCTAGTACTTTCAAACACTTGATCACGAACACCACTACTGTCGGGCCTTAGCAAGTTTGCATAGACAGACGGGGCAACCATCCGACCACCAAAGAGTTACCAAAGCCCTGCCCCGTCCATCATCCTTATAGTTGTAACAGGAGAGTAAACATGCAACTCCTATAACTCGCGAGTGACAGGAAATCACTCGGCTTTTACCGTTTTCCTAGTTAAGCAATGAAGCTACTCGGTCCAACAGCTAGTGTTCATATCAAGGGTTACTAAGTCATGCATCTAGGGTTTCATACAACTCCTAGACGTAATGCACAAACATGCTATTCGGAAGGCATGCGCAAGTCTGGCAAAACACGTAGGATTTTCATGCAACCGGGGCTTGCCTGCAAACAAAGAGGGCGGAAACTGCTCGACTTCGGGGGCGGCTTCGACTTCCGCGGGCAGGATCTCGACTACAGCTTCTTCTTCGGGCGCCGGGTGCAGCTCGTAGAAGCCGTCAGCGAGATGCAGCTCTACACGAATGCAATGCAAGGGTTAGCTTAGACAGTTAGTTCAACAGCAACACTGGCTCTCCTGAGCCCAGAAACTTGCGACAAAGAGCAGGAGGTGGAGGCTGTTTGAGAGAGCTGATGATGATCAACAGGTAAGGGTAGGAAGAGAACTAGTGGTCTGATCCTTGAACTAGAGGATGTGATAACTAGGATCCTCAGACGTAGGCGCTGAAGGGTTCCCACGTTTTACACATACACCCTCGAGTTGAAGAAAAAGATCACAGCCAAGCCCTCGGGCGAGGCGGACAAGGGCCGGCGAACAGACAGGGTCGGACGAGACGGAACTGGGGTCGGGCGGGGCGGACTTAGGGTCGGCACTCACCTTCTTCCTGAAAGGAAAACTTGGGGTCGGGAAGAGGCAGACTTGGGCGCGGAACTAAAGCTTTGAGCAGGGACTAAGATTGGCGATACTCCGGCGGCGGCGCTGCTTCTTGCGGTTCACAAGAGAGCTCTACACAGCACAAGGGAGCACGCTGCTGGTGACTTGGATGAACTGAGAAGGAACTGGGAGAAGAACTCCACAAGACTGGGCGGATGGAGCTAGGAGCTTGAGCAGGGAGCTAGAGGAAACTAAGGGCGACAAAGGCGGAGGGAACTCCGGCGACGGGGGCATTCCTTTTATAGCTGCTGGGGCAGAGGAACGGAAATGTCGCGGAGAGAGAGAAGGGGAGCGGCGCGAAGGCCGGGGAGAAGCAATGGAGTGCTCTGCCGTGGCGGCGATTGAGCAAACCGGGCGGTGCTGCAGAACTCCGGGGGTGACGCCAGCGATCATTGCGCTACTCCGTCAGGGCGGCGTAGGCGCGGGTAGACCGGTGGTTGGGATTTGGCGGAGAGCGGGCATCGTCGTGCGGGAGAGGTGATAGAAGCGACCGGTTAAACGGCGCTAGGATCGAGGGTGCACAGGTGGGAGAACAAGCTGACGCGGCGCGGGGGAGAGCGCGGAACAACAGATTGTCGGGCGGCTTCTGACAGAGCGGGGAAAAGGAACTGTCGCGGCCGCGGTCGGGGTTGGCGGTGGGGGAATCATCGTGTAGCGACGACCGGGCGGCGCAACTGTTGCTAGAAAGGACGGAAAAGACGGGCAACATCGGTCTTCGGGGCCGGGATCTGGTATCGCGATGATGGGCGCGGGAGACGAGGGTCTGCAGAAAGGGGTGCAGAGGGCTTCCGCTGTCATTGGGGAAAAGGGCGCGGGAACCCACTTGGTCGCTTGCCAGAGACAAAACTGAGCGGTGGCGTCGGAGAAGACGAGCCACGCGGCAGGAAAGCTCTGAGGCGGCCATGCAACTCGAGTGCGGCTGATGCGGGGGATCTGGAAAAAGATCTCACGGGTCCACCGGAGGAAAAAGATCGGACGGGTGAGGAAGATTAGCAGGATCCGACGGAGGGCTGAACTCGCCAGGGTCGGGAAAGGAACGAAGCGGTAGGGGTCGGATCTCAGGGGTCGGAACTGGCGGAAGACTGAGCACTTAGGTGCGGTCAACAGAACAGCTGACTGAGGTTAAGGGCTGAGATCAAACCTAACTGGAAAAGGTTAGGGGTCGGTCGTTACAGCCTACCCCTCTTAAAAAGAATCTCGTCCCGAGATTCGAGATCAAGGGTGTGCTGTTCTTACCTCCTTGATGGGATAGAAAACCTGGAAAACGCTTGTTCAGATATCCTTCCGTCTCCCATGTTGCTTCATCTTCGGTGTGGTTTCTCCAGAGGATTTTGTACATCTTTACCATTTGGCGTCGGGTGTGCCTTTCCTTCTGGTCAAGAACTCGATCGGGGTACTCGGCGTAGGTCAGGTCGGGTTCTACTTGAAGCTGTTCTTGTTCTAGGATCTCTGCTGGAACTCGGACACATTTCTTCAGCTGAGACACATGGAAAACATCATGTATGGCTGATAGCTGTTCTGGGAGTTGGATCCGGTAAGCAGCAGGCCCACATTTCTCCACAATCTCATAAGGGCCAATGTAACGGGGAGCTAACTTGCCCTTTATTCCAAACCGTTACACTCCTTTGGTTGGGGAGACTCTAAGGTATACATGGTCACCAAGGTTGAACTGCAGGGGTCTCCTCCGCTGGTCAGAGTAACTCTTCCGTCGAGATTGGGCAGCCTTGAGATTTGCCTGAATTACCTTCACTTGCTCCTCGGCTTCTGCCACTAAGTCAGGGCCATAAACCTGCCTCTCTCCTGGTTGGAACCAATTCAAGGGTGTCCTGCATCTTCGGCCGTACAAGGCCTCAAACGGTGCCATCTTCAAACTGGCCTGGTAGCTGTTATTGTAGGAGAACTCTGCTAAGGGCAGGCACTTGTCCCAGTTTTTGTCATAGTGGATGACACAAGCTCTTAACATGTCTTCGAGGATCTGATTGACTCTTTCGGTTTGGCCATCGGTTTGGGGATGATATGTTGAGCTTCGGATGAGCTTTGTGCCCATGGATGTTTATAATTGCTCCCAAAAACGGGCCACAAACTGAACTCCTCGATCAGAGATGATGGTCTTGGGTACACCATGTAGGGAAACAATACGGTCGAGGTACAACTCTGCATATTGCTTGACTGTGTAGGTGGTACGAATAGGAAAGAAATGTGCTGTCTTGGTCAGACGGTCCACTATAACCCAGATAGAATCATACCGTTGAGTTGTAGGGGGTAACCCAACTATGAAGTCCATGCTGATGTCTTCCCATTTCCAAGAGGGAATAGGTAGCGGCTGCAAGGTTCCTGCTACCTTCAAGTGACTGGCCTTGACACGTTGACAAGTGTCACATTCTGAGACATAACGAGCTATCTCCGGTTTCATCCTACTCCACCAAAAGGTCTGACGGAGATCGTGGTACATCTTGTTACTGCCAGGGTGGATTGAGAATTTGCAAAGATGAGCTTCATCTAGGATCTGTCTTCTCAACTCGGGGTCGGCGGGCACTACTAGTCGGGTTCCATAGTACACACCTCCCGTTTGGTCCTGCCGGAAAAGCTTATATCCCTCGTCCTTTACCGAGACCTTACTGATGATCCGTTTTACTTCTTCATCCTTAGCTTGTGCTGACCGAATCCGGTCCTCCAAAACTGAGTCAAGGATGATGTGATCAAGGATTCCATGGGGAACAATCTCTAGACTTAGTTTTCCCATCTCGTGACACAAGGTGTTGGTGAAGGCTGTTGACAACAAGCAGTTACAACGGGGTTTGCAACTGAGGGCATCGGCCACCACATTGGCCTTGCCAGGATGATAGTGCACTTCCAAGTCATAATCCTTTATCAACTCCAGCCATCTTCTCTGACGCATGTTGAGGTCGGCTTGCGTGAAGATGTACTTGAGGCTCTTGTGGTCGGTATAGATGTTACAGTGAGCTCCCATTAAGTAGTGCCTCCATATCTTCAAGGCATGTATCACTGCTGCCAACTCAAGGTCATGGGTCGGGTAGTTCAGCTCATGAGGTCGCAACGCACATGAGGCATAGGCAATGACTCGGCTGTCTTGCATAAGAACACATCCGAGTCCAGTGCCAGAGGCGTCACAGTATACGTCATACGACCTAGAGGGGTCGGGTTGAGCCAAAACTGGGGCGGTGGTTAACAAGTGCTTCAGGGTTTTGAAAGCTTCTTCGCACTTGGTGTTCCACACAAACTTGACCTCTTTCTTCAACAACTCGGTCATCGGCTTGGCTATCTTGGAGAAATCCGGTATAAAACGCCGATAGTAACCTGCCAGTCCGAGGAAACTCCGGATCTGGTGTACCGAGACAGGAGACTTCCATTCCATGACCTCTTGCACCTTACTGGGATCCACGGCAATACCGTCCTTGGAGATAGTGTGTCCCAAAAACTTGACACTATCCAACCAAAACTCACACTTGGAGAACTTTGCATAAAGTTGGTGATCTCTCAGTCGCTGGAGAACTATATGAAGATGGTTGACATGCTCTTCCTTGTCCTTTGAGTACACTAGGATATCATCAATGAACACCACTACAAACTTGTCCAGCTCGGGCATAAACACCGAGTTCATAAGGTACATGAAGTAAGCGGGCGCATTGGTGAGTCCAAAGGACATGACTAGGTACTTATACAGTCCATATCTGGTAGAGAAAGCTGTCTTGGGTACGTCGCAAGGTCGAATCTTGATTTGGTGATAACCAGAACGAAGATCGATCTTGGAGAACACTTTTGCTCCGGCTAACTGGTCGAACAAAACATCAATGCGGGGCAGTGGGTACTTATTCTTGACTGTTACCGCATTGAGGGGTCGGTAATCCACACACATCCGTAAACTGTCGTCTTTCTTCTTCACAAACAGGGCGGGGCAACCCCAAGATGACGTACTGGGTCTAATGAAGCCCTTTTCCAACAGATCATGCAACTGGGTCTTCAACACTGCTAACTCAGCGGGTGGCATTCGATAGGGTCTCTTAGATATCGGAGCTGTGCTAGGAACCAACTCTATAGAAAACTCCACTTCTCTGTCAGGTGGCATGCCCAGCAAGTCTTCTGGAAACACATCTGGGTACTCACAGATGACAGGGAGGTCTTCTAGACGGGATCCCAAAAGAGGATAGGCACTAGGAGTCAAAGACTCAGGATGGGTCAAGGATAGGGTAGCACTGCCATGAGAGGACGAGCTGATGGAAAGAGATCGGGCTGAGGTATCTAAAACAACACGATGTCGGGCCATCCAATCCATGCCAAGGATGATGTCTAAGCCTTCGAGGTCAAGGATGATAAGGTTTTCCTTGAAGAGGGTGGGGCCTAGCTGGAGAGGTACAAGAATAACGACGACCTGATCCGACGTTATCCTTCCTCCAGGAGTGGCGATCACATAGGGTTCCTTAGTATGACCGACACTTAGCCCACATCTTTCCCTTGCCCTACTCCCGATAAAGCTATGAGAGGCTCCCGAATCAAACAACACCACAACAGCTTGATTTAAAACAAGAAAAGTACTCGTCATCACTGACGCACCTTCGGGAAGTTCGGTCAAGCTGGTGTAGTTGAGTTGGCCTTGTCGGACTTGCACCTTGGGCCTTCTTCCTCTGGCTGCCATGGGGTTCTGGCCTTGCTGCTGAGTCTTGCTCCTGGGGCAGTCCCTTGCAAAATGTCCCTCATTGCCGCAGGTGAAACATCTGTTACTGGCTGCCGGACGAGGTGGCATTGGCAGGGTCGGCCGGGGTACTTGCGGTTGGAAGCCTGGGGAACTAGGCATTGTTGCCGGCGGGGGTCGGGCGATCCATTTTCCTGACTGTTGGGGTTGGCCAGGGGCTTGTGGAGGGATCATCCGAAACCTTCGGGCTGGCGGGCTCGGAGGAGCCACAGAGGCTTTCCTCTTCTGGTCGGCCTTGAGAGCTTACATGCAATCCTCCTGGGAGATGGCCAGATTGACCAACTCGTTATAGGTGTCCACCCGGATGGGGTTCAGCCTTTCCCTGAGCTCCAAGCTCAGTCCTCGGCGGAATCTGTCCCACTTCTTCTCATCTGTGTCCGCGTGATATCCCGCATAATGGCATAAGTCATTGAACGCCTGGGCGTAGTGCAGCACATCCCGAGTTCCCTGGGTGAGGGCCAGAAACTCGTTGAGCTTGCGCTCCAGGAGACCTTCAGGAATGTGATGCGCCTTAAACGCCGTCTTAAACTCGTTCCAACTGACCACGTGGCCAGCAGGTAGCATGGCATGGTAGTGGTCCCACCAAAGCCGTGCGGAACCACGCAGCTGCTGAGCTGCGAACCGCGCCTTGTTGTTGTCAGGGCATGGAGCGGTGAGGAGCTCGAACTTGGATTCGATCGTACAAACCCATGCATCAGCGTCGAGCGGTTCTTGGGTCTTTTGGAACAGCGGGGGCTGCGTCCCCAGAAAGTCCTCATATCTTGCGATATGCTGCTGCTGCTGTGCTCTACCACCATGTGGCTGCTGTTGTCCTTGCACCAGATGCCTGAGCAGCTCGGTTTGAGTTGCTAGGATTGCCTCCAATGGCGATGGTGGCGGGGACGGGGGAAGATCCTGGCGCTGATCACTACCACTGGGCATAGTTCCAGACCTCGTGCGGTGCGCCATCTGCAAGAGTTAACGCCCCATCAATCTCATAACCTTAGGTGTACTCCAGCAATTGGGAACGTATGAATTAAATCCTTTAATGCGACTCTTGCCAATGGTGCATCACACGTCCTTATAGAGGAAGCACATTCCTCCCATTTTCAACACAGATAGCCCCTACTTGCCCTGGTACTCCACCTTAGGTACCCACACCACATACAGATTCCTAGAGTCTCATCCACTCGAACCAAGGGGTCGGATATGGTCCGTACTCGAAGAGGGTCGGACAAGGCGATAACTTAACTGCCTTAAGGTCGGTGCACTCTAGCTCGCAAACTAGGGTCGGCCAACTGAACAGGCTCCCCGAAAACAACACAGGGTCACGGCACCACTCACTCAACCTTAGCATCCACACCATACGAGAAGGATAAACCATGCACCGGGTTGACTTTATACACAACGATGTTTCAACACAGGGAGTACTCAACTCAAGGCTAACCTATTACAACTTTCCAAAACTAGGCTGCCGAGGAGTACAACAAAAAGAAAGAAGGTTCCCTGAGAACCCTTAAGCTACCACTGGACACTATGAGTCGGAGAAGGGGCGCCATCTTCTTCTATGTCCATGCTGGACGCTCCCTCATCTTCCTCAGGGTCCTCCTGAGCTTCAAGCTGCATGTTGAGGGCATGCATATCTTCAGGCTCAGCTTGGTGCTCCTCTAGGTGGGCATTGGCAACGGCCAATTCCATTTCCACCTCCATTTTCTCCTCCGAGAGCTCGATCATGCCGTCCACGAGGTCGGCAACTTCTCCTTCCAGCTCGGAGATCCGGTCTTGCATGTCGTGGATCTGGATTCCACGTTGGATCAGCTGGTAGGTTTGGCCTACCAGGTCTCTTCTAGCTGCCTGGAGGTATCCATGGGTGTCTGCAGCCGTCCGGGCAAAGAGAGTCATGGCTCTTCCTTGGAGCTCGATCAGCCGGTAGAAAGCAGCCATGCAACGGACGTTGGTGGAGATGGTGACCATAGCACAGGTAGTGGCCAACACCTCGAGGTTTCCGACGCGGTCCAGCCAGGCCGGGTCCAACCGACTCCTAACGGGAAAAAGACCGATTGGGTCCAGGGTGATCTCCACAGGATGGAACTGACAGAACTGCGTGAGCAACTGGAGAGTGGCGGATTCCCACGTATCTTCCGGAGAAAGACCGTAGGCTATGATGCCCAGAGAGGGCCAGTTGGGCCGCGAGAAAGGGGGTGGCACCAGTGCTTGCACCTGGCACGTCTGGATGCCCTGCTCCACATACAGCCGCCCAGAATACAGGGGTGGGGACTGATACCCAAACCATCTCAACGTATCCCACAAGATCGCGGGAAATCCCTCGAAATGTAGGCATGTTGATTGGAAGGTACTGTCCGCTCCAAACACCACATGCCCGGGAGCAGCCATCTGGAACCAAGAAAACCGAAGCCACGTGAGATAACTCCGAGGATCAGGGATCGGATAGAGAAGCAGAAGGGCTTAACTGAAAGCAACTAAGAGGAACTAGAAATCCTTAGATCCAAGAGAACTTTGTCGGACAGGGTTGCTGTTGAGAAGAGAACATTACCGATCTTTGTATGACGCATGCACGGCCTACCGTACTCTTAACCAAAAACAACTGCCCGAACCTTGGGTCTTACGCGGTCAGCGCCGGTGACAAGGCAACAATACGTCTCTCCCTATATTAACTAGTCGGTTCTAGCAACGTCTTAACGAGCGCGGTTAGCAACCTGCAGAAAACACACACACGAACCTTTCGTGTCAGCACCCACGAAAGCGTTCCCAAACATTACCGTTCACTATAGGAACGGCACCCATGCGTTTAAGGCTGCATGGACAGCACTCAACCGTGGAAATAGGTTCCTTCCGAATAGAACCACATAACCCTTCGCATACTCGTGATGCGGCATCGGCACACGTATGATAGACGTGGCGAAACAACCGTGCCAATAGGTTCGTTGGAATCGAACCATATCAACCTTCGTATGGATCACATACGGAACCTGCGCACGTATAATAAACGTGGGCGAAAACAACCGCGAAGATAGGGTCCCTTGAATGGAACTCCCTATCAACCCTCGCATGCTCGTGATGCGGAACTCGGCTCACGTATAACAGACGTGGCGAAGTGCTGGAGGGGTTAGCAACATAACCAGATACTTATTAGTCACCTGAACCAACCCCAAAATCCCCTAGGGCCTCTCGCACTAAGTCATCCTTAACGTTTGTACGAGATTTTCGAAAGGTTCTTACAAATTTTATATTTTCAAAGAAGTGTTTAGGGCTCATTGGGTTCTCTGATATGCTAAACTCGGCTCTGGTACCAGCTGTGGCGGAACCACCTCGGATTAGCTTGATTACTCAGAGTTCAGCCGCCTAACATGCGACACCCCTGGTTAACTCAAGCCAACACGAAGCGCCGTCGGACTTCATCCGATTTAACCACTTTAAACAGGATCGAGTTCAGCAAACCCACACAAAGGTGAGCGGTTACAGAGAATACAACAAGTCCACCGAGTTTAAACAGTCTTACTCAAAGAGTTCGGCCCATAAAATTTTAACATCAGAGTTTTATAACAAAAGACAACAGAGAAAAACACTAGCGGAAGACTTCGTCGGGGTCGGACGTCCGGGCGAGGCCAACCAGAACATCACTGAGTCCTCTCCTCGCCGTCCGAGGAGGGGTCCCACTCAACCGTCCAACCTGGCGGGAGCTGGGGCGGCCAAGCGCCAACAAGGGAGGGGTCGGGAACTGCAACCTCACCTGAAAAACAGGAGCCACAACAAGGCTGAGCTGCTAAGCTCAACAAGACTTACCCGGGGAGGAGCCAACTACTCATCCAACTAGACATGCAAGGCTTCTTGGCTGAAGGGTTTGTTTTGCCAAAAGCACTAAGTAACCTATTTTCAAGTTTTAGCTTCGGTTCTAGATTTAATTACCAGTCTAGGTTGTGCAACTTATTCTAAGCAAACATCGAGCCAAAACAAGTGTTTAGATAAAAACAACAACATTGCCATCATCAGATTCCTCATTTACTCAGGGTGACATAGCGATCAAGTAATCTCAAACTGTGAGAGGCAGACGAATCGATTCGAGTTCTTTAACCATGCATGGTGAACCTAGCCCCACGACATCCGCGCACCCGGAGGTCGCTTCCTGTGTCGGCCTTCCCCATCAATCCCCTAACCCGTGTCAGGCCCATTTCCTTTGGTGCAAGGTTCCACAGACCCGGTCTCTGCCGTTCTGTGACCACGCTTTGCCACCACGTGCGACAACCAGCAGGGGAAACTCCGTTCCAAGAACAATGGGGCGACCGCTCACGTCTAGGTTCAATCAGGTACTAGGCTTCCTCATCCCATACTAAGTATGAGGCTAGTACTTTCAAACACTTGATCACGAACACCACCACTGTCGGGCCTTAGCAAGTTTGCATAGACAGACGGGGCAACCATCCGACCACCAAAGAGTTACCAAAGCCCTACCCCGTCCATCATCCTTATAGTTGTAACAGGAGAGTAAACATGCAACTCCTATAACTCGCGAGTGACAGGAAATCACTCGGCTTTTACCGTTTTCCTAGTTAAGCAATGCAGCTACTCGGTCCAACAGATAGTGTTCATATCAAGGGTTACTAAGTCATGCATCTAGGGTTTCATACAACTCCTAGACGTAATGCACAAACATGCTATTCGGAAGGCATGCGCAAGTCTGGCAAAACACGTAGGATTTTCATGCAACCGGGGCTTGCCTGCAAACAAAGAGGGTGGAAACTGCTCGACTTCGGGGGCGGCTTCGACTTCCGCGGGCAGGATCTCGACTACAGCTTCTTCTTCGGGCGCCGGGTGCAGCTCGTAGAAGCCGTCAGCGAGATGCAGCTCTACACGAATGCAATGCAAGGGTTAGCTTAGACAGTTAGTTTAACAGCAACACTGGCTCTCCTGAGCCCAGAAACTTGCGACAAAGAGCAGGAGGTGGAGGCTGTTTGAGAGAGCTGATGATGATCAACAGGTAAGGGTAGGAAGAGAACTAGTGGTCTGATCCTTGAACTAGAGGATGTGATAACTGGGATCCTCAGACGTAGGCGCTGAGTTCCCACGTTTTACACATACACCCTCGAGTTGAAGAAAAAGATCACAGCCAAGCCCTCGGGCGAGGCGGACAAGGGCCGACGAACAGACAGGGTCGGACGAGACGGAACTGGGGTCGAGCGGGGCAGACTTAGGGTCGGCACTCACCTTCTTCCTGAAAGGAAAACTTGGGGTCGGGAAGAGGCAGACTTGGGCGCGGAACTAAAGCTTTGAGCAGGGACTAAGATTGGCGATACTCCGGCGGCGGCGCTGCTTCTTGCGGTTCACAAGAGAGCTCTACGCAGCACAAGGGAGCACACTGCTGGTGACTTGGATGAACTGAGAAGGAACTGGGAGAAGAACTCCTCAAGACTGGGCGGATGGCGCTAGGAGCTTGAGCAGGGAGCTAGAGGAAACTAAGGGCGACAAAGGCGGAGGGAACTCCGGCGACGGGGGCATTCCTTTTATAGCTGTTGGGGCAGAGGAACGGAAACGTCGCGGAGAGAGAGAAGGGGAGCGGCGCGAAGGCCGGGGAGAAGCAATGGAGTGCTCTGCCGTGGCGGCGATTGAGCAAACCGGGCGGTGCTGCAGAACTCCGGGGGTGACGCCAGCAATCATTGCGCTACTCCGTCAGGGCGGCGTAGGCGCGGGTAGACCGGTGGTTGGGATTTGGCGGAGAGCGGGCGTCGTCGTGCGGGAGAGGTGATAGAAGCGACCGGTTAAACGGCGCTAGGATCGAGGGCGCACAGGTGGGAGAACAAGCTAACGCGGCGCGGGGGAGAGCGCGGAACAACAGATTGTCGGGCGGCTTCTGACAGAGCGGGGAAAAGGAACTGTCGCGGCCGCGGTCGGGGTTGGTGGTGGGGGAATCGTCGTGTAGCGACGACCGGGCGGCGCAACTGTTGCTGGAAAGGACGGAAAAGACGGGCGACATCGGTCTTCGGGGTCGGGATCTGGTATCGCGATGATGGGCGCGGGAGACGAGGGTCTGCAGAAAGGGGTGCAGAGGGCTTCCGCTGCCATTGGGGAAAAGGGCGCGGGAACCCACTTGGTCGCTTGCCAGAGACAAAACTGAGCGGTGGCGTCGGAGAAGACGAGCCACGCGGCAGGAAAGCTCTGAGGCGGCCATGCAACTCGAGTGCGGCTGATGCGGGGGATCTGGAAAAAGATCTCACGGGTCCACCGGAGGAAAAAGATCGGACGGGTGAGGAAGATTAGCAGGATCCGACGGAGGGCTGAACTCGCCAGGGTCGGGAAAGGAACGAAGCGGTAGGGGTCGGATCTCAGGGGTCGGAACTGGCGGAAGACTGAGCACTTAGGTGCGGTCAACAGAACAGCTGACTGAGGTTAAGGGCTGAGATCAAACCTAACTGGAAAAGGTTAGGGGTCGGTCGTTACAGTAGCGCCAGGTACGCCCCATCACACCCTCTTTTTTGGAATCCGTGCACACGATCTACTGCAGGAAAACATCCCCGTCACCCTTGTTTCGCGGGCTGGCACCTTCTACCACTTCGCCTCCCGGAGAACGCACGCGCACAACCTCCTCCACGTCCGGCCCAAGGCCCACCAATAGGTAAAAAAGGGATACAAAGCTGAAAACGCCCCTATGGCCCATTACGGTCCAGGGGTTCGAAGGCTGGCCCACTACGGGTTCGACAGCTGCCCCAGGACACCCCCGAGCGAGGGGTGAGAAGGGACGGGTCCGCTAGCGGCCATCACCCGGGCAAGCGACAGCCTAGGGCATCCCAACCTCACATTCGAGTCTGGACCGGCACCAAAGTTCATAGTTTTCCCCCGAAGAAAAACAACGAGCCCTGGATCCGATCGAACGGACTCGGGAACTATATGAACTGGCCGGCCGGAATCTGGGGTACGCCACCAGCTTGGCCCGAGCCGGACCCCCCCGAACGGGGACCGGGACCCACTCGAATCGACCCGTTCGCAGCTCTACGAGCACCACGATTCGTCCAGCGAGGATAGCGTGGCACGGCTCACCCCCTCCGTCTTAGCGAACGAACGCTTAAGGGGTAACGATCAAAAGTCGATCTAGTCTCCCGACCGGTGTGCCTATGAAACGATAAGAAATCCACCCGCACCAAGTCATCCACAGGACATCTCGCCTGATCAATCTCCCTGGCCAAGCTGAACAAACGGCACTCCCCATCCCTGATTAACTGCAGCTTGCGTGGCGAGCAGAGATCCTCGACGAACGACGAAGGCAGCCTCTGGAGGAGCATCCTCACTCCACCACAGGCTCGGGGGCTACTGTTGGGGGGAAATATTAACGACCTCCTAATGCCCCTTAAAACAACAATCATGGAGACTCGGGCCCACCTGCAGTAATGATGATTACCGCTGACCCAGCATGGGCAGGGAACATCTCGTTCTGTCTCGCCCGACCCACGGTCCAAGGGTCGGGTGCGCCCGACCCCTCGCCGCAAGGCACCGTCTCACCCGACCCTGGGCGTAGGGGGTCGGACTCATCCGGGCCCACAAGACAAGGGTCTGCCTCAAGCGCAGGCCGGCAGACGAGGGCGCGGATCTCATGGGCCCCCCACCGATCTTGCCATAAATGCGTCGTGGCTCCGACGCACAGAAAGGCGCCCGCGCCCCTCGACGTGACCGGCCACAAGTACCCGGGCGGAACACTGTAGCCATGACCGCACAGGCTACAGTGGCCGCAGCTCCCCCTGATTCTTCAAAGGGCACTCATAGCATGCGTCGCCCGGCACAGGAGGGAGCGCCGCCTGGCACAGGAGGGAGCTGTGGCGGATCCACTTCGGATCTACTTGGTTAAACATGATTTAGCCGCATGATACGCGACGCTCATGCCTAAACCAAGTAAACACGAAGTGCCGTCGGATTTCATCCGATTTAATCACTTGAACAGGACCAATTAGCAAACACACACGAAGGTGAGCGGTTCCAGAGAATACAACAAGTCCACCGAGTTAACAAATTACCCATTTAGTTTGGCCATAAAACACATCAGAGTTTACAAGGTTCAGAAGAAAAACAACAGAAGGTGAAACCACTAGCGGAAGCGAACTCGTCGGGGTCGGACATCCCTGGTGAGGCCAACCGGGACATCAATGATCCCTCTCCTCGCCATCCGAGGAGGGATCCCACTCGACCGTCCAACCCGGAGGGAGTTGGGGCGGCCAAGTGCCAACAGAGGGAGGCGCGGGGGCAGCAACTTCACCTGAAAAAGAAGAGCCACAACAAGGCTGAGCTACTAAGCTCAACAAGACTTAACCGACAGGAGGCGCACTAACTACCTCTTCTAGACATGCAAGGCTTTTTGGCCGAGGGGTTTGTTTGCCAAAAGCACTAGATGTATCCCTACTTTCAAGTTTTAGCTCCGGTTCTAAGTTCATTATCTGGTCTAAGTTTGCAACCTATTCTAAGCAATCATAGAACCAACCAAAAGTATATATAACATCAGCAAAACCATGTCATCATCAGATTCCTTATTTACTCAGGGTGACATAGCAATCAAGCAGTCTCAAACTGTGAGAGGCAGACGAATCGATTCGAGTTTCTTAACCATGCATGGCGAACCTAATCTCACGACATCCGCGCACCACAAGGGTCGCTTCCTATGTCGGCCGTCCCCATCAATTCCCAGGCGCGTGTCAGGTCCAAACTTCCCTTGGCATGCAATGCTCCACAGTCCCAGCCTCTGTCGTACTGTGACCGCACTTGCACCCACATGATGCACCATGGGAACCTCATTCTAGGGACAGCAGGGGTATAAGCCACGCCCTAGTTCAATCAGGTACTAGGCTTCCCCATCCCATACTAGGTATGAGATTAGTACTTTCAAACACTTGATTACGAACACCACCACTGTCGGGCCTTAGCAAGTTTCATAGACAGACGGGGCGATCAACCGACCACCAAAGAGTTACCCAAAACCCTGCCCCATCCATCATCCTTATAGTTGTGACAGAAGGTAAACATCCAACTCCTACAACTCGCGAGTGACAGGGAATCACTCGGCTTTTACCGTTTCCTATTTAAGCAAGCATCTACTCGGTCCAACAGCTAGTGTTCAGATCAAGGGAGCTAAGTTATGCATCTAGGGTTCCAAACTCCTATACGTAAATGCACAAGCATGTTAAAGAAGGCATGCGCAAGTCTGGTAAAACATAGGGGGATTCATGCATCCGGGGCTTGTCTTCGAGCAAAGAGGAAGGGGACTGCTCGACTTCTGGGGCAGCTTCGGCTTCTGGGGGCAGGAGCTCAGCTACACCGTCGTCTTCTGGCACCGGGTGCAGCTCATAGTAGCCGTTGGCGAGACGCAGCTCCACACGAATGCAATGCATTAGTTAGCATAGACAGTTATTTCAACAACAACACTTGCAAGTCTGAGCCCAGAAACTTGCGACAAGTTACAGGAGGGTGGGAAGGTTCAATGGAGTTGATGGAGATCAAGAGGTAAGGGTCGGAGGGAAGGAACTTATTATCTGACCCTTAATCTAGAGGGTTTAATGTACTAGGGGTCCTCAGACTCAACACTGAAAGGTCCACAAGTTTTACACATACACCCTCGGTTCAAAGAAAAAGATACAGCCGAGCCCTCGGGCGAGGCGGAGAAGGGTCGGCGGAACAGATAGGGTCGGGCGAGACGGAACCGGGGTCGGGCGGATAAGAGGGGTCGGGCGAAGCGAACAAGGGTCAGCAGAACAGATAGGGTCGGGCGAGATGGAACCGGGGTCGGGCGGATAAGAGGGGTCGGGCGAAGCGAACAAGGGTCAGCAGAACAGACAGGGTCGGGCGAGACGGAACCGGGGTCGGACGGATAAGAGGGGTTAGGCGAAGCGAACAAGGGTCGGCAGCCTACCTTCATCTTATAGAGGAGGCTTGGGCGGAAGAACTAAGGGCTTGGGACGGCGGCGAGAAAGTCCGGCGGCAGCGGTGCTTCTTGTGGATCACAAGCAAGCTCTTGGGCAGCACTGAAAGCAGTGGCTGGCGGATCGGGGAAAGCGATGGTGCTTGAGCAGAGAGGAGAGTTCCTCTGACTTGGGTGGTGGCGCTGTGAGCTCGAACAGGGAGCAAGAGAGATGGCAGCTAGGGCAAGGGAAACTCCGGTGGGGCTTCTGCATTCCCTTTTATAGCGGCGCGGGAGTGAGAAGGGGGAGCAGCGCGAAGGCCGAGGAAGAAGTGATGGAGTGCTCTGCCCGGGCGGCGATTGAGCGACGAGGGTGGTGAAGCAGGACTTCGGGGATGATGCTGGCGGTCATTGGGCACTGGCGTCAGGGCGGCGCAGGCGCGGGTTTACCGGTGGTTGAGATTTGACGGAGGTGGGCGTCGTCGTGCGGTGGATCTGATGGAAGTGACCGGGAAAACGGTGCTAGGATCGAGGGCGCACAGGTGAGAAGACAGGCGGCTGCGGGCGCGCGGGCGAGCGCGGAGCAACAGATTGTCGGGGCGGCTTCTGACAGGGCGGGAAAAGGGGCTGTCGCTGCCGCGGTCTGGGTTGGCGGAGGAGGAATCGTCGTGTAGCGAAGACCGGGTGGCGTGACTGTGGCAAGGTGACGGAAAAGACGGGCGGCATCAGGCTCTATGGCCGGGATCTGGCGATGTGATGATGGGCGCGGGCGGCGAGGCACTGCAGAAAGGGTTGCAGAGGGGCTTCCGCTGCGATTGGGGAAGGGGGCACGGGATTCCATCCGGTCGCGAGCCGAAGACGAGGCGGAGCGGCGGACGTCGGAGGAGTTGAGCCACGCGGTGGGGGAAAACTGAAGCGAGCATGCAACTCGAGTGCGCCTGTCGCGGGAGATCTAGGGGAAAAGATCTCGTGGGCCCACCGGTCAGTTTCAGTGGTCCACTGCTCGAACTGGAGAGCGATGCTGCGGGATGGCTTAGGAAGATCTGACGGTGGGTTGGGGTCGGTGGGGTCGGAACTGGGGAGACCACGGCGAGGGGTCGGATCGCAGGGGTTGGAAAAGCTTGAGGTTGAACACTTAGGCTTGGGAAAAACTAAGATAGGTGATCAGGGGCTCGGATTAAGATTGACGCGAAGGATTTTTGTCCGAGGCTGTCACAGGAGTGTTGCCCGTTCTCACGCCCAGCATATCCGGCGACAGGGACATGATGTCTGTGTTCCACGGGATGTAAGCAGGACAACAGGGGTCAGCCGTCTTCCCCAACATGCACAGTTGCCACGACCGGACATCATCATCATGCCCAGCGGCGATGGTCGCCTGGAGGACCGGCGACAGGATCCGGCGGGAGCCGCCCTCTTTCGGTGGCTGCGTTGACAGCGGCCGAAGGCCGGAGCAGGAGGCGGCGACTCGGGGACTTGGTCCCTCTCCTTGTATTTTACTTTACTTAGCTTATCTCTTTTACTTCTCCAAGAGACCCGGCCCGAGACAAGGAGGACTCTCAAGCGAACAGAACCCACACACTCACCTCTAGAGCATCAGTGCACACCCAAGAGACTTGGGACCAACTCCCTCTCTCGCCCGTTTGTAACCCCTACTACAGACCCTGCGTGAGTAACACGAGCAGCTCCCCATACTGGACGTAGGGCTTTCCTTGCCCGAACTAGTCTAACCCCGTGTCTCCTCACGCCACCATCCGAAGCCTTACGCGCATAAAAGAAATTTACTAGCCGTAGTCTTGATCTGCTAATCTTGACAACGACACAAGAACTTTGAGTTCACAAATTCTGGCTAAATATCATAAAGGAACTTTGTCCATGCGACTTTTGGAGCCACATTTTCTTAATAGAAGTATGGTGACCTAATAGCCTGTCGAGGCAAAAGATCTGTTCACTAAGCATGACTCATCTGGCAAGCCAAAACCAACAAAAAGCTGATGGGTCAAGGTCAGTGCCTGAACAGGCTATCGTGCCACCATACTTCTATTATGAAAATATGGCTCCAAAAGGCGTTTGGACAACTATTTCTAGATTCCTTTATGATATTCGACCAGAGTTTGTGGACTCAAAGTTCTTCTGTTGTACCATTATTTTAGGATTCTTGATACTATGGAGCGTCTGTAATCTTTAGTATATCTTTGTTCTTTTGTTCCAGAATTCTAGCATTTTTCTTTTTATCGAACTAGTGAATGTCACTCAAATTTAACAAGCAAGGCATCCAAAAAAATTTAGCAAGGACCGAATTCTATTTCTTTGACCTACATTTTATTTACCTCATTTTATTGCAAGGAATAAATATTATAAACACATTTACTTTATGTTTTCCCACACCTAATATTACAAATTCTTTATCTAATAGGAAGCATATATAAGTAACAAGCAAGCTATCCATGAAATTGTAGCTTAAAAACATGTATAAATAAAAAATCTCTCCATTCTCCCTAGCTCATTCTAAAAAACTCAATTTTCTCTATCTCTAAAGCATAATAACAATAAATGAAGGGAGGATGAAGTAGCTAACATTTACAACACTTTGGATGAGTAAAATTCCCACGAAATCGAGGGGAAAAAATTGGAGGGGGAAAAAATTGGATAGCACCTCCCTAAGCTTGCTTGGTCGCCATGGAGAAGGAGCCCGAGCTCTCCGTCTGAGTGGCTCGGGCTCGGGAAGGAAGAAGGGGATTTTTATAGGACGAGCATTTAGTACCGGTTGGTAACAATTACCTGGACTAAAGAACCACCAACCGGGACTAAAGAGTCCTATCTAGTCCCAGTTGGAACTACCAACTAGGACTAAATCTTTTGCCCCTGTTGGTAACACCAACAGGGACTAATGGGTGTTCTTTAGTCCCGGTTGGTGTTACCAATGGGGACTAAAAGCCCCACCAGATTCCCTCATCATTTCTAGCCGTTACAACCGGAACTAAAATGGGCTCTTTAGTCCCGGTTGATATTACTAACCGGACTAAAGAGGCCCTGTCGGTGGAGGTTTTCGGACCCGGGACTAAAGCTCCTTTAGTCCTGGATCCAAAAACGACCGAGACATATGTAGCTAGATGGAAGGTCGTTTCTCTAACAGTGCTCTCTCTCTCCCCCCCTCTCTCCCTGTTTCTCCCTTGATGTCCCTCTCTCCCTCCCTCTCCTTCTCTCCCTCTCCCCCCCTCTCTCTCCCCCCTCCCATGAACCAACAGGAGCCCCAATCCTCATCTCCACCGTCATGGTCGGAGTTTGCCGGAGGCCCAACGGAAGATGACAACAACAAACTTCTCCACCATGCCACCCACCTCTTCCCCACTAGAGTTGGAGCAACGAGCTTCCCCAAGTCTTCATTCCCTTCTTACTATTCCATGAGCTATGGATGAGCTCAAGCCGATCTCCCTCAACATTGGGTTAAGATGCATCACCTTGCTCATGCTCTCCATGAAGACCGTGAGCCTCCTTGAAGCCCCTTCCCTTTACTCTCCCTCTCTAGTGAGCTCCCCATAAGCTCCATGCCATCCCACGGTCCCATCACCAACGTTCTCGCCTGCACCTAATCCCCCCACCAGCTTTTCATGATAGTCTTGTTCACTACGGACAACTAAAGTGAATAAGACATCAGCTCCATCCTTTGTGATTTATTACATACATGCTGCAAGGTTTTTGTTTATCTCTCTCCACCATTGTTGATCTTGTCTACACATCACTAATCTCAGTCAACGTGCCCATCTGCATTTGATCACATGAGCTCTTCACCTCATATAATTACATTGAGTGTGACATATGCTATCTCCTTTGTTTCCTATAGCTTGCCAAATTAAAATGAACTGTGATTTATTGCTTAGGTTGAAAGTGGCGGTTATTTTTCTTAATTTACTTCATAAAATTCTAGAATGCCATCATCATCGCTGTTGTCAATAGTTTGAGCTATAGAGAGAGTGTGCTATCTACAATATCTAATCTGAGAGGGTTGTGAACTACAATGATAGCGTGTAGAGAACTCGAATAGCGCTGATATGTATATTCACTCAAGTTCCAGCTCTTGTGATAATGACAATGACTATGAGGCATGCAACCTAGAATTCTTGCACTAGAATTGATGCGTCTTTTTTTAGATAGGTTTTGGATTGGTACTCAGGATGGGCAGAGGTGGCATAGTCATTTTTTGTTGCATTGGAAAAAAGCGGAAGCCAAAGGATGATGAAGAATGATGGAATCCATTCGTTATCGTACTCTTAGTGTCATATTTGAACTTTTACTATAATGTATTTGTTTCCTTCTGTATAGCACGGAGAAGAATTATAGGAGAACAGCCAATGACATGGTCCTATATTTTTCTATTTAAGCTTTGTGAACTTTCATAACAGATTATTAGCTACAACATGTTATGTTAGGCTAATCCTAGTGAAGGATTTCATTTTTTATGTTTCCAAGATAACCACATCATCAAGAAGAAAATGAAATTGTGTTTGAAATTGCTCCTTCAATGCACAATTTAATGTTTTTAAATTGTTATTTCGTAGGCACCACGTAACTTTAATTTCATGACATATTTTTTTTTAGTTTTCATGCCAAGAGAGTTTCATCTAGATGAAACGGTTCCTTCTCTCCCCTCTTAAATTTCCTGCCACGTTGTTGATAAAACTCCTATGAAATTAGCAGTGGGAATAGCCTTAGGCAGAGCTTCATAACCGGTTATCGGGTATGATATTTATAAAATCCATCATCCCACGAGCAAGTATTAAACAAAGATTTTAACAGACCATGCTTTTCAATCCTAATTTTGACATAATCTAAGTGATTTTAAGAAGTCCTCGATAGGATCTGTTACATTTGGATTTTTAGTTCTTAAAAGACGTATTCGAGGGAATATGAAAATATTAACAAATACTTCTTTTGTCCAAAAAAAAGTGCACCCATGCTATTTTTTTTCAAGATACTGTAAGATTCATGTCGATTGGCACCTTCAATTAGAGGCATTCATTTCTATGGATACTAATGTGTCTTAAAGATGCTCTTGTCACAAAAGAGTGTTCATTTTTCCGAAGCTCAAGCTCAATGCAAACAAGCGGGCTTCCGATGGTGGTGGGGTTGATTCATAAGGATTTACCAGATTTGGAAACTCCTCGCGCCAACAGCAACAGACGTTCATCGGGCGCTGAAGAAATAAAAGAAGGTGAATAAAGAAAAAGAAAAGAAAATCCGTGTTGCTTGCGCGCGACGCCTCCGCTGGCCAGCTGACGCCTGACGCCTCGTACAGCGGAGTAGACTGACGGCTGGCGCCTGGGGAAGCGGTGCCCGGGTGGGCCCCGCGGGAACCCCGGCTACTTGGAGTCCAAGAAAGCCACGAGGCCCACGGCGCAGCCGGCAACCGGTCTGGGGCGGGAGGATCGGGCCCGTCCATATCCGTGACGCCGCCCGTTCTGATGCGCCGCCGATACGGTGGGGTACGGACGGTCGGCTAGAGGCCCGTGGCCTGTGGGTGGCACGCATCCGTGAGGGCCACGCACGCTGCGCCTGCGGCAGGCGTCACGCCAGCGACACACGCACACTCACTCTCGTCTTATGTCGTCTCTAGGCGGTGGTGGCCTGTTTCTAGCTTTATTCTCTCGTGCACCCCACCACACTACCACTATGCAAAACGGCACAGGCTATTACCGCGTAATTAGATTGGGCCGCTAATTTTCTCTCCTGTAATGTATAATCAATTTCAAAAAAATTAGTGACATATCAAAAGATACACGAAAGACTAGAATTCTTGTGCACGAAGCGTGTATACATACATAGCTGAACTATTTTTTGTTGTCAAACCAAACAAACACCAATCAAATTCAAGCACAACAAACATCGTATCCTCAAATCTCAAGCCCAATATCTCCACTATTTAAATGTTTGAATTGCTGGTGATGCGATGTCTCCGCGAAAATCCCTTCCTTCCTGTGGTTGTACCCTGGAGGACATCTCCAAAGCCATCAGATACATCATCAACGGCCGCACTATACTGAAGAGAAAGAAAGTAATTAGAGGTAATTATGGGAATGAATAAGGGAGCCCGACCCCAGTTATTAGCCCTTCGGTTAATAACTTGATATCTCTCATCCCCAGCTCTCCCTTTCTCTCACCGCTCGCATCTTCCTCCGACCCTTTGAATTCGTTCCGACGTCGGCAGCAGCAGCATCAATTATTTTATGTTATGAACTATTCATCATGATTTCAAAAATTATCTCATGTCAATTATGCTAACATTTAGATAAAATCATTTATTTTCTTAGTATTATTGAATCATTTTTCTCTTTTTGTTAGCTAATCAACGAACTTTAAGCCTCCTATAAACTTCTTTCTTTTTCCGTTCAGTATTTTCCATTGCAACTTTCTGCTAAGATCTTTGGTATAGGCGGTTCAGTATTTTCCATTGCAACTTTCTACTAAGATCTTTGGTATAGGCGCGTGCACGCGCCTATACCTAGTTAACTCTAACACCCATCCCAAAGCAAGGATCCAACACATCCTCAAATACCCTCTCCAGCACACAGCTGCAGAATTGCCGCATCCCTTCGCTCTACCTTTAAACTTCAACAACTTTGCTTACACACCATTGTCCCTGACTCTAATTATTAGGAAATTGATGTGCATATCAATAATTAACTTATATATGTTTTTTCATGTGTATAGTTTATGTGCCACCATTCTAAAAACTAGTCATGCCCATGTGATTGTTTGATTTGTTGTGCTGTTGCAAAGCACGAGCAAGTTTGATATGTCTTTCTTGTGTGGCAAACAGAACCTTGCTCAGACAAGTTGATGGGACTCAATCTTAAGAAGTATGAGGGTGCTTGGTTGCTGGCTGCCGGGCCACGCCAGAAGTGCGCCCACGCCGAAGATGTGGCGGAAAAAATCGACGCCGCAGTTTAGGCGCGCTGTAGCGAGCAATAGAACGGCAAAGGCCATGTTTAGTTATCTCCCAACTTCCAACTTTGACACTATGCAAAAAGAAGGTTTCACATCACATCAAACTTGCGGTACATGCATGGAGTACTAAATGTAAACGAAATTAAAAACTAATTGCACAATTTTATTGTACTTTGCGAGACGAATCTTTTGAGCCTAATTAGTCAATATTTGGATAATAATTCACAAATACAAACGAAACGCTACAGTGTGCTACAGCGCTAGCACAGTAATTTTGCATCTCCCAATTTGGCCAACTAAACAAAGCCAAAACTGCTAGCTAGCTGTGGCACGCCAAAACATGCAACCAACCGCGTAACTTTGTGGTGTGGCAAATGTTGGCGGGGAACCAAACACCCCCTATATGAGCTAAGATGTATGCTAAATTAATGTGAAGTTAGATGTTACAACGGCGTGAGGAACATCAGTGCAAGCAAGGAATTAGCAAAAACATTGTGGAAGGGAAAAATTGTAGAGGTTGTTTGACCTTTTTGCCTAATTTGTTTTTTATGCAAATTAGTGTAGAGGCGTAAAATATAAATAACTACGATTGTAAATACTATTGTGTATAAGTGGTTGTTTGACCTTTTTGCCTAATTTGTTTTTTATGCAGCACTCATGCATGTTTTCTAGCCTACTAAACAAATGAGCCTCGTTTTATTTTCTCTTCCTCTTCAAACATCTATAAGAATGTATCATCGCACCTCAATTAACGAAGTGATGTTCTTACCGTTACTACTAGATCCGTTTCTAGGTATCAAATTGACTTATTGTTCAAACTTTGAGTAATAATAGTTTCTTAAAATATTTAGTTAATTAAAGTGGAATAAAACTATTATATTATCATGAAAGTAGACAAAAATTGCATATATATTTGGTCAACATTACCATGAAACCTAAAGAAAGAAAATTTTCATAAAAAAAAGTTTGAAAGGGATGGAGAATGACATGATTATGGGTAATTCATTGTCTGAATTTAATAAAGGACAAAGCAATTCTTTTTCCATATAGTATTATCAATTTTTTAAGTAAAACTATAACTATAGTTTAGGATGCAGTACTCGTGTCCGTGTACAGCATGTGCACTTAACCAACATAAATCAGTTTTTTTTTTAAAAAAAGTAATAGTCTTGAAACATTATAGTTAATGCAGAATCCGAACATTGTAGTCAAGAAAGAAAATTTTCATAATCCACCCCTGCTACAATTGGCTTTAGGCCTTGTTTAGTTCCCAATTTGGGAGTGCCAAAGTTGGGATTTTACCATAAATGCGCAACTGTAGCATTTCGTTTGTATTTGTGAATTATTGTTCAAACATTGACTAATTAGGCTCAAAAGATTCGTCTCGCAAAGTACAACAAAACTGTACAATTAGTTTTTTAATTTCGTCTACATTTAGTACTTCATGTATGTACCGCAAGTTTGATGTGATGGGGAATCTTCTTTTTGCATAGTGCCAAAGTTGGGATTTTGAAGGAACTAAATAAGGCCTTATAGTACTAGCAGCTGCAGGTAAATCCGTGGGTACACAGGATGGCGTACCCCGTACAATTTTTGCACCTCCGGCCTTGCATCTATAATTACACAGCCTGCGCCATCGCCTCACACGTTTCGTCTCCCTGCTCCGCTCCTCATCTCCCCTCCTCCCCTGCTCTTCCGCCGGAAGACCACCATTAAACCCCGCGCCCTCTCCACTTCGGCTCTCCCCCAAAAATATCAAGAGCCCACAAATCTCTCCTCTCCCCGCGCAGGACTCTCCCCGATCCGATCCAGTATCCGGATTCCGGGCGGCTTGCCCCCCCATTCCGCCGGCTACACCGCTTTCACCCAGTCCAGTCCTCCGGTCGGGCTTCGGAGATCGCCGTGGCCCCCACGCTAGTGTAAGTGCCAGCTCTTTTCCTCCGCAAGAACCGCGCGCCCGATCATGCCGTTGCGTGCAGTTTGGGATCGATCTCTCCCTCTTCTCTCCGCCTGCCCTGTTTCTATTTGCGGGAAAGTTTTTCTTTCTTTTCTTTTCTCTTTCTCGGGGGATTTGGTCGGGTAATCTGGTAAGATTTCGTTCTGCTCCTTTTTCCTTTTTTTTTGGCGATTTTCTTGGGGAATTACACAGGTGCCAATCTAATCTCTTTTTCTTTCCATCCATGGGATCAATCGTGCTTCGGGGAAAATAATAAAGACGGCAGCTTTTTTTGTTTGTTCCCCGT
Source organism: Setaria italica (assembly GCF_000263155.2). NCBI lineage: Eukaryota > Viridiplantae > Streptophyta > Magnoliopsida > Poales > Poaceae > Setaria > Setaria italica. Next base: position 25,835,233 of record NC_028451.1, on the reverse strand, counting down.
TTTCATTCCCATCCAACCTCTTCTCACCAGTTCCTGGCGGTGGTGTTTTCTGATGTGAACAGATTCTGCGAGCAGGACTGGAGGAGCAGCCGCCGCCGCACGCCACGCGCGCGCTGTTGATTTATGTCGCCTGCTCTGCCGCTCCATGGTTCTGAGCTCCCGTCGTCATCAACCTCGACTCGCTCCCTTCTCCAGCCTTGGCAGAGGGGCGCCAGAGACTGCGGGTTTCGCTTCAGAATCTCGCGGTAAATCTGTTTCCCTGCTTCTATTGGTTGGCTTACGCCAGGATGTCCTGCTCTGTTTCAGTCTACTCTGCTCCACTGTCTAGCTTCGTATATGAAACGAGCTCTGTTGGTCTTCCATGTAGGTGGCAGTTCAGAGATTAGTAGATACTATGTTTTTCTCTCTGTTTGACATTAGTAGTTTCTTTATCTAAGCTGTTGATGTGGTGCATTATTAGTTTAATAACTTAGCAGTCCTGGCTTCTTGTTTGTTTAGTGTAAGCAACAAGGATTTGTCTTTTCCTGTCCGCCAAAAAGGGGAGTCAGTGTCTTTTCGTCATCTTCCAGTTGTAAATATAAATATGCAGCTTGCCATGATTCAGTTGATAAATTGTTGCCATGTCATGCGATAATTTTGTCCTTCTTTAATCTGGTCACATTATTTTTGCTCGTGAACCAAATTTTGAGACAACCACGTTAGAGTATGTGTCAGATTTCGAAGCTGACCTGCACTAAAACTGATCTCCTCCGTCAGTTTGCATAAAAATGTCACCGCACTAGTTTGGCATGCCAAGATGGAGGTTTAGATGTCGATATCTATTTGATTTTATAGTCCGGCAGCTTCCTATTAATTTCAGTTTGTCTATGTGAATTTGGAAAGTTTCCCATAGTAATGCACAATGGTTTCAGATTTGGATTTGGGGTGAAGTACTCTGGGTTTCTTCATTTAGACCCTTGCTTCCTACTTTACTGCACCTGAGGCAGTAAGAGTTCAAGAGTCCCCAAATCATAATCAGTCTTGGTAAGTTTTAAACAAGGACATATATACATTGAAAAGGACAAATTAACGAGTAGTTTTTGTTTTCACTGTTTAAGATTTCTCCTTTTGGAACTTCGAAGGGGCCTCAGCTTATAATCTTGTCTTATTTTTATGCTATCAGGTTTGTTTTGTGTGGATTGGCTTCAGCACCCCTCCTCCTTTAAGTTCAAACAGTCAGCCAGATTTCCAATTTCTGAGTCCTGTACAAGGAAGGAACCAGATCTTTCTTTCTCGAGTTTTCATCAGAATTTTGAGAGAATCCTGCTGATTTGCAAGATTCTGTGCTGCAGTTTTTGCACAGACCAGGAGCCTTTGTCCCAATTTTGTCTAAACATTTACTCGGTATACATGTATATCTATGCTTTTTCCTCATCTTTGAAATTGTAACCTTGTACCTGCACTTTTCATGAATAACGCCCTGTCTTCACATTGCAGTTAAGGCAATCTGAAAGCTGGGCTACAAGATGATGCCCTGTATGCAGAAGGTCCGTATTTTCTGTTCTGATCCAGATGCTACTGACTCCTCTGATGATGAAGATGGTCAGAACATCAAGGTAAAGAAAATGGTTAGAGAGGTGCTAGTTCCGGTGAAGAACTCGAAGACATCTAAATGTCTGGAGACGCTTGTGCCATGTGGAACAAAGGATCTGGAGGTTTCAGCGAAAAAGGGGAAATCAAGCAGGTTTCGTGGTGTGCGTAAGCGACCCTGGGGTCGTTGGGCAGCTGAGATTCGCGATCCTGTGAGAAAAACCCGAAAATGGATTGGCTCATATGACTCTGAGGAGGCTGCAGCAGCAGCATATCAGGCATATGCAAATCAGATCCACGCAGAGGTGTTAGCCAAAAAAGCTCAAGAGTCTGTATCAGAACGTGCAGCTTTGTCAAGCTCTTCCTCAGTGTCCTGTGTATCTTCATCTGCCCCATGCGAGCAGACAGCACGAGTGCAGAAGGGAGTGTTCATGGAAATAGACCCAGAGCCTGTGGATGAAATCTTACTGAACTTCTCCACACCTAAGGAGATTTCAGTAGATGTCTTGCTAGGACGGATAGATGAGACTCCTGTCGGTGACTCCGTCAGCCTGGCTGATGAACTTCCACTTGATGATTTCACCAGGCTGGAAGATGCATTCCCAATCAGTGATTTTATTGGTGCAGTGCACAAGCCTCTCGATGATGACTATATTGGCCTGGCTGACATTAGCCACCTGCCTCTTCCAATGAAGGACCCAGCTTTCAATCTGGATGCAGAACTTGATTGGAGTGGGTTCGATTTCACTGCAATTGAACATGAGCTTCAGGTCCTTTGAGGCTGCATCAGAGATGTATTATACTGAAACCAGCACCTGATTGTGTCATATTCCACGGAAAGCAGATGTTTTCTGAGTTGTCTGAGTACATCAATGAGTTCAGATTTAGATTTCAGTCTATCCATGGATGTGGGTGGGATCTGGAGCCGATTGACCTAAATTTTGTCGGGAATTGTACAGTTCCTAGAGTAACTCGTCAGTGAGTGCTATTATGTAACAAAGTTTCATGTAATGTGTATATATTCTAATCTAATTTCAGATCTGACAGTAGCTCATGCTGATGATACATGCAGCTGGAGCCCTTTAGGTTACGCATAGTTTGGCCGAAAGGAACTTTATTCTTAAAAATAATATTTAATCATGTTTTAGAAAGCTGGGTGAAGAAATTGAACTTATTCTGAAAAAACAAGCCAGATATTACTATTTGTTGGGATTGTCCAAAAAGACTGTCACCCTTGAGGTTGTTTCGCTCGACATAAGCCTACCAGCATCGCAAGATCATTAACCACGGGCGAAGGTTGTTAACCTCACAGAACCCGTGTGGCGTGAAAATCGTCCCAGCCTCGCTTCATCTCTACGGACTAGTCTCGAAGCCAAGAAATAATCCCTGATGACTAGGCTATAACAAAGTCTACCCTCGAGCGCTCCAAAATAACCCCGAGCACGAGGTTGTTTACCGTGTTTTACTCAGGGATTGTTGAAACGAGCAAGCCAGGATCCAAGGGACGAGGCTGGCATCTTTCTAGCACAAGGTTAAGATGACTTCGAGCACGAAACTGAGATGACTTCTTTCACGAGGTTGAAGGCGCAAAGACATTGGAAATGTGAAGGCATGATTCGTGGGATCGCCTGAGAACGTGATTCGCGGGATTGCCTAAGAGCGTGATTTGCTGGATTGCCTGAGGGCGTGAGAAGCGTGACTCGGTAGAGGAGACCAAGTCGTACAAGTTACCTCCAAAAGACCTCTATGTACAGTATATTCCAAGAATGTAGTAGTTGAGAGAGGGTAATCGTGGAATGTAAAGTGTCCTTCGAGGCACTATAAAAGGGGAGCTCTACCCCGATGTACATGGATGCTCACTTCTCAGAGTTGAATCGTAAGTGCTTTCTTAACTTTGTTGTATACGAGTCTTCTCGAGATTTGTTTCCCAACATTGGCGCCCACCATGTTCTGAGCCATCAAGTGACCCATGATACCACCCCAGAAGAAGAAGAGGACCACCAAGGACAAGGCAGAACATGAAAGACAGCTTGTTCCGGTCGAGCAAGATAATACTGATAAGATAGAAAAACTAAAAAGAATCGAAGCTAACCTAAGAACAAGAAGTGATAAAACAAGAGTTGAGGCAGAGACCTCGAGCTACGTCCAACCGCCAGTAAATATACACAATGACCCCCTCAGTGAAACAGAGGAAGAGCTGGCTTCAACACTCAAACAACTAGAAGCATTAAAGAGAGAAAAAGAGAAGTTTGCTCAAGAGCTCCAAGCGCAAAGGTTAACATCCAACAAGCTGGCAAGGCTAAACGAGGCCAAAAGGCAGCTAGCGGAGTTGTAGCAAGAGCTGAATAAGTTGCAATACTTGCGCAACACACCACAACAGCCACCACTTCCAACTTTCGACACCAATGACACACCCATCATATACCCAAATCATAGCCTCGTTGGACACAACACCCCAGTGACAACGAGCACATACACAACAATTGACAAAAGTTCTCTATTATCCTTAGGCTTGCAAACAGCCCCATGGCTCGCAACCTACAAAGTAGTCACACTGCCAAAGTTCAACGGGCAAACAGATCCTTGCTAGTTCCTCATGAGCTATGAAACAGCCATAGCTTCGGCGGGAGGAGATGACGTGGTACTAGCAAAGTCATTTATAATAGCATGCGAGGGCGCGGCATTGAATTGGTACTCTCTACTCCCACCACAGTTCGTATACAGCTGGATAGATCTTAAAACCAAGCTGGTACAAAACTTCCAAGGCTTTCACAGAGCCGTGACTGATGAGGGAGATCTGTTCAATTGTGTGCAAAAAGATAAAAAAAACCTCCAACAAGCTATGTGAAAAGATTTGTACAACTCAAGTCGCAAACTCCAGATGTGGAGGATAGCGTGGCCATAGCAGCCTGCATCAAGCTCAACCCAGGCCCAACAGCCTCGAAGCTCTCAAGAAAACGGACAAAAACAATGGAAGCCCTATTCGTAGAGCTAGAAAAGTATTGTAGATCGGATGAAGACCACAAGAGGAGAGTGGCGGAAAGAAATCGCTAGAGGCAATCTGAAAAAGACCAAAACTGGAAAGCCTCGCGTTACAACCACCAGCAACAACACCACTTGTACCCAGCTCAACAAGTGTTGGCAATCGAGGGTAATCAACCCTCGCACCCAAACCAAAGCCAAAACCAAAACAAAATCAAAAACCAAAACCAAAACCACCACCAACAACCAAACTTTGGTAGCGGCCAGGGGCGGCTACGCCGGAAGAGATAGAGGCCGAGGTAGAGGGCCTCTGAGGCCAAGCAACCAAAGTAACCAATAGAGACCGTTTTACTGTAGCTTCCATGGTTAACAACTTGACCATGCAACTGATTTTGGCCCTGAAACAAAAAAGACCTTCAAAAGAATAGCCGAAGAAAAGAAAGCAGCTCAAGCACCCAAGACCATCCATCATACCACCTTCTGGTTGCAACCACCATATTACCCAAACCCCAACCTCACAACCTTTCAGCCCACCATGATGTGGCAACATTCACCATAATTCCGCCCTCAAACTCAGCTAGCCCCGCAGACTGCGAACTTCGCACCTTCCCAACCTCTCCACAAGATAGCCCTACCACCACCAAATCTACCCAATGAAATTCCAAAAGCCGAGCCTAACAATCCACAAAACAACAATCCCAAAGCCTTACCCACATACGACATGATAATGCCAATCTCAGGAGGATCATCGCAATCCGACCATCGCGAGGATAGCTCAAATGCTCTACCAACCTATGGCATGATAATGCCAATCGCTGGAGGATCTTCCCTCGAGTTCGAAAATAAAAGGCGAAAGAGAGATTATTTCAGGCAGGTGAACACGATCATACCTTATGGTCCTCCAGCCAAGCCAGAGTGTACACACATGCCCATCTCTTTCGCAGAAGAGGATTTCAAATTGAAAATAGCCTCGCATAATGATGCGATGGTGATCGACGGCATTATTGCTAGCTGGAAAATTGGAAAGGTCCTATTGGATAACGGATGTTCTACGGACATTATCTTTGCAAGCACCTTTAGAGAGATGAAAATCAACCCTCACTTGCTTGGGCCGGCAGAAGTCCCGTTGCTTGGCTTCGGGGGGAGGCCGGTCAAAGCCTTGGGAAAAATTGCACTCCCCGTCTCATTTGGAAATCTGGACAACGCAAGAACAGAACGCATAATGTTCGACATTGTCAAAATGTACTACCCATACTTCGCTATCCTCGGGAGAGGGTGTGGCGGAACCGCCTAAATTAACATGGCTAAAGCACACTTAAGTCGCCTAACACGCGATCCTGTACTTTAAACAAGTCAACTTGGTCGTCCGTCGGATTTCATCCGATAAACCACTTAACTCAGGATCGAGAAAGCAAGACTCACACGATGGTGAGTGGTTACAGAGATTACAATAGTCCATCCAGATTAACACAAAGTGTATTGATTTATTATAACATGAGTTTTGAAATTCAAACATAGTTTGCAGAGTTTTCAAGCAGCGGAAATAAATAAGCGAAAGCTAGCCGTCATTGCATGATATCATGAAGAAGCTGATCATGACATCAATGATCCCTGTCCTTACCGTCCGAGGAGGGATCCTACTCGATGTCCAACCCGGAGGAAGTTGGGTAGGCCAAGTGCCACTTGCAGCGAACTCAGTTGTATCAACATCACCTAAAAAGATGTGCCACAAGTAAGGCTGAGCAACTACGCTCAACAAGACTTAACCGACGGGTGGTAACTACTTCCACCAACACCTAGACATGCAAGCGTTTTGGCTCTAGGGTTTGTTTTTGCCAAAAGTGACTAGAGTAGGTCCTTACTTTCAATATTTTAGCCACAAGTTCTACTGTTATTTTACCATTCTAAGTTAGAAACTATACTAAACCAAGCATAGTTTCCAAGCAATTAATACAAGTAACAATATTAGATCATCATCATCTTTCATTCTTACTTAGTGTAGCATAGCGATCAAGCAGTCCCAAACTGTGAGAGGCAGACGAATCGATTCGAATTTCTTAACCATGCATGGCGAACCTAATCCCACGACATCCGCGCACCGCAAAGGGTCGCTACATTTGTTAGCCATCCCTATCAATTCCTAGACCTGTGTCGGGCCTACTTCCCTTGGTACAAGGCTCCATAGACCCAACCTCTGCCGTTCTATGACCACACTTGTCACCACATGCGGCCGCAAGGGAACTCCATTCCAGAGACAGTGGAACGATCCGCTCACATTTCGGTTCAATCAGGTACTAGGCTTCCCCATCCCATACTAGGTATGAGATTAGTACTTTCAAACACTTGATCACGAACACTATCACATCTCGACCTTAGTCCAATTTCATGTAGACAGACGGGGCAATCCACTGACCACCAAAAATAGTTCACAGAGCCCTACCTCATCCATTGTCCTTATAGTTGTAACAAAAGGAAAGCAATCAACTCCTATAACTCGCGAGTGACGAAAAATCACTCAACTTTTACCAAGTTCTATTAAGCATTGCAACTACTCGGCTTATCATACTAGTGTTCATATCAAAGGGTACTAAGTCATGCATCTACGATTTCAATCAACTCCTAGAAATGTAAATGCGCAATCAAAGTAATCAATCATATTGCATGTATTTAAAGAAAATAGGAATTCATCTCCGGGGCTTGCTTTCACATGGGGAGTTAGCGAACTGGTCCTCAGCTTGCTCCGGTACGGGCTCAGCTCCGACTTGATGCAGATCAGCTACGACTCCTTCTTCTGGCGCCGGGTGAAGCTCGTACGTTCCGTTAGCAAGGTTCAGCTCTGCACGAAATGCAAATGCATCAAGTTCAACTTTCATACTTTCTCACACAGGATGCAGAACATGAATTAGCACTGAGGTGTAAATTACATTATGACCATATTCACCTAAACAAGGTTCTAAACCTTCTTTATCTGCGTAAGGTAAGGTGTGTTGTGGTATAAAACCTGGGGTTGATTTGATGGTGATTGCGTACATATATATAAATTAAGTTTATTAAGCTTTAGATCAGAAAATTATCCTATTTCTGAATGTTTTTTTGTACCTCTTCCGAAAGAGACCATTACCCTTACTTAAGGTTTCTTTCTTCCATTTAATTTGGTTCATCTCCCAATTTTTATTTCAATCTTCAAGCAGTAAGTCATTAAGTTGAAACTTTACCAGCAACTGAACCTTGTCATGATTAAGCTACTGCATAAATTTGAGACTCATTAGAGTTGCACAAAAATAATTAAAATTGTTTCATTATGATGAGGTAGTGTGTGCTTAACTATTTTTAAGATAGAAACTATAACGAATCTGGGTATGAAATTTTAATAGTAGGTTCCCGAGGTGAAATAGAGCTTTTGGTGAATTTTTCATAATTTTTAGTGAAGGGCATCTTTTTCCCATATATTTACCCTAATTATTTTTCCTCAAAAAGGAAAGTGGTTTTCTTTCTGCTTCTGATCAAGTTCTATATTTTTCCTACAACTACACTACACCACTGACTTATTCCAATTTGTTTCATATTTTTATCATCTCTATTTTAATTATTCTGCAAAAAGACAAAAGCAACCTTAGATTTCCATGATAAAACTAAAACAGAGACTTAAACATCTGAGCTAGGCTCCACATCATTTGTATAAGCTTCCATTTTCTGAAACAAACACTTGAGAGTTGGGTTTATCATTTTATCATTTTTCCGCAATTTACTATGATTTAAATGGCTTAAACAAGGATTAAAACATGTAACATTAATTCTAGTAGAGACATGTGTCAAAAGTATTTTTATCAAAAACTACACTTTATAATGAGTCTAGCAAAATTGATTTGGCATCTAAATTTTCTATGAGTTTTGGTGAATTTCCAAAGTTAACCACATTTTCTGCCGATTATAAAACAAAAACCGAGGTAAACTTGTGATCTAGCCCCTGGTTCTATAGGTTAAACGCACAGAGGTCCCTAACTTTAGCGCTAAGGTCCCTGGAAGAAACGGGAAGACACAGGGGTGCCTTCGGGCGCGCGTGCAGTGGCGGTTGGTGCAATTTCGACGACTCGCCGGCGATTTTGGCGAGGCAAGGGGCGGGGAAGGAGTGCGGGCTCACCAGGAGTCGATTGGCGACGGTTGGGGGTGTGAAGGGCTCGTTGGGGGCAGAACAGCGGTGGACCAGTCTGCTGTGGTGGCGAAGCGGGGCGGCAGAGTTCCGGCGATGTCGGGGCTTGGAGGCGGCGACAGGCGAGCGCCGGAGCTTCGCGAGATGGTGGCGAAGCTGGTGGGGGTGTCAGCGAGGGGCGAAGCATGGTGAAGAGGGGGGAGCTCCACGAAGAGGGGGTGCGGCGGAGATGAGAGCGAGAGCAGGGGAGCTTCGGTAGGGGCAAGGATGCGAGCAAAGGTGGGTTCCGGTGGTCTTCTCCCCCTTGTATAGGGCCAAGGCGAAGTGGTGAGGCGAGGTGGAGCTGCGGTACTGGCGAAAAGGACTGGAAGGGCATTGGGGCGCGGCTGCGGGGTGGACTGGCCATGGCAGCGGCCATTGGCACTGGCGGGTGGTGCGGCAGGCGTGCGGGCGAGGTGCGGCAGGCGAGGCAAGTGTGCGCAGTTGAATGGCTTCACCCTGTGCCAGAGCGTCGCGGGGCGCACGCGGACAGAGCAGCGGCAAGGTGAGCGGTCGGGGCAGCGCTGCAGGCGAGGCAGGGGAGCTGGGGTGGGCGCATGGGGAGCTGCGTTCTGTCGCGGTCGGGGATGAGGCGACGGATCGGCGCTGGTGAGCGGCGTCCATGCGGCTGGCGGCGAGAGGAGCGCGGCGCACGCGCGCTCTGGTCGAGGGATCCGCGGGATTACTTCATCGGGCCAATCTTCAAGCGCAATTAACTCCAGATTCTTGAACTACGTGGCATTTACTCCCTTTGCACAAGTTGTAGTCCTCAGAATCACATTTAACTTTTGTAATTGAACCGAGTTCAAATTCGCAGTAGATCTGAAGATAGACAGCTTTAAAGTTTGAGGGAACATCTGATTTTCAGACTTAGGCACAAACAGTAGTTTGGTTGATTTCAAGGTTTTTGGCTGACTTGAGCCTCAATTTTCAAAAGCTTCTAAGGTGAATTTGACCAGGGTTCAAAAGATGAAGTTGTTGTATAAAATTAGCTCTCAAACTCTTATAAAGGGTTTTGCTAGCATTCTGTGAAAGTTTTGATAAGCTCATGCCAAGATGCGTGGTTGAAGTGATTCCAGACTTGCTCTAGATTTGCAGGTCTTGGGCTGAGTTGACCAATTTGGCCATCTTTGACCTAGATTTTGAAAACCTTTTGTGCAGATTTCAACCTTACTCCTTTAGTCAAAGTTGCTAAGGGCTCAAAGCTCTAAAGCTTTTGTATAGAGTTCAGCTTGAGTTTATTTCGAAAAAATTTAGATAAAGAGATTCAAAGTTGGAATTTTACCTATTTTTCTTAAATTGACACAATTTTGAACTTCAAGTTTTTGAAGGTCTTCTGCTCAGATTCAAACAAAACACCAAAAATAAAAGTTGTTAGGAAAGTTGTGTTCTACAACTCTTTGTTGGAAACATTTTTATGTTCTTAAGCAAAAAATTGAGTTATATTTTAAACAGTTGTTTAGCTTGTGAGGGCAAAAGTGTCTTTTTACTTGTCTTCACAACTGCCACTGATCTTCTTTATGCTCTAGTGACGTTACTTAGGATTAAACAGGGTTTAATTAGGCTAGGTTGTTACAGAGGGTTCATCAACAGATTCGATGCAGCAACCATGCAACTATTCTTGTGTATGAAAATTCCGGCCTTGAAAGGAGTCATCATGATCTATGGCGATCAGCAAACCACCAGGAATATAGAAAAAAGTGTAACGCTAGGACAAAAGAATTTCCATCACCTAACGACTCCTAACGAGGTTGAGGAGCAAGAAGCGAAAAAGCCATTTGTTGAGCCCAAGAGGGACAAAGAGAAGGTGAAGATAAGCACGGATGGCGAAACAAAAAGAGTTCTCCTAGATGATTATGTCATAGACAGATATGTCACAATAGGGGCTAACCTTGAGCCCAAGGAGGACAAAGAATTAATCAAGTTCCTCAACAAAAACAAAGATGTTTTCACTTGGTCCGCAAGTGACCTCCAAGGGGTTGACAGAGATATAATGGAGCATGGACTTGAGATAAAGCTAGGTGCGAAGCCAAAAAAGCAAAAGCTCAGGAAAATGTCAGAAACAAAAGCCCAAGTTGTGAAATTCGAGGTTGAAAGACTCCTCGAGGCTAATGTCATATGCCCGATTATCTACCCAGAATGGCTAGCCAACACCGTACCAGTCAAGAAGAAGAATGGCAGGTGGAGAATATGTATAGACTTCATTGACCTCAACAAGGCATGCCCTAAAGATGACTATCCATTAGAAAGAGTGGAGAAGGTGGTGGACGATGCCGCAAACAGCGAAATGTTATCATTGTTGGACTTATTCTTGGGGTACCACCAAATTCGAATAAAAAAAGAAGATAAAGGAAAAATAGGTTTCATAACACCCTTTGGAACTTTTTGCTTCGTGAGGATGCCTGATGTGCTAAAAAATGTAGGGTAAACTTTCTCAAGAATGATAGCAATAATCTTGTCCAAACAGCTTCGTAGAAATATCTTAGCTTACGTCGATGACATAGTCATAAAAAGTGATAAGAGGAAAGATCACATACTTGACCTTGCGGAGACATTTGCTAATTTAAGAGAAGCAAACCTGAAACTCAACCCAGAAAAAATTTGTGTTCGGGGTCCAATGGGGCAAAGTCCTAGGGTGCTTAGTTTCAACGAAGGGCATCCAGGCCAACCAAGACAAAATATAGGCACTAGTTGATATGAGAGAGCCGGCCTCGATGAAAGATATGAAAAGGCTAACGGGAAGAATCGCAACCCTTAACAAGTTCATTCCAAGGGCGACGGAGCGAATCTTACCATTCTTCCAAGTTCTGCGAAGCTCTAAAAGTTTGAGTGGGGAGGGCAACAGAGTGAGGCTTTCCAACAGCTGAAGGACCACTTGACGAACATGACTAAGTTGTGCCCACCCGAGCCAAGATCACCTCTCCTACTATATGTGTCAGCCTCGAACTCAGCTGTCAGCGCCGCTCTAATCCAAGAGAAAGAAATTGATGGAAAGCTGAAGCAGATTCTAGTCTACTTTGTGTTGGAGGCGCTATCGGGGTCAAGATTGTTCTACTCGGAGCTTGAAAAAATCGTGTATGCAGTAGTTATGGCAGCACACAAGTTACGGCATTATTTCGAGGGCCATAGATTATAGCAGTCACCAGCCAGCCACTACAAGATCTCTTTACAAATAGAGAAGCTTCGGGAAGGATAACTAAATGGGCATCAGAACTGTCGGAATATGTCATGGACTTTGAAAGAAGAAGTGCAATAAAATCACAAGTCCTGGCAGATTTCATTGTAGATTAGACATCCCCGTGTGTCAGCCAAGAAGAAATCAAGGTCCCATGGATCATACACTGTAATGGGGCCTAGTGTGATAGGAGGGCTGGAATCTCAGCCAACATCACCTCGCCATCGGTCATCAAAATGAGATACGCCGCCAAGCTCAACTTCGCAAATGATGCGAGGTCCACAAACAACACCATTGAATATGAAGCACTGCTTATGGGGCTAAGGAAAATGAAGGCCTTGGGCCAACAAGTGTTCATAATAAAAATAGACTCAAAAGTAATCAAAGAATATATAGAAAAGAATAGAGGCTAGGGATCTGGAGCTAGTCAGGTACCTCACCGCAGTGAGAGCAATGGAAAAATATTTTAAAGGCTTCACTGTAAAACATATCCCAAGGGCGGAAAATGATGAAGTAGATGCGCTGGCAAAGGCAGCAACACAGAATCAGCCCATGCCTCATGATGTTTTTTATGAGGTCATCTGCACACCATCAACAAAGGAACCTGCCTCAAGGACTGTAAACACAATTGAAAGCTTTGACTAGAGAGCCAAAATTATGGCATACCAGAGAGGGTACTTCGAGCCTCACGACGAGGTTGAGCTAAATAGGCTAAAACAAAAGGCCAGGGGCTACACAATAGTTGATGGAGAATTATACAAGTCAGGGATATCAACTCCCTAGCTACGGTGCATAGACACAGAAAGCAGGATAGAGTTGCTCGTAGAAATTCACAAGGGTTTTTGTGGCTTGCACATCGGAGCCAAAGCTCTGACAAGCAAAGCGCTAAGGCAAGGATTCTATTGGCCCACCGCAATCCATGACGTACAAAACCTGGTAAGAAGCTGCGAAGCCTGCCAAAAGACGGCAAACCAGCAGAATGCACCATCACTCCCAATACAGCTCATCTCACCAACCTGGCTATTACAAAGATGGGGTATGGACCTAGTGGGCCCACTCCTAATAGCTCAAGGCAACTGCAAAGTTCGTTGTAGTAGCAGTCGACTACTTCACAAAATGGATCGAAGCTAAGCCACTGGCAAACGTAACCTCGAGCGCAGTACATAAATTCTTTTGGCAAAACATCATTTGCAGATTCAAAGTCTCCAGGGGACTGACTGTGGACAACGGCAAGCAATTTGATTGCTATGACTTCAAGGAGTTCTGTGAAGCATCGGTACCAAGGTAAAATTTGCCTCGGTATATCATCCCCAGTCAAACGGGGTTGTGGAAAGAGCAAATGGCTTAATTTTCTCAGCTATCAAAAAATGTCTCTTCGATCAAAAGAAAGGAAAGTGGGTGGATGAGCTCCCGAGGGTAATCTGGTCCCACAACACAACAACATTCCGAGCAATGGGCTTCACACCCTTTCGGCTTCTATTTGGCTCCGAGGCAATGACACCTGACAAAATCAAAAACAAAAGCTTGAGAGGGCTGAGGGCCGAGCATAGCCCAGATGATGTAAAAGTTGAAAAAGACATGATATAACTTAAAATACTGCAAACAACAGAAAATCTTGACAAGTACTAGCAAGAAACAAGGAGGTGGAGGGACAAAAAAGTGATTTGCAAAGAGATCAAAGTGAGTGACCTCATCATCAAGAGAAAGAAAAATTGGGAGAACCTCAGGAAATTGCAGGAAGCTTGGGAAGGGGCGTACATTGTCACACGAAGTAACAGGCCAAGATCTACCTCACTCGTGGAACATGGACAATTTGCGTAAGTACTATCCCAAAACATCTTGTTCGGAGCTACCCTCGGCTTGTGAAGTTATAAACAATGTCGAGGGTACCAAATTTACTTTATCGCAATTTACTTTCTTGCATCAGACTGCATTCTTTTCCTTGCTACGGGGGCTCCTTTATGGAGGTGATGTGCACACGCCTAGGGATTACATGTGACAAGTAGATGTGGCCCAACCTTCTCGAAGGATCCGCCAACTTGAGAACTCTTGCTCACCAGTAAACACTCATTCTTTTGTGGCACTCTTGTCTTTTCAGTTTGGTGGATAGAATGAGATGGCAAGTGTGCATTGAGTCCACATCAAAGTGCCATGGACGACCAAGAAGCAAGTGGCATGCTTGCATAGGAACAACATCATAATCTACCACATCATGATAATCCCCAATAGAGAAAGACAATCGAACCATGGAGGAAACCTTCTCTGTACCAGAATTGTTCAACCATTGCATATGATAAGGATGAGGGTGACAACGTGTTGGCAATTGGAGCTTCTCAACAAGCAATGCACTCACAATGTTATTACAACTCCCACCATAAATAATGAAACGACACACCTGCCCTTTAATCTTGCACCATGATTGGAATAAGTTATGTCGTTGTCCTTATTTAGCTGCAACAAGTTGTGTGGAAAGGACTCACCGAACAACAAATGAACTACCCTTTGCAGCCATGTTCGAGGGCAAGCATATAGGTTCAAATGGAATAAGAAACTGCAAATCATCTATTGGATAATTTAATGCCAATTCCATACCCACTTCAGGGTAACAAGCAACATCTTTAATAGATTGGTGTCCATCACATGTAGCAACAGCAGGAGGTGCAACCAACAAAGACATAGATGTTTGACAAAAAGAGGAGCTAACAACCATAGAACTGTTATATTCATTAGGGACATCATCACTCGAATCATAAAGCAATTCATCCAAGTCAGCGCTACTGATTTCCTCAGTGGCATGTGGAAAAGCCTCACATGAGGTATCTTTATATGTAGTAGAAAAGAACCGACGAGCCAAGCAATTCAGCCCTAATTCTAACTCACCATCTTCAGCAGCATACTCATGAGTTTCAACGTTTGCATCACTTGCGTCAACTTCATCTTCCTTGTCTTCCTCTTCACTTTGTGAATCATATGAGCCATTAGCAAGAACAACAATGACGCGATGATTAGGACACTCATCTTGCATATGCCCATGACCACCACACTTAAAACATTTGATATTGCTTGTCTTCTTTATAGCTTGAGATGATGAAGAACTAGATTGGTATGGAACAACACTCTTGTTATTTTCCTCAAATGAGCATGAAGGTGCACAAGACGAAGGCATTCGTGACCTAGAATTTTGATATGGTAGGGGACGACCTTGAGTGCAGTTAGCTGAAAATGAAACACAACTTTTTGTAGAATCAACAACCTGCCATTCAGCTCTCTTAGCAAAATGTAACAATTCATTAAGACTGGTGTAATTAGTCATGTCCACCTTGTCTACGATTGGTTTATTAAGACCAACCAGAAATCGAGCCATCAAAGATTCCTCATCTTCAATGATACCTATATGAAGTAGACACATTTCCATTTCCTGAAAATATTCATCTACACTACGATGACCTTGGACAAGACGTTTCAGCCTCAAATGCAGCTCACAAGAATAATGTGTAGGAACAAACCGGTGCCTCATTTCACGCTTAATTTCCTCCCAAGTAATATGGTCATGTCCTATACAACACAATTCAGCACGCACTTGATTCCACCAAGTGATTGCGTAACCTGTGAACCCAATTGCAGCAAGCTTTGCTTTCTTTTCAGGAGGATAAGCATATAAATCAAAGATCTGATCAACCTTGGTCTCCCACTCAAAATAATCATCAGCACTTTCCTTTCCACTAAATTTGGGAATAGACACTTTCACTTTGCCTAAACCATCATCATCACGAAGGCGATAAGCATCAAAACCTCCTCCACCTCCAATAGGAATGTGTCGAGCACGACCAAAATTAGCATCAGCATCAAAACCTTCTCCACCTCCAATAGGAATGCACCGAGCGCAACCAAAATTAGCAAAACCATGAACAAACCCACCACATCCATGGCCAACGGTACGACGTGCTACCTCATCATCCTCCTCATTGTCATCATGCTCATTTGGTGGCCGTTTGCCATGTGGCATGTTCAATTGGAGAGTTTCTAGCTGTTGCATCAAATCATTCATTTGTGTACGTAGCTCCTAGAATTCCTCCACCGAAAAAGCGGCACCATCTCCATGTCCTGACATATTAGTACAAGCAACACTATAGGATAGAACAATATGTGGAATCACTCCCTCACCACTTACTAAACAAGTCTTTGTCTTCCTGAAAGAGAGAGAACCGGAGTAGCAAATCAGTGGTGGAAGAACGATTGTATTAGAGATGTCGCAGGTAGCTCGCGATGCTGTGGGGAGGGGAGGCTGGGTGGGATGTATCGTCACTACAATCTGAAACTTTAGTGATGCAAAATCGAATAATAATCCAAGTGAACCACAAGCCTATGTTGCCGGTAAAAGAAAGAATTATGTGGATGGAAAGAACTTTTACCCAAATTTGAGGTGACACACTTTGCATCAACTGAACCGCAGTTCAAACCCCCTCTCTTTTTTTGTGATACTTTTTTTCAAAATAGGAACACTTCCTTTCTCTTTTGTTTTTCTATTTTTTTTACTTGCTACAATAAGGATGTAGTGCAGGTTGGGTTGTGCAAAACAAAAAGAAAGGAACTTGATGCAAAGCGTTTGGTGAGAAAAAAATTGAGGATTGAATGCTCAGGTTTATGTAATTGTGAACTAGAGATAGCAATGCTCAATCACAAGAAAAATTTGGAGCATATCAATGATGTGATTTATGATCAACAAAAGAAAAGAACAATGGAGAACCAGCAACTAGACAAGACTCAACAGATTAAAACTCAAAACTACAAACTAAAATTCAGATGCAAAATTGAAAAGATAGGTATATAATTTGCTGGTGGTGTGGCTGTTTGTGGACTATAGGAAAAGGAACAAACTATCCTACCAAAAGAAGAATGATCCTACCAAGTAAACGAAGGCACTGATACCAGATGACGTGCACATGCCTAGGGATTACATGTCACGAGTAGATGTGGCTGGATCTTCTCGAAGGATCCACGAAATTGATAACTCTTGCTGCATGATCTAACGACGAGGCAGTGCACCGCGAGTTCTACACACACAACGAACCGCCAAGACAATCGTCCTTCCACACACCAAAGAAACCAGCCCATGCAATCACGCCGTAAAGACATGAAGACACAAACTGGGTGAACCACAGTTCGGCGTTCTACAACTCCCTCGGGAATCGAAAGAACAAGTTTTGCAAGTCTCTCAAGACTCATGAGTGGTTGTTCTGAATAGAACACAAGTGTCACACAAATTTTTGATAGCCCAAAAGTCCTCCTCACGTCCTAATACAGTTATACTTATAGTTCAAGTGGGTAACTTTAGTTTCCACTAAAGCTTTATTGATATCAGCTAGTGGGAAAACAAAATATCATGGCTATTGGTTTTCTGAAGTGTTTGGTCTTCCTGTGCTTGTAGAGTGACATGAACAGTTTTCCATCTCCGTGGACCTGATTAATAAGTGGCATTGACATCCTTGACTTGCACTTGAGCAAAATTTGCAGCTACCTATCCTCTTTTAGTGTCTTTGTCTTGGTTGAATGTAGTTGTAGATTTTTCTCAATACTTGTAGCAGCCTTGCACATCCATAAATTAAGTGGAATCTGAAATAAAAGTGAAAACAAAATATACAATTCAAGATGTAAATTGTAATGTGTATTTAGGGATAGCTTTCACCTTTTTAGTCCTGAGTTTTTGCAATTGAAGAATTCATTTGAACAACACTTGTGGACTAAAATTATCATCATCCCATGCACTTTCACATACTCCATCATTCCTAAGAATAATAAAGCAACAACCTGAGTGCATAGATGAATCTTCAACATCATTTGTAATGAATGCAAGGTTAGCGTTCACCTGAGCATTAATTTCCTTCCCTAACAGTTTTGCCCGTTGTCTTGTAAATGGTCCAATAATGTCAATAGCATTTTGTTTAGGTATGGGAGAAGTGTTAATGTTAGGGATATCCTCATCAGGAAGCAAGGTTTTTAATGAGGCAAATCCTTGTCAAATTTCTTTTATTTCAATGAAATGAAATTCCCCCAATGATTCTCGCCTCAAAGCAACAACAAGAAGTTGCATAACCTCACGTTTCTGTGCGATGAAAACTTGCGTTTCTACACAAGTGCTTGAAAGCAACAAGTTGCATATCCTCACGTTTCTGCATGATGAAAACTTGTATTTCTGCGCAAGTGCTTGAAAGCAACAAGTTGCCTAACCTCGCGTTTTTGCACATTGAGAACTTGCGTTTCTGTGCAAGGTACATTAAACCAACGATAAGTTGCATAGTCTTTATAACATCCCTAGTAATTAGGAAGATAAATTAAATAATAATGATAGTGATTAAGAAAAAAAATCACACCTAAATTCAAATTTCCAATTGACAAATTCAAATACACTCCAAAATTGGCTAAGTGTTGAAGACACCTCTTAAAGGGCATTTTTTGGGTAGGATTTAAAATAAGATTTTCATATAAGAACTCAACTTTTGGCCAATATAAAAGTTGTAGAACTTTTCAGAACAAGCAACTTTCATTTTTTGCACTCCCTTTGATTTTGAGTGGAAGGCATTCAAAATCTAGTTCAAGTTTGGTGAAAAATTCAAATTTATTTCAAATTCACCTTTGGCCCGCGTTCTGCCGATTTTCAAATGAGTCTATTTCCAAATGTAGCACAATTTTCACCAGGAAGCTTTTGTAGAAGTTGTAGCCTGAGGTTCCAGCTCAAATTTTTGTTTTTGAAGATTTCAAAGTTTAGTTTCAAAATATGGAGCAATTTTTGCACCAAAGCTGCTGCCCTCACACGCCACACGCGACACCCATGTGCGCGAATCGGGGGTGATTGCGCACGGCGCGTCGCCTGGCACTGCGCCGCTAGGAAGCACCACCCAGCCACTGCTCATCGGCGACATGACCTGATGGAGCCCGGCCCTCACCCACTCACCGGCTGCACAATCTCTGCTCCTCCTCGCCACAATCCCCCCGGCCAGTCACCGCCCGTTGCCCACACGCGCCGTGTTCCGCACGCCGCCACAGCCACTCCCGGCACGCCCCTGCTCTGCTCCACCTGTGCCCGGCTGCCACACGCTCACCCAACCATGTCGTGAGCTGATCCACGCTCGCCCGTGCCACCTTGCCGCTATAAAAGGGGGCAGAGCCCTCCCTGCCGGCGCTGCTCTCTGCCCTCGCACCGGTCGAAGCTTTGCCACGTGCGCCTTTGCCCCTCAGCATGGAGCACCACTGCCTGAGCCCTGCCACAACCCCCTTAGGCCCCCAGTGGATCACCGGTGCCCCACAACAGCTCCTCGTCACTTCCCCGGCTCCCTTCACACCACCGCCGCCGGAGCCAACGAACCACCACCGTGCCTGAGAGCTCACTGTCGATAGCCACCGCTGGCCACCCTCCGCCCACAATCTCCATAGCTCAGTGACCCTAGGTGAGCCCCTCGTCACGCTCAAGCCCTCACCTTGCACCCCCATTGTCGGAGCTCGCCGAAATTTTGGCCGAAGCGCCGCCGGCCGAGCCCGGGCACTACATTGCAAAGCCCCAAATGTTTCCAGGGTCTTAGGTGTAAGATGCACGGGCCTAGTTGTGAAGCTTCAAAAGATTTAAGGGCCTTGTCGCGAAGCATGTTTTCCTTTTTCAGTTTTAAATTTGATTTAAACGGCTGAAACTTGGGAAAAGTCTAGGAAAATGTAGAAAAATGGGAAAAATATTAAACTTATTTTGCTAGGTTCCTGATAATGTCTAGTTTCACTTAAAAATATTTACATGCATGTTACTGTTCTGTATGTAACACTAGGTTTTATTTTGTATAAAAGCTAATAAATGCCTTATAAATCATAGAAAGCTCTGAAAAAATATGAAACCACTTTTGTTAGCTTACTCTTGATATGCATGTTCTAGATTTGTAACTCATACTACTGGATTAGATGATGTTCCTACTGTTTTAGGTTCAAATGCTTAAATGTTATATTAATCTTGTTTTTGCTCAATAAATAGTGGAAAACAGATAAAAATGCAAGATAAATTTTTTTAGACTCCTGATGCATATGTCTAACTAGGAAAAATATTTGCTTATGTAAGATATGTGTTTTGCATTGCTTAATGAAATACATATTGTTTAATCTCCTTAGTATGCAATAAATAGTTCTCGCGCATATAAAACCTTGAAAAATTTACAGTAGCCTCTTTTAGTGTTCGTAACCTTTCTGTAAAATTTGTGGATCCAGGATGATGAAACTCTAGTTAAAAATCATTCTTCGTGTTCTGCAATTCAATACTGTTTGGTTTTTAGTAAATTCTGTAGAAGTCAAGTGCATCTCAAATTTTTACAATAGATCACTTGTGAAGAGGGGAAGCTTTTGTAAAAAATTTAAAAATCATATCTTAACAAATGCTTCCAAAAATATTTACTCAAGTTTAATAGCTAATTTAAATTAATTATAACAATTGCTACTAGAAATGGTAAACTAGTAAATGCTTAATTATGTTTGTTTATAATTCAGAAATAGGATAACTTCCAAATGATTGCCAAGTAGCACCAAAATGACCCCACCTTTCTTTTATGAATTCTAAGTTTTTAAAACCTTATATGTGTACAAAATCACCATCAAAGTCAATCCCGAGTTTTAAATTGCAACACACCTTACTTTACGAAGAAAGAAAAGTTCAAAATCTTGTCTACGTGAATATGGTCGAAATGCAATCTATGCTTCTACAATAATTCATGAAATGCAACCTGCACGTAAAACCATGTAATTGAAATCTTGCATATGCATCTTGTGTAGAAGCAAATCTCACCGACGGTACCTACGAGCTGATCTCGGAAGCTGAGGAGGAGCCATCTGCGGAAGTGAACCAGATCGAGGTTGCCCAGGAACCGAGTCAAGCTTCAAACGAGCCCCAAACTAACCTAGTACAGGATGGCAAGACCCGGAGCATAACCTTGGTTTCTAAAATTATGCAATACTTTTGTGACTTATATTTGTAGGAGTTGCTTGAAACCTTAGTTGCATGCTCCTAGTACCCATGTGTTGAATACTAGCATGATAAGTCGAGTAGTTGCTATGCTAAATAGGGACACGGTAAAAGTGAAGTGATTTTCTGTCACTCATGAGCTATAGGAGTTGCCTATTTATTTATGTTGGAATCATAAGGTTGACGGGCGGGGCTTGGTAATATGTTTTGGAATTGGTGGATGCCCCGTCTGTTTAGAGGAAAACTGCTAAGGTCGAAATGTGTTAGAGTTGTGGTCAAGTGTTTGAAAGTACTAAACACATACCGAGTATGGGATCGGGAAGCCTAGTACCTGATTGAACCGGCGTGGACCTTTTCCCCCACTCTCTCTGGAACCGAGTTCCCCTGATGCATCATGTGGGTACAAGTGCAGCCTCGATACGGCATCGTCCGAGACCGGTGGGGCCTTGTATCCAAGGGAAGTAGGCTCTGGACAAGCACCGCGAATTGAGGGGAACCACTGATATATGTGAACCCATCGTGGTACGCATATGTCGTGTGTTTAGGTCCACCTTCCAAGGTTAAGAAACTCGATCCAAATCGTCTACTTCTTACAGTTTGGGACTACTTGATTGCCTTTCTGCATTGAGTAAGAAGAGGAACAAAGGATGATGATTAATATGGGTGCTTCATTAAATTGCTTGTTTCGCTATGCTTGCTTAGAATAAGTACTTACCTAGAATGGTTAATCAACTAGAACGTGATGCTAAAATTTGAAAGTAAGGATCCACTTTAGATGCTTTTGGCAAAAATAAACCCCTCAGCCAAAAAGCCTTGCATGTCTAGGAGTCGGTGCATTAGATACCACCTGACGGGTAAGTCTTGCGGAGTATTAGCATACTCAGCCTTACTTGTGGCTATGTTTTCAGGTAATGTTGATTTTAAGGATATGGTTGCCAGTTTGACTTGGCTAACCCAACTCCCTCCGGGTTGGATGGTCGAGTGGGACCCATCCTCGGTCGGCGAGGAACGTGGTGCTGATATCATGGTAGGCTTCACCATAGTATTTTGTATCGATGTTAAACCTCTTGTTGTTTTCCGCTGCTTTTGAAATTTGAACACTACTTCTATGCATTTGAACTCTTGAGTTGTAATAACTTAATTTGAGACCAGTAATGAAATATCTGGATTGTTGTAACCTCTAGACTCTTCTTCGTGGGAGTATTCATTGTTTCGATCCAAAATCCGTGGTTGTATCGGGTGAAACCCGACATACTGCCATTTTAATTCGATTAAAGTGTCTATTCGCATTTAAGGCGATATTGAGTACACTTTAGCTGGGTTAACTTGGGTGGTTCTGCCACAGCCTCGTATTACATGCGCGCTATACACGCAAAAAGTTCTTTTTCCATCCAAGGGCTACAAAAAAAGGCTCGGTCTCGCAGGTTAAAAATTGAGAGGCAAGTCAGTAGAAGGCCTACCAAGCCTCACATATAAACTTTGTGGTCGAAGCAACCTAGAGTTGCAATATCGACCAGCTTCTCGCCATATCTCTAAATCAACAAAACTCAAAACAAGTTTTTACTCACTCACACCATAAGTCCTCGAGTCGGGTCTAGTCCGAGTCCCTTTCACGCAAAAGGATAAAACAGGGGGGGTGACATTTTTCAACAAGAAAAATCATTTCATCCTTTTACGCGAAGCATCAACCTCGGCCAAAACCCTCGCAAAAGGGTGGGGGTGACATTTTTTCAAAGAAATATCCTCATCCCTTTATTCTTAGGTTTTAGCCCCGGGCCCAACTATGATTTTCCGTCACATAACCCTCTAAAGTAAAAGCTAGTAGTTTAACTCTAATTTTCCAAAATAAACACTAAACCATAACCAAGCCTCATAGGAGGACCTACGAAGTTAGCAAAACTGACCCAAAATTGCGACCTCACAAAACTTCATGGTTGAAGCAACCAAGGGTTGCGATATCAACCAAACTTCTGTTATTTTTCTAAGTCAACAAAACTCGAAAGCGAGTTTTTCGTCGACTTATCTTGGAGATTGTCAAAATTCATCAAACCTCTTTGACGCCAAAAGGTGAGAAGGGCGAGGGTGATGTTTTTTCGAAAAGGGAAAGCTTGCATTCACACACGAGCATAAAAGCTCAAAAGCCGCCTCAGAGGGGCCCAGCATCGAGAAAAATGTTAAAGGAAGTGTGAAACGAGTTAGCAAAAACTTGTTGAACCTCGTACCCTCGCAAATTTTACGGTCGAAGCAACTAAGGATCGTGACATCGACCAACCTTTCGCTACCTCTTCTAAGTCAACGAAACTTGAAACCAAGTTTTTTGTTGACTCATCTTCTACATCCACAAGCTATATCTAAGTTCAATTTCTTTCATGAAAAAGGGATGAAAACGAGGGGGTAACATTTTTTGATAGACAAAAACTGTTTTCATTCTCTTTCCGTGAGAAAACAGCCTCGAGCGAAACCCTCGAACAAAAGGCAGGGGGGTGACATTTTTTAGAAAAAAATGTTTCTCATCCCTTTGTTCTCGGAGCTTCATCTCGAGCCCAATAAACAAATCTCCATCGTATAGCTTAAGCAACGAACACGGAAACCCAGCCAAAATCTACGCATGAAGGAGCTAGGAGGGGGTGACATTTTTCAAAAAGAAAAGCCCGACGCTCCTCCATGCTGCAAATTTCGTTACCAAGCAATTAAGGTTGCACAAACATTAAAACCTTGAGATAAAAAGAATCCGTGAGGGTACCAACATTAAAGGCAACAAGCTTGACGCACTCAATACTTGCCAACGACTAATATTTACATCATGGTCTACAAAAAGCATCCCATCATTACACAAGACTATGGCCAACAATGCAAATTCTCAACTAAGCCTCGAGCAAGTTGGTCTGTGAAAAGTATCCCTGTCTCGGTCAGAGCCATTACTCCCGCTTCTGCCCTCACCTCTGGATTCCTCTTCCTTGGTCTATGAAAAAATAAAAAACTATCAAATAACAAACCAAAAAGAAGAGAGATAAAAGCAAGATCAAGTGAACCCTAACCTGCGCAAGTTGCTTTTGGGCAACGAGCCTCGCATGATCACGTCTGGAAGCAGCCTAAGTTGCTTGTAGAAGTTAACTTCACAACCCTCACATTCTTGGACTTCTCCTTCTCATCAATCTCCGAGGCCAAGGGAAAATTGTAAGCACAAGGCCCGAACTTCAAAAAATGAGAGCAACCCTCATACTCAAGAAGTTGGAACACGCTCTCAATGCAAAAGGCAGCGGTGTAATCACTAACCCTGGTTAAAACCTCAGGCAGACCCTTGAATTCCTCATCCATCCAATCAAACATTTCTTTCGCGCCTTCATCGCTTGGAAATGGAAGAGGTTCAGCACCAAACTCCGTGAGAGCAGCCTTGTATCCCTCATAAATCTCGGTAAACCTCTTCTTAAGAACTTTCTCCGCCTCCTCAACAAAGGTCTTTTGTTCCTGAAGCTTCTGACCGAGGGTATGAATCACCTTATACTTTTCTGGTCTATGAATCTTTTTCAACAGTGTTTAGGAGTTTCTCCAAAACAACAAGATTTTTTGCGGAACTCTTCTCTAACCTTTCAAATTTCTGAACGAGGTCACTGCAAGTGTTCGTAAGCAATACCTTGTTTCTTTGAAGCTCGGAGTTGGCCTCGGAAAGCTCATTCTTCAGATTGTATAGAATGCCATTCTCTTTCTCGAGCCTCGCAACCTTAGCCTCAAGCTCTGCCATCCTCGGGCTCTAACTAAGCATGAATTTCTCTTTCGCAGCGAGTTTGTCAACAGCAAGTTTGCCCAAAATAATAGACTACAAGACAGAAACACCAAAGGGAAACTTAGACAATGGCAAAATAATAAAAATGAAAACAGCAAGCGTCGGATACACTACCTTATACCCGAGGGTAGCTGACATCCTAGCCAAGTCATTGGGCTCAAAGCGACCAATAGACTTTTCATACTCTGTCAAAAGCAAGACATATCAGATAAATAGGACAATAAAAATTAACTGCAATCAAGCTTGAGAAAAAGAGCAAACACTAACTCTCAGGGTCAAAGGCTCTATCTTCGTAGTCGCCCTCAGCAGGCGCCTTGGACTTTCCGGAGACTTGAGCGGGGCTGGCCTCTCCCTCCTCCGCAGATTCTTTTTCCTCAACCTCGCCCCCATCATCCCCAAACTTCTTAAAAAGCACCTTCACTGCCTCATCTATAGCGCGCATTGCATTCTTAGCCCCCCACAACAATGGTAAGTTGTACAGGTCGTCATCCTCACCTAACCCTGGCACATGAACAGCTATCAGCTGTTCTCTAAGATTCGTACCGAAGAGCTCGTTGTAGGTTTCCAACGACAGAGGCAATTGAGAATCTGCAACATAAAGTTTCACCCTGAATATTAGAGGAGGTTCATTGTATACCTCTCTAGCTGCGCCAATATTTTTCTATAGCTCCCTTAGGAATCTAGGGGAGGTACCACTAGAATCAATAAAGCTCAGCTTAGGCAAATGTACAATGACATTTTTACCTAGCTTCGCTGGCTCCAAGGTGGACGCCTCATCCTTCTTCTCAATGGTATCCTTGAGAGTTGCCTCCACCTGAGGGTTACCCTCACGGTGTGGAGGAGACGCAGCAGCCTCGGTTTGGGTTTCTCTTGGAAGGACGCCAGTATCGGGGACCAAGGACAAGTCCACATCTAGAAGAGCATCATCATCCTCGTTCACGACCCTAGCAACATGTGACATCCTTTCAAACTTTTTGACCTTCATACCGGCGAGCGTACCGGTAGCCTCGAGCTCAGGCTTGGTCACAACCGGCTCAGCCTGAAAGGTAGAAGTAGTAGAGCTCTTAGCAGCTTGGCCCTCAGAACCTTGCCCAAGTCTCTCTTTCTTTTTAAGAGCAGATGATAGCCTGAAACTCATGGTTAATGATCTTCCGGGCAGATGATAGCTCATTTTCATGGCACGGGCCAAGAATATCTATGGCACATCTCTCAACCTCCTCTGCAAAGAGTCCGGGGTTGACACCCTCAGGCAGCTTCAAACCAAAATGAGGGTAAGGGAGCGGACTAGTACACCACGAGACATTCTTCTGCACAATCTCCTTCAGTTCCCACCCATCAGAAAGAGGCCAGATGTTAGCTGCCACGAACTCCTCGACAAGATCCCGCCCAGTGATTGACTTCGAGGCTGAGAAAAAGGCGTTCTCACATTCCTTAACAACCCCGGTCCTCAAAAATTGGGGAGTAGTTGAGATGTCCATAGGACCCAACAGGGCGTAGAAAGGATAAAAATACTGGTTGGTTCTAGATGCGTCGGCCATGTCAACTTTAACATGAAACCAATAATTCAGCCAATCGTCATCCGACCTGTTCTTCTGTGCTGAGGAAATTTCAACCCTCGCGATTTTCTGTTTCTCATTCTTCCTCCAAGTCGTGAATGTGCAACAACCAAACTGCGTCTCGAAGGTACCTTCCTCATCATTGAACACAACTCTTTTTCATTGGATGTGAAGCTCTAATAACCTCGCAAACCCATCAACATTGATATGTCCGCCAAACATGCGCTGGACCTAGTAAAACTTGGAGAGTGCAACAAAGGAGTTCGGCGTAAGATGATGAAGCCTAGCCCTGTACCGATCAAGAATCCTTGGCAACTCCTTATCGCACCCTTAAGCCAGCTGTGAAGAAGTCTCTGAACACCATAGCCTCGCCTACCTTAGGCGCTGGCACAATTTCGTCACCCAAAGGCCTAGCGATACCTTCGGGAAAATAACCTTTGCTAACATAGAAATCTATGGTATTCTTTGAAACCAGAGATCTCCCGAACCGTAGGGTGGGAGGATAAACTTCTTTGCCAGCCATCAGGTCTGAGGGGTCCGCCTCAACGTTAGAAAAGTCCTCCCCGCTATCAGTAGCAGCCTCGAGACCACCTTCGTCTGCGGCACCCTCGCCTGCGGTACCCTCGTCAACAACGTCCTCACTGGCTTCAACTATCTCGAGATCTTCTCCAGCCTCAGTGTGAAGCCTCGACTATTCAACAAGTTCCTTGGCTATCATAGGCCTCGTGGTTTGCATAATACGAGCCAGCTGTGCAACGACCAAATATTAGGTCAAAATAAAAACAACAAAGTAAAAACTAGAGCAAAATATGAACAACATCGTTACCTTCGAGACTTTGGAGATCAAGGACGACAGCATGCAATGCACGAATCTCAAAGCAACAAGCAGTGTGCAAAGAAAGTGGTAAGCAAAGGTCTAAGATGCGAGGGTAAAAATTGAAAGCAACCCCCCCCTTGATAGGCGTGGTAACGGGCGCGAAATGGAACCTTAAACCTCGAGCTGAATACGAAGAGTCATTCAATAAGAAACCGACATGTACGACACAAAAAGGTAACTGTTGTCTCGTTTCTCACTGGCGCTCGAGGGTGACATTTTTTGGGAGAAGATCCTTAGTCGCGGGTTCGGCCGTTGGTGTCGACCCTTACCCATGAAGGGATACTGTTGGGGATCATCCAAAAAGACGGTCACCCTCGAGGTCATTTTGCTCGGCATAAGCCTACCAGCATGCAAGATCATTAACCACGGGTGAAGGTTGTTAACCTCGC
The DNA here is from genome assembly GCF_000263155.2 of Setaria italica. Lineage (NCBI taxonomy): Eukaryota > Viridiplantae > Streptophyta > Magnoliopsida > Poales > Poaceae > Setaria > Setaria italica. Next base: position 25,807,723 of record NC_028451.1, on the reverse strand, counting down.
AGAACCAGTGTGGTGTGAAAATCGTGCCAGCCTCGCTTCGTCTCTACGGACCTAGTCTCAAAGCCAAGAAATAATCTCTGATGACCAGGCTATAACAAAGTCAACCCTCATGCGCTCGAAAATAACCCCAAGAGCCGGGTTGTTTATTATGTTTTACTCAGGGTCGTTGAAACGAGCAAGCTAGGATCCAAGGCACGAGGCTGGCATATTTCTGGCACGAGGTTAAGATGACTTCGAGCATGAAGCTGAGATGACTTCTTTCACGAGGTTGAAGGCGCGAAGACATTGGAAACGTGAAGGCGTGATTCGCGGGATCGCCTGAGAACGTGATTCGCGGGATCGCCTGAGAGCGTGATTTGTGGGATCGCCTGAGAGCATGATTTGCGGGATTGCCTGAGGGCGTGAGAAGCATGACTCAGTAGAGGAGACCAAGTCGCACAAGTTACCTCCAAAAGACCTCTGTGTATACAATATATTCCAATAATGTAGTAGTTGAGAGAGGGTAATCGTGGAATGTAAAGTGTCCTTCAAGATACTATAAAAGGGGAACCCTACTCCGATGTACATGGATGCTCACTTCTCAGAGTTGAATCGCAAGTGCTTCCTTAACTTTGTTGTGTACGAGTCTTCTTGAGATTTGTTTCCCAACACTATTTGTTGTGTTATATATGTTGGGGTGCATATCCTCTCACATGAGAACTTGTCTTCATAGTGTACATACAAGAAGAGGTGTTCATTTGAAGCATCACAGGCTGAATTTGGAGTTTAATTTGTGTTGTATTTATGATAAGAACTGTGCATCTGCAACTCCACACACTAAAACTGCAGCATCTACTGTATTGTAGCAAGTAGTAGAATGTAAATACTGGAGCAAGAAATTTGTCAAGGTGCTATGATGTGAACGTAGGGAAAAATTTATCACTGGACGGCCAATGTTCTATGTCAGCGTTGTTATTTTTTAGTATTGATTGATATCCGCTTGGTATGAATCAGTTCCTTTAAAACCATTGTGAAGCGCTTGCACTCACGCTAGTACGAATTAAGATCTCATGGTAAATTTGTTCACTTGCTCTATTTCAGTCTAACCCGTTAGTACCTTGTGACGCCCAAAAGTGGCAGGACTTGGGAAACCTGGTCAGGCTTGTCCAGACCGGTCTCCCAACCGGTCAGACCGATTTGGGAAAAGTTCCCGAAATGCAAATTGGACTTCACCATTGCGTAGAGCTCGTCGAGTAGATCAAGATTCATATATAGAACGTCCGATTTGGAGTTCATATCAGGAAGATATGGCCTTTGCAAGATCTGCACCCGGTCAGACTGGTTGCCCAGGCCGGTCTGACCGGTCTGGCTCTATGTAAACCGAGTTGGAGTTGCATTTTAGCACGAGATTTGTTAGGGTTTCGACTCCTTAAGGGGCAAGACTTCCCCTCCCTATAAATATGAAGGGCTATGGCCGATTGAGTTAGATCCAATCGACAAAAACATACCAATCTACTATTTTTGCATCTTTTACTTTTCCTCTTTGCCTTAGCTTTTCCAACCCCATCTTGCTATTCTTCCTTTGTCTCGACGATGTCTGAAAGCGTTCTAGGTGGCCTGCCAATCCTAGAGCAACCCTGCGTGCGCCTGCCCTGACAGGATCCTTCCCGGGCGACCGTTCGAAGGTCTACCATCGACCTGCCCGACAACCGGTCAGACCGGTCCCTGTAACTGGTCAGACCGGCCTGCGCCGAGGTGCTGCAGCGAGCCCCTCCACATGCCGTACGGTCATGTGCGTTCATGTGTTGGCCCAAAAAAGCATAAACACATTTTGTGACTCCGCTAGGGAAGAAGAAGAAAGACACAACGGTTGTGATGGTCGGTGAAGAAGATCTTTCCAATGTTACTACGAAGAACATGGTCAAGTTGACGTTCGAGCAACTTCCTAAAGAGATTTGCCAGATGCTGGAGGAGCGCAAGAAGAAGCGCGATGAGAAGGACTTGCGAGCCGTGATCACAAGTTTCGAAGTCGACCGAAGAGGCCTGATAAAGAAGATCAAGGAAATTGACTTCGCTTCTGATGAGGACATCACATGCTCGGATACAACCATATTGGCATCTTTTGCCTCCGAGGTGAAACAATTCTTTATCATAATTATATGTGATACATTTGATGAATTGATGCTGCACCATGATGTGTATTGGTTGTCAATTTCAGAAATACATACATGGATCAAAAATAGTGTTAAACACACATGGAAGGCATGGAGGACAAAAGAAGTAGATTGGGGGCCAAGTCCAAGTATTCCTAACGTCCTCCACCAGGCCACCACGTCACTTTTGGCCCAAGGAAAGAAAGAGATCCAATCCAACACGTTTTCCCTAGTGGCCGGGTGACGCGCTCCACAAGATCGCGGCAGCCATTGGAGGTGGTGTATCGGTTGCTAAGGCGCAGCTTGGAAGGCTGTAGTCGGGCCGTGAACATCGTCTCCATCGACCAATCGAGTTATCCCACGCCTCTCATCGAAAGATCGGGAATCAACCCTAGCGGGTTCATATCAGTTGGTATCAGAGCAAGGTTTATCGGTGAGAGACTTCTAGTTCTTTGCTGTTTTTAATTTCCCATAGTCCAGAAAAAGCCAAAAAAAATAGTAGATTAGTTTACCCGCAATCCTATAAACCCTTTGAGCCTTTGCTAGCACTGCTTAGTTAGGGCTTGTTGAGTTTTTGGTTGCTTCGGTTGTGTTGAGTTGCTGGTCTTAGTTTTAGTCCTTTAGAGTTTTGAGTTCTTATCACGTTCCAGTCACAGCCGTGTGCTACCATATAAAACCTTCTGTTGGCTGAATCTGAATACATGTTTGTGTTCAAGTCTAAGTCCTACTCCGAGTTTGTTTAAGATCAAATCCCACGTGGTGCTGAGTTCAAGTTAGAATCGGTTTGGAGTCCGAATTGACAGCTGCCCTGTTGCTGTCTTGAGTCCAAATCTGATTTCTATCCTTTCGAAAAAAGTTTGTGTGGTGTGTGACTCTTGTGAAGTCCTTTTGTTCATATAATCAGATTTGAGGATCCCCTGAAAAAAAAAGAAAAAAAAAGCAGAAGAAAAAAAAAGGAAAAGAAAGAAAAAAACAGGAAGAAAAGGGGTTGTTCGTTGTGCTTCCCTATTGTTTTCCGGTGGTGTGTTGTGACTTCCTTTGTGTCCAGGCTCACGTCTCTAGCACGGTCTAGGCTAGGACCAGCACAGTACCACCGTTGAACTATTATTCAGCTTGCTTTTGTGACTAACGTGGTGCTAGTATATTTCCTTGCTTTAACCCACCTAGAGCTCCACATATTCGACTACAGCTTGACAGGCTTTTGTTGCTGCGGCATCGATACACTTCACTCCACGGTTGCAGACTTGTTGGTTGCCGTCACCTCCTATTTGGATTGGTAAGAACTTGTAAGGGCTTGTTTTTACAAGTTGAGTTTGAGAGAATTACAACCAACACATCATAGTAGTTGACAGGAGGATACATATTATTTTTGTGTTTCTTGTTTCCTACTAACCATGGCAGGTGATACGGAGATTTTGGAGCTGATGAAACTAGACTCTCATATTCAGGGTGTTATTCAACACTTGCCGTTATATGATGGTAAGTTTGATCCTAAAGCTTACATTGATTGGGAGATAAAAGTAGATAATGAATTTGATGAGCATGACCTGTCCGAGAAACAAAAGATTTATATTGCATCTAATGTTTTGACTGAATATGCTTTGCTTGAATGGAAACGCATTTGTAGGCACAACAAAGTTCTAGGATCTTGGGAAGACTTCAAATTTCTTTTTAGAGATGCATTCATTCCTGAATATTATGCTAATTATTTGCTTGAAAAATTAGACAACTTGAGGCAAGGTAGTAGGACTGTGAAAGAATACTTCCATGATTTTAAAATTTGTATCATGTATGGTGGATTAGATGAGTGCATGGAAGATGTTATGTGTAGGTTCACGAGAGGGCTCAATTCTGAAATTCAAACCTTGTTGCTAAGCAAATCATACATACATATTGGTCAATTGTTTTGCCTTGCTCTCAATGTTGAAAAGGAGATTCTATTATCTGTGAATACTTGCAAGAATGATGTGACCCATTATATCCAAAACTTGTCCACTCTCGATGCTAATGAAGAGCAACAAATAGTGGAACCCATTGCTGATTTTCCTTTGTCACAAAATGAATTACTTGCTGTTCCTTGTGATAAAGAGGACTTGCGTGCTGATGATTCTTTTACTCCTATACCACAAGTAGTGAATAAGTGTGATACTTTTGGTTTGGAATCATACAAATGTGCTGAAGATAAGCTTTTTCATCCTATTACTTGTGCACAAGATGAACTGAATTTGCTATCCTCTTTAAATACTTTGGGTTACATTGAATTTGATGTTTTGTGTAATCTAAATTGTCTAAAAGAGAAACTTCAATTTGGTTCTGGTTTGCCAAGTTTTAATCATTGTTCGCTTCATGCAATTGGCAAATATGATAGCAAAGGAGAATATTTGGTGCATAAAGTTTATGTTTGCTCCACGCTGAAATATCCTTTTGGGCTACAATACCATGATCAAATAGAGGGTTGCACTAACACTAATAATGTCTTGCAAAGTTTTTCTAGTTTTTCTCATATGCAACAGGGTAAGACCAAAGAAAGGGAGCATTACTGGTTGTGGCCATGCAGCATGGCCGTCGCTCCGTGCTCCAACATCAAAACAAGCACCTTAGAATGCTACTGGAGCAAGTCGAGGACGACCTGCAGCCAAGAAGGGGAGAATGATGAGGACATCACATGCTTGGATACAACCATATTGGCATCTTTTGACTCCGAGGTGAAACAATTCTTTATCATAATTATATGTGATACATTTGATGAATTGATGTTGCACCATGATGTGTATTGGTTGTCAATTTCAGAAATACATACATGGATCAAAAATAGTGTTAAACACACATGGAAGGCATGGAGGACCAAAGAAGTAGATTGGGGGCCAAGTCCAAGTATTCCTAACGTCCTCCACCAGGCCATCACGTCACTTTTGGCCCAAGGAAAGAAAGAGATCCAATCCAACACGTTTTGGTGCTGGATTCGGACTACAGTTCTGGCCCAACTTGCAACGACCGCCACGACCTCATCCGGACTCCGTTTTGGGCGTTCAAGTACTCTTTGGAATCCTTATGAAGTCTATTTTCATATGGATCCGGACTCATGTCCATATCTAGTCTGAGGCGGCCGCAATCATCGAAATACTACCGAGAGGTTTTCTGTCCACAGGTGCTGCGTCGCCCTATTTTGGCCCGATGGGCCGTGTATCAAGTTGGGTCCATTAGGGACGTGTCCTAGGGTTGGAGCACGACCCCAACACCCCCCTGGTCATCCTCCTAGGTATTAATAAGGATTAGAGCCGCCACGAACAGATTGGGTTTTGTTTTGATGTAAGTTTAGCCATTGCTACTTCCTTGTAGACGCGTGTGTCGACTAGACCATCCGTTCTACTCGATTCGGAACCCCAACTTTATCAATTTCAGATTGGTTTCCATCTCTATATTTGCAATTGAGTTGCTTGTTATACTTGTTCTTGCTTGTTCTTCGATTGCTTGCAGGACGAGTGCCCTAGTGGCCGGGTGACGCGCTCCACAAGATCGCGGCAGCCATTGGAGGTGGTGTATCGGTTGCTAAGGCGCAGCTTGGAAGGCTGTAGTCGGGCCGTGAACGTCGTCTCCATCGACCAATCGAGTTATCCCACGCCTCTCATCGAAAGATCGGGAATCAACCCTAGCGGGTTCATATCAGCTTCTACCTCCAACAACACTTTCATCACTCCGCCACCTGAGGTACAAACCAATGTAAGCACATCATCACCGCCATCTCCTTTTGTTACCATGGCTGACCTTACTACCGTAATTGATGATCTACACTTATTGATAAATAAAAGTGTGCAAGATATGGTAGATAGGTCTAATGGCAAACGTGTGGGGGGGCAATGATGTTGCATCTGTTTCTAATCCTGTACCACCTCATATCCCATCTAATAGTACATTGGCAACACCCACAGTGGGGCCTCAGTATGGCATGACGTTGCACTACTTTATGGGACAATCACCTCCACCTCGATCTGGTCAGTATCAACTGGTCAGACCGCATGGTCTAACCAGTCTGACCGGTCAGGGTGCTTTGGTCCCGTATGTGTCATCTCCTGAGCCTATAGCTGTTGTACCTCCCGTTCAGGCTGTCTCTGGCCGATCTGGTGAGATTCCTGGAGTTTTAAATCCATATCCAGCAGCAGCTTATAGCACTCCTCCTGTGGTGCCTTTTGGGTTGGGTAGTTCATATGGTTCCATGCCTAATTCTCAATTCAATAGTTGTTTGCAACAGAATGTTCATGGTCCACCTATACAACAGAATGTGTTGCAATCGAATGTTGTTACACCACCATTGCCTCCGCCAACCACTATTCAAGAAGTTCAGGATAGGTTTCATGCCAATCTTGCTAAGCAAATGAAGGAATATTATGGAATAGAGGTGAAGCATAAAACCCGTACCTATCAAAAGACATATCCTTTGAGTTTTGATTAGGCTCCTTATCCTTCTGGTTGGTGTTGTCCTGAATTTGTGAAGTTTAGTGGGGATGATGGCAAAACCACTTGAGAGCATGTTAGCCAATATCTTGCTCAATTAGGAGAAGCTGGCTCTGCAGAAGAATTAAAAGTACGGTTATTTTCTTTATCTTTAACTGGAACCGCTTTTTCGTGGTTTGCTTCTTACCTGTTAATTCTATTCATATTTGGGAGCAATTAGAATAGAAATTTCATGACCACTTTTATAGTGGAGATGATGAGTTGAGATTGAGTCATTTAACATCGGTTAAGCAAAAGCCTAATGAGCCTGCTGCTAATTATATCAGAAGGTTTAGAGATGTAAAAAAACGTTGTTATAGTCTTGTCATCTTCGAGAGGGATCTTGCTGAATTAGCTTTTAATGGATTGCGATCCCATATTAGAGACAAATTGGAGGGTCATGAATTTGCTAATGTTACCCAGGTCTTACAAAGAGCATTGGCTCAGGAAAGCCGAGCTAAAGATAGTCGGCTCAAATCTGATCGTCCCAACATGCATATGTTAGATCATGATTCCTCGGACGATGAGAGTAATGATGTCCTAGCTACTAAATTCTTATTGCCACATAAGGGTAAACCTGATACTTGTGCTTCTCTCAAGCCGGTCCGAAAGAATCGGCAAGAAGATATGAAATTTACTTTTGATGTAGCCAAGTGTGATAGGATTTTTGACGAATTCCTTAAACTTGGACATCTGAAAAATTCTCATACTATGCCTCCATTTGAAGAGTTGAAGAGGAAAGCATATTGCAAGTTCCATAATACTTTCTCACATGCCACTAATGATTGCAATGTGTTTCACCGGCAAATACAATCAGCTATTAATGAAGGTCGTTTGACTTTTCATGAAATGCAAGTTGATCAAAATCCTTTTCCGGTGAATACTCTTGAGTTGACAAATCTCAAAGTCCTAATTCGACCGGATCAAGCCGAAAAGGCTAAAGGAAGAATGTGATTATTGGTGAAGAAAGACCTGAGAAAAAGGTGCCTCAAGTCACAGCAAAGACTTCTATGCTTGGGGGGGCAAGGCAAAAACAAGGCTACCGGTTCTGCACAGACCGGTCTGGCCAGTCATCCCAAAAAATCTGGAGCCAAGCAAAATCTGAAGAATAAGGCAAAGCCGACTTTCAAGGATGTGTTGGCCAAATATGAGAAGGAAGCATCTGGTTAGAAACAAGGGAGTCGGCACAATAAAGGTAAAAATAAAAAATCGTCTTGTTCTTGTGAATGTCATGCAAACCATGTTGCTGCATCACATACATCTTTTTGGCTGACTACACCATGCATGCACTACTAGATTTCAAGGCTATTGCCACGGCCATCATCCCATCAACTCAAATTTTGTTGCAACAGGTAGGGGTTATTACAAAGATTTTGAGTTTTTGTTGCAACCGGTTGGCGTTATTGCCACCATTTCAAAATTCGTTGCAATAGGTAGGCGATATTGCCACGTGTGTTTTTTATTGCAATAATTAATTGTTTTCATTGCAATATCGATGGGTTATTGCCATGAAATACGTAATGTTGCAAGGCTTTGATATTTTTGCAACGAATTTGTCACGTTGCCACATAGCCCAAGGCAACAACGGAAAATCAGTTGCAATAGGTCGGTGTTGTCGCAACGAGTTGAAAATGGTTGCGAGTTGCTGAACAAATTGCCACAATTTTTTGCGTTGTTATAAAGTTTTTTTTTTGCGTTGCAATATGTAAGGGTTATTGCCACGAAATATGTAATGTTGCAAGTAGGAAGATATATTGCAACGAATTTGTTACGTTGCCACATAGCCCATGGCAACAACAAGAAATTTGTTGCAATAGATAGGTGTTGTCGCCACGAGTTGAAAAATGGTTGCGAGTTTTACTTAATAGGTAGGCAATGTTGCAAGGCTTTGACAGTTATTTCAGTAACCTCATTCAATCAATAATTTAATAATGTAAATGTATTTGTCAGCTAGACCAACAGATTGATCAAATGTAACATGACAGATGGGGATCATAGCAAACACATTGATCAAAATGAGGCTTATCAAGCAACGTTTTGCCACCATGCACACAGGCAGTCCAAAAGAACATGACAGATAGGGATCATAGCACTAGAGGTTATGTTACAGACAAAACTAAACACTTTGTGAAGCAAGACCTACTTATTGTCTACCTTCTTCTTGCCAAGCCTCTTAACTGTTGCAACTAATGTTTTTGCCTTCTCTTTAGTTATGTCAAGCTTCTTGGCAAGGTCATGGCACTCCTGCACCACTTTGTTGTACTTTTTGTTGGCATGATTCACGTACTTCTTGAAAGCAGATTTCAACTCTTCGAAATCAGTCTGCAATACATCAAACAATCAGTCTACAATACATTCTGACATTCAATGTTTAGAATATTTTAATGTCCAATGATTAATGTTTCAGAGGTTTATGCATGACTGATATTCTGACATAGATACATAGATAAAAACATAGACATTCCCCTGTTCCCATTCCTATCATGTTCAATGATCAATGTTGAATCAGTCTCCCAAATATTGCCTAAATGTTGCCTAAATGTTCAATGGTTCAGGAGTCAACGTGCAATACATAGCTACATAGAAAAATGTTCAATGGTTCAATGGCTATCTTAACCATCTTTGAATTGTAGTACAAATGAGGATACATAGATAAAAACATATAAGAAACTAAGAACATTATGATTTCATCGATGCACTAATCGCACATGTGGTCAATATTCTCATCCATCTCTGTGTCGGACTCAATTTTAGAGTTCAGGCCGATGATAACTACATCAGAATCGTAGTCGGAGTCGGCAGTTATCTTCACCTAAAAAGATTTCCCTAGGGTAAACCCCCTCGAAACTGACCGCGTGGTAGGCCGCCTGTTGATGCCGCTGTGCAATTGTTGACGACATGAGGAAGAAGCGTCGCCACGGCGGCCCCGACCTCCCGCAGTGTGGGCCTTCGATGGCGTCTCCAACTTTATGACCTTGTTGCCCCAGGCAAAACAACCCCTAGCGTCGTGATGGTACTCCCTCATTGACCCGGGCGGTGCGGATGGAGAGCGGCGGGGACTTGGGAGGGGACCGGATCTAGGGGGAGGTGTGCGGATCTTGGTGGAGGATGACTAGAGGAGGATGCGGAGGAGGTCTGGGCTCGATGAGAGGAGGCGGACTAGACGAGGACGGGAGGGGAGGCATCGGAGGAAAAAAAAAGTTGGGTTGGGCTTTAGTTTTTTCGTGGTGCTGGGCTTTGCTTTATCTAATGACCCTGGTCGTTGCATTCATGCCTATTATATGGCATCGCTACCCTTGTTGTTGACCTAGGGTAATTACAGGGTAGCGACGGCAACAGGGTCTGGTTGCGGCGGTAGCATGGTCTGGTTGCGGCGGTAGCAGGGCGGCGACGGCCGGACGTCGGACGATGTGGAGGTAATTATATATAGATGGAGAAAGCAGGGACTTATTGGCGTACTGATATAAGCAACTAACTGTATATGCAGGAGATTAATGTCGCATAATGATGATCGGAGTTGGATGCGGCTGCCACAAGTATCAGATCAGTGGCAAAAAGGATTGAAGAAATTTATGGAGACTAGATTTGCAGGCACTTGTAAAGGAGATACGACACCATGTCCATGTACAAGATGTCGTTCCATGTCATACAGAACAGTTGAGGAAATTAGAAATCATTTGCTTTTTAGGGGATTTTCTGAATGTTTCATCCAAGGGGAAGGAGAAGAAAAGGATTCATATGCGAGCATCACTGAAGGAGTTGGCAATGATGGTGAATCAGGGGATGGTCCGTCTATGAATGATTTGGTTTCCTCACTAATCAGTGGTGCAATACATGGTGAAATCCGAACTGAAGAGCCAAATGAAAGCGTTAAGAAATTCTTTAAGTTATTAACTGAGGCGCAGAAGAAACTATATCTAGGTTGCAAGGAGGCTACTAAGGTCTCATTCATTGTCAGGCTATTTCAGATTAAGTGCATGTTTGGTCTCAGTAATAGTGCTCTGGAGGCTGTGCTTCAGCTATTCTCGCTTGTGCTCCCTGAAGGTCATTGTGTTCCAGATAGTTTGGATAAAGTGCAAAGGGTAGTTTGTGATCTTGGGCTGTACTACAAAAAGATACATGCATGTATCAATGATTGTGTTTTATTTAGAAAACAATATGCTGACTTGGATAAATGTCAAACATGTGGAGAGACTAGATGGAAACCTGTTGGTTCAAGTGAGAAGGAGGCAGCTAGTGGTGATGCTGCACCTAAGAAGCGTGTTCCACAGAAAATCCTAAGGTATTTTATAGTGACCCCTCGTCTGCAAAGGTTATACATGAGAGCGACCACATGTAAATACATGTGTTGGCATAAGGAGGGACTTGTTCAAGATGGAAAAATGCGGCACCCTGCTAACTCCATGGCATGGAAACACGTGGATGAAATTTATAAGGAATTTGCTTTGGATCCTCATAATGTTAGGATGGGTCTTGCATTTGATGGTTTCAATCCATTTGGGATGTTGAACGTGACATACACTACATGGCTTGTGATCCTAATCCCTTACAATTTGCCTCCTTGGTTGTGTTTGAAACAACCGTTCTAGATGATGTCAATGTTGATACTGGGGCCAAAATCTCCAGGAAATAACATTGATGTGTATTTGCATCCCCTTATTGATGAGCTCAAAGATCTTTGGCTCAATGGTGTTCAGACATGGGATGCAAAGGTAAAGAAAAATTTCACTCTGCGTGTTGTTCTACTTTGGACAATTAATGACTTCCCAGCATACAACATGCTATCTGGTTGGAGCACAAAAGGCAAGTTTGCATGTCCATACTGCCACAAGGATACTGACTATTTATGGCTGAAATTTGGTTCAAAGCATTGCTACATAGGTCATCGCCGCTTTTTACCAATGGATCACAGGTGGCACCGCAATAAGATTAGCTTTAACAACCAGGTGGAAATGAGGGAGCCTCCAGTGCCACTGGATGGGGAAGGTGTGCTGAAATAGTATGAAAGCTTTGAGCAAGTGACATTTGGGAACACGACTAAAAAGAGGAAGCAGCGTGAAGAGGACACTAGATGGCACAATTGGAGGAAGAAGAGTATTTTTTTTGAACTGCCTTATTGGGAAAAGTTGCTTGTAAGGCATAATTTGGATGTGATGCACATTGAAAAAAATATATGTGAGAGCATACTGGGGACCTTGCTTGACATGGCAGGAAAATCCAAGGATAGCGAGAAGGCTCGTATGGACATGCAACATTTGGGCATGAGGAAGGATCAACATCCTTTGGTGATGAATGACAAATACACTTTGCCTCCAGCATTGTACAGTTTGGGTCAAGATGACAAGGTATATCTATGTAAATTCTGCAAGGTGTCAAGATGCCTGATGGTTACGCGTCTAATATCAAGAGATGTGTGGATGTGCCGAGGTGTAAACTTTCTGGACTTAAAACTCATGACTGCCATGTTATATTTCAGAAACTATTACCCATTGTGGTTTGTCACATACTGCCACAAGAGGTTGTTAAACCACTGATTGAGCTTAGTAGGTTCTTCAATGCAATATGTTCTAAGGAGTTGAGCACCGAAGAGTTAGAAAAATTGAACATTTCGATGAGAGAGACTCTTTGTCATATGGAGACCATCTTCCCACCAGCTTTTTTTGATATCATGATGCATTTGCCAGTTCATCTTGCTGAAGAGGCTAAACTAGGAGGACCTGTATGCTATAGATGGATGTATTCAATAGAGAGGTATCTACGTACGTTGAAAGGCTATGTGCGAAACAAAGCCTATCCTGAAAGTTCAATAGCAGAGGGATATATACTAGAGGAGTGCATGACTTTTTGCTCTCACTTTTTGGATGACGTGGACACAAAGATTAATCGTCCAAAGCATCATGAAAGGGTTGCAGTGAATGAACCACCAGCAGGTTTAAGAATATTCAGCAACATTGATTATACTAAGAAAGGATTTGCAATTGTGCAACTTACTAAGCTGGATATGCAGCGGATGAGGCACTGGATATTAACAAATTGTGATGAGGTTATTCCATGGGCCAAGTAAGTAGTAACTTTAATTTACTTACATTGGAGTATGCACATACATGTTTTTTTGTTGACTTTGTATTCCCCCCCCCCCTTTTGACCGTTACTGTAGTATGCATAAGGATTTACTTAGAAAACAGTGTGTCAGGAATGTTGAACAATGTCATACAGAACAATTTGTAGGCTGGTTCGAGCATAAGGTGAAGTACAATTTCCTCACAGGTTTTATTACTTTCAGTGCTCATGTACTTATACATTGTTCTTTTATACTTCTTTCAGATGAACATATTTTATGCAGACAGAAAAAAAGTGATGCCATGTATGCACTTTCTCAGGGACCAGACCATCGGGCACGTGTTTTCAATAGGTGCTTCATCAATGGATTTCTATTTAGAACTGCTCATGTAGAGAAGAATCTGACTACACAAAATTCTGGTGTTGTTGTGAATGGTGATCCTACTATTGGCAACATCGACTGGTATGGTGTGGTCAAAAAAATTTATGCACTAGATTTCCCGACACAAAAGGAAGTCATCCTATTTCAATGTGACTGGTACGATGTGCGTGCTGCTAGTAGGAGCAAATGTAGAGGATTCAACAAGGATCAATATGGTATTATAGATATCGATACAACTCGATTGCGATATTTAAATGAACCTTACATTTTGGGGACACAGGCTCAGCAAGTGTTTTATGTGAAAGGTTCAAAGAAACAAGATTGGAGCACTGTTATTAGAATGAACCCCAGAAATGTGTTCTTCATGCCAGAATTAGACAACCCGGAAGAAATTGATGTTGATTCACTCGATGCCGGAGCTCGAGATATGATCGAATCGGGCACACATGAAGATTTGATAAACTGGACTAGGACTGGCATTGAAGGTGTCACCAGTGACGCAACTGTTATTGAAAAGGCTCTTGCTGAGTCTGTACCCAAACCAACAACTATTGATTTAGAAAATGAAGATGAAGAAGATCACACGGACGACTACATCGATGATGGATACATTGCGCCTGTGAATTCTACTGTGAACGGAGCGGCAGATGTGTTTTTTGTATAACTTTCATAATTTGTAGTTCTTTGCAATCAACGGTGAATCTAACAATATAATAAACTGAAGATTTGGGATATGGCAACCTACCCGTTCCCCACCGGCCGGTGACCTACCCATTGACCAAAAGGCGGCATCGGATCCCAAGTTCACCGGAAGGCGGCGCTTGATCTCGGTGCGGCAGAAGAGCGGCGGCCGGCGCAGGAGCTCGGGGCAGAGCAATTTGGGGCCTTATGTGGGAAGAAGCGAGCGAGATGGGGGAGCGGGGAAGAATTCGTAATGGGCCAGCCCACATACAAAATCTGTTGCGCCAGAGTCCATGGCCACAATTTTTAGTACCACCTCGCTCACAAAGAAGCTCCTTGCCATACTTAAAAAGGGAGGCGCACAAGCACCATTGAAATCTTACCATCTGATACGCCACCTGATTCGCTACTTGACTACTTGCTCTTGGTGGGCTCGGTTGGGCTCCCTCTGTGGTTGAGCCTTCTATTGGGCTCCCTATGAGGTTGAGCCTCATCGGGCCCCCTTCGGCAGTGGTCCTTTTTTTTACCTTTCATTTTTTTACTACATATATTGTGCATTTTTTTAGATTAACGAACAATGTAGAACCTACCAAATTCCCAATAATTTTAGTTAAGACTTGTGAAACATATGATTACATGTGACTACGTATGATTACATGCCACTGTCTCCGGGGTCTCTTCTTGTGTGTAGATGCGCATTTGGTTTTAAGCCGCTTGTGTAGATGTGCCGCTTCAGCAGTAAGTGAGTACTAGATGTGTACATGAAAATGGGTTGGGTGACTGATGTGACTTGATGTTGATCGCCACATTTACATTGATTCCACTAGCTACCTTCTGCTATTACCTACTCCTACTCAAGTGAGTGTTGTATCCTTTGCACCGTGTTTTTAGGTTACTATGCTAACTGGTAACATTGGCAAAAACTCCAAGAACAAGATAAAACTACTAACTGATTACCATTACCACTATCGTTAAAACATAAAAAGAACAAGTTCGACAACCAAAACAAAAGACCAGCTCATTCCATTGACAACATTTACATATAAACTAGTTCTTGTGCCCCTTCCACTCCTTAACCGCCACCGCCTCCTCCCGTTCTTTCCTTGCACCCACGCGCCGGCAGCGTTCCACCTCCATCGCCACCCGTTGATCCTCCCTCCAGGCGGCGTGCTCCACTTCTGCGGTGGAGATCTCGAGAGTGCGCCTGAGGATGCAGTCCTCAGTCTCCTTTCTTGTGATGGCGCACAGGCGCCGGTCCTCCTCTTCTTGCCGCGCCGTCTCCAAGGAGTTGAGGATGGCAACCTCCTCCGGACATGGCCCCTGCTGTGCCATCACCAAATCCTCCTCCTCTGAATCGCTCTCCCAATCCGAATTGTCCTTGAGGTTGACCTTGAGGTCCGATGAGTCAAACGACGGCGGGGGAGGCGGCAGCGGCATCGAGCAAGGTGGGGAGGAGGAGCGGTCCGAATCATCGGATGACGGCGGGAGAGGCCGCATCGTCAGGGAGCGAGGAGCGGAGGACGAAGGGTTGAGCATGGCCCAAGTAGTCCTCAAGCGGTGAGGCATGGTGGCGACGGCTTGTTGTAGGAGGGTGCAGAGGGCTTGTTGCGCGAGGGCCCTTATATATGCGTGCGTGCATGAGAGACAGAGCATTAACGCAACCGCACGCCGGGAGACGAGACGCCTCTTGACTGCGGAAACAAAAGGACAGAGCAGCGGAACGACCGGTTAAAGGGTAGCTGGGCGGCACGAAACGACGCAAGGCAGGGCCTCAACTACTGTGTTAAATGGGGTATGCATGGGGAACCTGCACGCGCGACGTAATCATGGCACGGGCGCAGTACCGCAGAGCCGGTGACACTGGCTGACACATGCGGCGCAATGGCACAGTGTCGACGAGAAGATCTTTGATGCTGGATTGTGCACGTGTGCATCGCTGAGCCTGCCAACTCCTTGGGGCTACTGCCACACTACATTAGGCAGTGACAGGTGGAGCCGGACCCACAAAAAGCATGTGGCCCAAGACAAGTTTGCTAGAAAACCTTCATTTTGCTGCGCGCATGTGATCCTAAAAATCATGAGCTTGCATATATATGGGTTGACTCTATGTATAACTCATTCCAAGAAACTTGGAGTTTGACCAAATTAGGGCACGTTCAACAGTTTAAGTGACTGCCGTCTATATAAGTCACATAGGGACAGCAATACAGACAAATTATACCGTGAGTTGTCTATTATTGCAAACTATTTAATTTTACTATACACTCATAGATCAAGATGGTCAAATATGCCTTGGGAGCACGAGCCCAAACGACAAAAATATGCCTTATAAGTCATTCCATCTTGGAGAGTCAAGTATCTCAAGTTTGACCAAATTGTAAGTCATTCCAAGAATCTTGGAGAGTCAAGTATCTCAACTTTGACCAAATTATAAGTCATTCCAAGAAACTTGGAGTTTCAAATTACCTAATTGTAAGTCATTCCAAGAATATTGGAGAGTCAAGTATCTCAACTTTATGGTGTCAACTTAGTTTCATTAGATTGTTCATCTCTATTCCACGCTAATCTATATACTTTCCAATGCAATCCTAATGCTTTCTCTCTCACTAAGGGATATGCCTTATGTTTATTGGCTTCACAGGTATTGGCTTCACCGGTGAAGCCGTTTTATTTGGATGAGCCATGCCAAAGGGGAGCTTATTGTGTGCCACACTATCTTTAGTTATATATGCTCATTGTGTGCCACACTATCACCATGTAAATCACCACGTGAATATATACATGTATAGATGAAGCAATGTGCATAGTGATTTCAATATTGAACACATTGCTCAAATGTTCCAATTAAACACGCATGAAACATAACGTGTCGATATATACCAAAACACCTCCTCCTCCTCCCCAGCCAAATTTTTCCCGCTTGCCCTGCCCAAATTTCCCCCCTAGCCCCGCCGAAATAAGCCTTCCATATATTTTTACCAATCCCCATCTACTAAAATCCCGGTGCCATTAATCACGTTTCCTTGACGTTTGTGGGGGAGAGGGGGGTGACGACCCGACGACTCTCGGTTCCTTGTCGAGATGGCGACTGAAGACGACGACAGGAGGCCGAGTCCGCCCCACACCACCGGCGACCAACAGATGGCGACTGGATTCGATGGCAGGAGGCCGACTCCACCCCACACCACCGGCGACCAACAGATGGCGACTGAAGACGATGGTCCTGATGAGTTTTTGTTTGAACCTCCCCGAACTAGGTATGTTTTCTCAGGCTATTGCAAATCCAATCGAAAATTCGCATAGGGTTATAGTCCTATGTGATATTGGATGATCTGGATACATGCCTAGGGTTATATTCCTATCTCAAATTGGAAGATCTCGATACATGCCTAGTTTCTAGTGCTAAGGTTATATATAGTTCTCTATTGAATTTATAGATTAATATTCCAGTGTAAGAGTAAGGACATTAAATTGGTCAGTGAATGATTGCATATGAGTTTGATTGCAGACTCACTGGTGAGAGGTGGTGTGTAATTATCGATTGTGTCGGGGCACCTTCCGGTCATGAAACTGCCCAGTTCACTTGTGATAGGGCTAATATCACATTTTTTAACTTGGTTTGTTTGAAGTCAAAGCTCGGCTACTATGGACGTGCCTTCTTGTACCATAAGGAGCAATGTGGCAGGAACACAGCAGCCCTCGTCCCTCTTGATTATGACCACCAAATCCCAGCCATGTTACAAAGCAATTCAAAAGACAGGAAAATCAGGATCCTCCTAACAAGGGATCAACAGACTAACTTGCAGGTAACCATAACTCCCTTGAAGCGACAAAGGGAAACAACTACAGAAGGATGAAGGACAGGAGAACAAATAGATGCTTACAAGATATGGCTTCAAAACCTGCAGCAGGATGAACCAGACACAGGTAGGTACAATTCCTCCAGTCACAATTTACATAAGCTATGTGTTGTATTATCCATTGCACTTACATATTCGTTACGTGCAGAATTTAAAGATGATTACAGGGACGAAACCATCAAGACATATAAAGAATGGTTAAGGCATAAAGAGTATCTTCAAGACATTAGTAATTTCTATTCATTCATTCAGCAATCAAAGTTAATATTACTTCTGAACAAAAAATGTATAGACTGATGTGGATCCATTGTATGATATGCAGCATCTTATTTAGATCAAGATGACAATGATGAAGTTCAAAACCTTCCTGATGACGAATGTCTTGCAGCCATGCAATCAGCACCATATCAGATAGGCCAACTCATGCTCGGCATGACAAAAAAGTGAGAAAAGGTGTGCTATGCATTGCAAATTTATTTTAATCTAATCTACATTGCTGCAATTATCTGACCATTTTTTACTTAATGGATTCATAGGAGACTCCAGTGAAGGGCGCAAGCAAGGAGGACATGGTGCCCTCAAGGGTTTATCAGTAGCCATAAAGAGGATAAGGAGCGGCTCACAGAAACTTAAAATCGAATTTTCCACAAAGCTGGGAGGTCCCGTAGGCCCTAACGCTTGGTCATTTGTGGATGAAATTGTAATGTTTACAAGGAAAAGGGCTCCACTTATTGGAGTCAACAAATGGAAAGACATACATGAAAATGTGAAAAATTCTATAGCATCCGACATACTGGTACGTACGATGTTTAATTCTGCTGCATGATTGCTATAATAATCGTCAAATAGCAAAATACTTCTTCGTCTAAATGTGTTCTCACATAAACAGTATAGGTGGGAGCTTGTAGACGTTGATGATGAAAAGGAAAAGATTTGGGCTATCGCGATGGTGAGATACAAAGGATGGAGATCATCACTCAGTGCCACGTACAAGGCGTACGACAGTTACGCAACAAGAATGAAACACAAGCCAGAAGACCTTGACATTGCAGAATGGCACTATCTTATCTTGTATTTTGGATCTCCAAATTTCAAGGTCTCATAGCATTTCCTTTTCGTCCTTCCATATATCCCATGTATTTATTACTAGTTTCATCAATGCACTACTGATGTACAGAAAGCTAGCAACCAGAACTCCAAGAACCGTAAAGAAGAAAAGACAAACCATGCCATAGGGTCCAAATCATTTTCCAACATGAGCCATGAGCAGGTAATGTTGTATGGTACGGTCTTTTGCATACATGTCAAGCTAATGTGCTTCATTCATGCCATCTTAGAGAGACCCGGATACAGGAGAAGAACCAAGGAATTTAAATCTTTGGTTGAGTACTCATATGAAGAATGGGCAATGGTCAGATGAAGCATCTAAGGCTATGTATGTAAGTAATCTACATAGTTCACTGTTAACAACATTATTCTTATTATTTTTAATGTTCAATACCAACACCAATGCTGCTGTTTAAATTAGGACAATGCATGACTAAGGCTTTCCGAGAGAGAACGCAATGTACAAATCCTATCTCCACTGCAGAGGAAAACAATGTTTTCCAAATATGCTACAAGGAAAGTACAGGATGCAAAACCCACAGAACCCATGGTCATGGTTACTTGTCTAAAACTCCATCACGCAGTGAATTGCTGAAAGCTCAAATCCAAGAGCAAGCCCGTGCTAAAGAAGTGGCCAACCAGAAAAATAATGCGCTCCAACAAAAGGTTGACAAGGTAGAAGAACAACTTGCAAATGAAAAGGCTGAAAGGGAAAGGATATTGGAAGAAAAATTGCTACAGATTCAAGAAGAGGAAAATAACAAAAGGCAAGCACTTAGGTAAGATATCATGAAAGAGATGCTATCAAAGTTTGCTGAACAGAGAGAAACCCCATTACTACAGGTAAAGGTAATTTGGATATTTGTTACACAAATTAGCATATTGGAATGTGTTTTGTCCCTAAATTACTTCCACCTGTTTTTCCTATGCAGACTGACCCAAGGAGCATCATCCCAAGTGATGCTACGCCAACAGTTGAGAAAAATGCTAGCAAACATAGAACTAGTATAGTGTCTCGAGGTCTTTTTCAAAATAGCAAAAGCAACAATGTGGCAGAAGCATATATTAGTACACGGCAACTACTAAATGCTGCTACAAAACATGTGCGCACAAGAAGCCAACAGGTATGCAGAAGTAAACCTGATTTATAATCTATGTTTAAGTGCATCACTAAACTTAGAGCAGTCTCCAGTGTGCGAATAATATGCTCTGTGCCAGACCACGTGTCCACAAGCACAAGACAAATTACCAAGATCATGTTTGTTTAGTACATACTACTGCACTATGAGACCCTTTTGCTGATGCACTGCATTGTTTTTTTTAGACAAGAACATTCTTCTTCAATGGATCGCATGGACTCAGAGCCATGACATGGTTGACACAAGGAAAATTAATGTATTGCATGATTCCTGTAGCCTACATTACAAGGATTTAGTATTGTTGATATACCAACACTAGTTATAAACTATTTTTGATTTGGAATATGTATTTGGCACTTTGACTTTATGAATGTCGAGATGGCTTGGTTTTATATTCATGATGATGCAATTCATATTTTGGTGAAATCAATTCATTGCACAAACGATTCGATATACAAATATATAAAATGCAATCTGTTGCGAAAAACATCTTCCAGTTGCGAAAAGAAATACATCCACCTGTTGCAAAAACAAATAATTGCAGCAACCCCAGTTCGTTGCTACATATTTTATTGCATCTATATAGTTTCAATTGCACAACAACTTATTGCCACGGAAGATAAAAGTTGCAATAATACATAATAACCTTCACCGCTAATTCGTTGCAACATATCATCTTGCTTCTAAATATTGTCTGTTGCAAAACAAATTATTGCCACCACATATGTTTCCATGGCAATATAGTTTATTTCGACGAAACCAAATGTGTTGCCATATGATCTGCCACAACGTAATATTTTCCGTTGCAAACCGAATCATCGCCACCAAACATGTTTCCGTGGCAATATAAGTCATTGCCACGAAAGCAGTTGTGTTGCCATAGAAACAGTCCCCACGTAATAGTTTTCATTGCAATATAGTTTATTTCTACAAAAGAAATTTAGTTGTCATAGGATATGTCACAACGTCAAATTTCCGGGCAATATATTCTATTGCCACTATGTAAATCATTGCGAAATACCATATTACCACAGAGTTTGTACGTTGCAACTACGTACTATAGCAATGACTGCTTGCGTTGCAATACATGCTAATGCAACGAAATCCTCCGTTGCTATACTCTATAATGCAACGAAAATGTGTGTGGCAATTATCATAAGTTGCAACGGCCCACAAAAAACGTTGCAAAGAGCTATTGCAATGCCAGTACTTGCTACGCCTGCCAACCAACCAGTCGCCGTTGCAATTGCTAGATATTGCATCAATTTTGGGCATATTGCAACGTTTTTCCGTCGTTGCATTAGATCAAAAATCTAGTAGTGATGGTCTTGGCCATACCCCTGCTATTATTCACCTCCTGATCCTAAAGGTTTTTATATGCAACCATGCATTGCTTCATATTCTCTTGCATATTCAAATTATGGTTCATTGCAAAGACTGGTTGTTGCTAGTAATAATCTGGTTAAAAGTGCACTCTTTGTTACTAAAGGTGGTGAGAAAGACAGCAAGAAAGATTCAAAATAGTTGCAGCCGAGGTGGTATCCCTCAGGCTTGAATCACACCCAAAAAAGGAGATTGCAAAGAATGCGGAAGCAAGAATCAATGGAGCAGCAAGCAACGGCTATACCAGCAAGGTCAGTGGTTACCAAGCAGGTATGGAGTCCAAAGCAAGTTGTTTCTTGAATCAAGAGCAAGTTCATGGCTGATAAGACAATTATCGCCCTTAGCGAAAAAATATAGCCGATGTTGTGTTTTTCATCGTCCTTAGACACTTTTGGACCAGGAGATTATTTTCTGGCATGCAAGCTTTGTTAGAAAATAGGGGGGGCATGTGTTGACACCCAAAAGTGGCAGGACTTGGGAAATCTGGTCAAGCATGTCCAGACCGGTCTCCCAACCGGTCAGACCGGTTTGGGAAAAATTCCCAAAATGGAAATTGGACTTCACCATTATGTAGAGCTCATCGAGTAGATCAAGATTCATATATAGAACGTCCGATTTGGAGTTCGGATGAGGAAGATACGACATTTGCAAGATCTGCACCCGGTCAGACCGGTTGCCCAGGCCGGTCTGACCGGTCTAGCTCTGTGTAAACCGGGTTAGAGTTGTATTTTTGCATGAGATTTGTTAGGATTTCGACTCCTTAAGGGGCAAGACCTCCCCTCCCTATAAATATGAAGGGCCACGGCCGATTGAGTTAGATCCAATCGATAAAAACATATCAATCTACTATTTTTTGCATCTTTTACTTTTCCTCTTTGTCTTAGCTTTTCCAACCCCATCTTGTTGTTCTTCCTTCGTCTCGACGATGTTCGAAGGCGTTCTAGGTGGCCTACCGATCCTAGAGCAACCCTGCGTGCGCCTGCCCCGACGGGATCCTTCCCGGACGAGCGACCGTCGGCCTGCCCGACAACCGGTCAGACCGGTCCCTGTAACCGGTCAGACCGGCCTGCGCCGAGGTGCTACAACAAGCCCCCGCGCGTCGTACGGTCATGTGCGTTCGTGTGTTGGCCCAAAAAAGCATCAACAGTACCTTCATATTTGAAAGAAGCTCTGCCAGTCTTCCATGTAAGTACCACTACGCCAGTTTACAGATTAAAACATCTGTTTGTATCTCTTTCTGGTAATAATAGTTGATATTACAGATCAAAACCCTCCACCGAGCCACACCCCCACCTCCGCCGCACCCTCCTCCCAGCCACCGCCCGCCATACTCCGCCTTGCCCGTGCTGCCCACCTCATCGCTTGTTCACATGGCTGGGTGGGAGCTCGGCGTGGGGAACCATGTGGGTGGGGACAGAGATTGTAAGTTGCAACTTGTTTGAAAAGTGAAATCCTGGCATTCATCAAAGTGTAATAATATTTAAGAGAAATAAAGAATTATAGATGGTAAAATAACTTCCAGGGTCAAAATTATGTTGTTAATAACCATTGGCAACAATCTTACGTTGCTAATAATTTTAACACGGTCAAAACTAAAAGAATTTGACAGGCAGGAAACGAGTATCCGAGCCAACAAGGAAAACAAACATTGTTTCTTTTGAGGAGATACAAAATGGTGAAGAAAGCTCCGTTTAGCTACATCATCAAATTGACGGGGACTGGTAGATTCGTGCATAAAATGATAGGAGCTTTGGACCCCATTCCCAGGGAAGTGCCAAGTGTGTGTGGCGAGCGATGGGCCGTCGTGGACCCTGGCGGCTACCGTGGAGTCCAAGAAACCCAGCGAGCAGTCGTCTCCGTCTCCGAGACACTCGTCATCAGGCGATCGCGCACGCGCACGCGCACGCACACGCACGCGATTGTGCCTGCTTGTGCTTTCCGAAACACGGAAAGCTGGTGAGGCTGCGCAGAGCCCGCTGCCCCAGGTTTTGGCTTCGCTGCCGTGACACGCTTCGTTTTCACATGATACGACTCCCTTGTCCTTTGACACAATTTTGGCTCACTAGAAAAAACCTGAGTTTTCAGCGACACGAGGCTAATAAACTACCTAAAATTCTCTTAGCAAATATGAAAAAGAAAAAGAAAACTAACTAAAACCTGATGTTGGTTATCAATGTGCTGCTGGAAGCGGGGCAAGCAAGAACCTACCGAAACAGAGGCCCTATGGTCTTTTCCATTTTTTTCTCATCTTTTTTTTTTGTTGAACCCCTTCTTCAAATTCTATTCGGATCCATTTCAAAAAATAAGAAGTTTTTGTGTGATTATTGTTCCATCGCCATATGTTTTTGTGTGATAGAAAGTTATAATCAAAAGTAAATATGTTACTATTACTTTGTAAATGAGCCACCTTGTGCATGCTTTCTTCTTCTTTTAATGGAGTGTTCAAGCTTCCTGCCATCAATTGCGACATACATATAATTACTTATTTTTTCTAAATTCCTGC
Organism: Setaria italica; assembly: GCF_000263155.2. NCBI lineage: Eukaryota > Viridiplantae > Streptophyta > Magnoliopsida > Poales > Poaceae > Setaria > Setaria italica. Next base: position 25,783,985 of record NC_028451.1, on the reverse strand, counting down.
AATCCTTGACATTGCTGACTTAATGTCAAACATTACTGACCAAGTTTACTTTTCTTAGGCAAAAGACCGGCCATGTTAAATATGAGATTACATTAGTGTCATTAGATTTTTTTTAATTAATTTATATCAATTTGTTTAAGGTCCTCGGTCAAAGTTTAATTTGTCTATAAATAAATAAAATAACTTTGAACTTATACTAAGTAGACACTTTTGGTAAGTACCCATGGAAAATATTTTCGATGCTTTTAATAAACCATCTATGTATTAAGTGGTTAACACTAAATAATTTGCACAATTTTGAGTTTGCTTACTAAATTAGTATAAAACGTGCAAAATTGTACTGGTACTTGCAAATCCCAAATAAACCTTTGGCCATGGACACGATCTTCCATATATGGCATTTTGACTATTTATAGTACAAGTATATTATTTAAATAATATTCACAAAATAGTATTTTTTAGTCTTTCTATTTTCAATAGTATATATTTTCATTGAAGTTGCTGGCGAATGTTTTACCTCGTGGGCCATGTCAATCAATCCCTAAAATACCGTAACTTCATTTTTGTCAAATGTTGCAAAATACTTTGAAGGTACTACTTCCGTTCCAAATTGCAGATCGTTTTATTTTCTAGATATATAAATATTATTATGCATCTATATTATACCTAGGAAACCTAAAACGAACTGATGGAGGGAAAATAAAATAAAAAAAAAAGAAATCCAAAAATCCACCACCGCTATCACTGGCGCTAGTACCCTGCCTATGAACTAGGTGCCGTTGCGCCTGCTCACACGTTTCGTCTCCCAACGTCCCGTCATCTCCCTCCGCCCTCCATTAAAACCCTCGTCCGTCGTCACCGTCCACCTCCTCCCCTCCCGGAGAAATCAAGAATCCAAAGCCGTCCCTTCCGATCCCGCCCGGCACGCCCTCCGGATCAAAGCTCCGAGCTGCTTTCTCCCCCTGATTTGCCCCAATTCCGCCGGCTCCACCGCCCCAATCATCAGTTCCCCGGCCCGGGCTCCGGAGGTCGCCGTCGCACGCCCGCTCGTGTAAGTGGCGTGTCGAATCCAAGATTGATTGTGCCTCTGCCTGGGATATGGGGTATCGGGTCTCGGTTGATCTCTTCTCTCGCCGCCTGCTCTGTTTCTTGTTCCGGGAAAGATTGCATTTCCCCCCTTCTATTTCTCGCGTAATTCGGTCGGGTAATCCGGTAGGATTCTCGGTTGTTCGGTATGATTTCGATCTCTTTTTTTTCCTTTTTTCCGGCTATTTTCCTTGTGCATTACTCCGGTTCCGAGATTGTTCTGTTTCTTTCCTATATCTGTTAGCGGAAAAGATGGAATCTTTGTTCCCCCTTTGGGTCCTTATCTCTGATTTCACAGTTCCACTTCTCGGTTGGGATCTGATGCATTGTTATCGGTGTTTGTGCGACGACCAGCAGAGAGCAGGAGTGGAGCTTCCCTCGCCGTACGGCACGCGCGAGCTGTTGGTTTATGTCGCCTGCCCTGCCGCAGCTCCATGGTTCTGAGCTCCCGTCACTGCCAGCCTCCTCTCGCTCCCTTCTCCTCCAGCCTTGGCAGAGGGGCGCCAGAGACCGCAGGCACTTCAGGGTCTCCAGGTAACTTTTTTTCACATGCCTGATTGAGTTACGACTAAGTTGTTCCGAAGATTTCGTTCTGTGTTGTAGTCCAGTCATGGTAACCTCTTAGTTTCCTATGAATCAAACTCTGTTAATCTTCCGTGTATAGGTGCTAAAGTTCGAAGGTTTCTGTTGTTTACCTGTCTGACGGTACTTCTGTCTTCAGTTGCTGCTGCTGTGTTGGTAGTTTCCAAGATTTAACAGTTATGGATGCTTGCTTGTTTAATGTAAAGCATCAAACATTTTGTTGGTTGCCATGACTCAACTGACCACCTGTTCTCATGTTATTGCAATAAAATAACTCCCTGCTTGTTCAGTCTACTCAGATTAGTTTTGCTCGTGTACGAAATTTGGAGTTAACAATGTTGTTGTGCCTGTTCTGATTTCAGTGTTGAGCTGCACAAAAACTGATCTCGGTGTTCTATGTGAACATCATAATATTATCTCATTAGTTTATGCAAAGATGGTGTTCATATCTGTTTGCTAACGTATGGCGAGACTATTCAAGTAGTGTTCGTATTTCAGTGAAAGTTTTTTTTAATAGTAATGTACATTGGTTTCAGATTTGGATTTGGGGTGAAGTACTCTGGGTTCCTGCATTTAGAACCTTGCTTCGTACTGTCTTGTACCTGAAGCAGTACGAGTTGAAGATTCTTCCCCCAAATCACAATCAATCTTGGTAAGTGTAAAGCTACAAGGAAATAATACTTGGAACAAATAAAGTGTGAATGAGTATCTGCTATTTCCCTTCTCTTAATGTGGATGAGCCATTGTCTTACAATCTTGTCTGATTTAAATGCTAGCAGGTTTGGTCTGGGCGGATTGAATTTGTCAACCCTCCTAATTCAAACAGTCAGCCTGAATTTCATCTCCTGAAACATCTGCAGTGAAGAAAACTAATCTCCCTTCCTCCAATTCTGTTAAGAAGTTAAAGAGAGAATCCTCTTTCTGATTTGGTAGATTCGGTGCTGCAGCTGTAGATACGTCTTGCTTGGTAGGTGGATGCATCCTCTCTTTCACATTGTGTGATAGTAACCCTGTGTTAGCATATTTGATGATTTCACTGGGCATATATGCAGATTGCTGTTGCTTGGGAAGATGTTGCGGTCCAGGAAGATGCCCCCTATGCGGAAGGTTCGCATTTTCTGCTCTGATCCTGATGCAACCGACTCCTCCGGTGATGAAAATGATGAGAACCCAAAGAAAGAAAAGAAAATTATAAGAGAGGTGCTAGTTCCTGTAAAGAAATATAAAACCTCACAGCCTCTAAGACCCATCATGCCATGTGGAATAAAGGATCTGAATGGTCCAGAGAGGAAGGTACCATCGAGCAGGTACCGTGGTGTGCGCCTGCGGGACTCAGGTCGCTGGCAAGCAGAGATACGCAATCCTTTGACAAAGAAAAGGGAGTACAGTTTACATGACACTGAGGAGGAGGCTGCTGCGGCGTATCAGGCAAAATGGAACCAGTTTCATGTAGAGATGCTGGCCATGAAAGCTGAGCCGCCCATGTCAGAACATGCAGCCTCCAACTCATCCTTGGTTTCCTGCGTTTCTTCATCTGTATCATGCGAGCAGAAGGCACAAGAAGCTCAGAACAGAGTAGGACCATTAATGGAGATGCACCGTGAGCCTATGGATGAAAGCTTACTGAATTTCTCCCCCAAAGCTCTTGAGATTTCAGAGGATGTCATGCTAAACCCGAAAGATGAGCATCAAGCCAGTGACTCTGACAGCCCGGCTGATGAATTCCCACCTGATGGTTTCACCAGGCCAGAAGATATGTTCACAGTCAGAGATTTTATTACCGCTACATACAAACCTCTGGATGATGACTATATTGGCCTGGCTGACATTAGCCACCTGCCTCTTCCCATCAAGGACCCAGAATTCGACCTGGATGCAGAGCTTGATTGGAGTGGGTTCGACTTCGCTTCAATGGAACATGAACTCGAGTTACTGTGAGGTTGCAATGAAACCTGCTCGTGGTGTTCTAATCTGCGAAAACCTGCTCTTGATGGTGCTGCATTCTGCAGAAACCTGCTCCAAGTTGTCTGAAACTCTTAATGCTGGAATGGGTTCAGATTTCAGTCTGTCAGTGGATGACTCTGTCCATATTGATGGAATCTAGAAACAGATTGACCTCCAAATTTTGTCGGGAACTGTACAGTCCGTAGAGTAACTTGCCTGCGTGTGCTAATATGCAACAAACTTTCAGCAATATGTACATATTCTAATTTCAGAGCTGATCCTGATTCATCATCTGTGCATGTCTACAGCCTTCTGGTTGTGCTTGTTCATATTGTTTTGGCTCTAGTCCCCAACGGAACTTTTGTTGGTAAACCAAAGTTGGGTTTCTGCTTTTAATATATGCGTGTGTATAGTTTTGAGCCGATGGAAACTGGATTCTTAATAGTTATATGATCATGCTGAGATTAGTTATTCATCTGTTTTTTTTTTTTGTCACATGTTGTCTTTGGCTTCAGTCTTTTGATCTGAGAGCTGCTGAATTTGGATTAAAAAAAGGTTTGTAAATTGCCATTACAAGTTGAAGTTGTGACAAGACGAAGAGTTTGTGCATCTCTGCAACACCATGCGCTGCAAGCTATCTGAAGCACAGTTGTCACTATATCCAAGAACATTACTTCGAGAGAATATTATGCATGATTTTTCCCAATGCAGTATATATAGCGAACGAACTACATATATCTCTAAAGCTACCACACACTCTAATTCAAAATGCAGATGAAGCACAGTTGTCACTATATCCAAGAAACAGTTTATTTTGTATCAAAAGTGACCGCCACCATGGCCGGCCGCCGTGAGTTGATCAGATGGCGCCGCACTCGAAGGAGACGTCGCAGCCGGGGACGGGGCTGAGCTTGATGGCGTGCTTGACCTTGCTCATGAACACCGGGAGGAAGGACATGGCCTGGCAGATGCAGGCGTTGTCGATGCCCATGAGGCGGCGGCAGCAGGCGGTGTCGTAGGGGTCGCGGCCACCGTGCCCGAGGCCGTGCCGCCGGCTGTGGGCGGTGTGCTCCCGCTCGTGCTCGTGCTCGTGCTCGTGGTGGTGCTCGTGGTGGTCGTGGTGCTCCGCCTGCAGCTCGTAGGACGCCGCCGAGGAGCTGTTGCTGTGGAGCTCCAGCGGCCGCGCCGGGTTGGGCCCGCCGAAGTTGCGCAGGCTGCAGGCCTCGTTGGCCAGGTTGAACTGCGACCGGCAGAACACCTGCGCCGCGGCGCTGTCCGCGGCAATGATGAGAAGCAGAAGCAGGGAAAGCAATGGCGATGAGGATCTCTTCTTGATGTCCATCGCGGTAGTTTTTTCTTCGGAGGTCCAGGAGAATATTGTGATGGCTTCTCGGTGTTTTTTTGCTTTTCGAGGCCAGCAGGGAGATTATGCTTTTAGCGGCATTTCAATGGCGGGGGGGTTTAAGTAGTGGTTTTGAAGGTTGTTTAGGAGGGAATCTGGTGCTTTAATTTTGGTCACCATTGTTTGTTGGTGGAGGTTAGGAAGGGGGGTCAGATGACATCGTGAGATTGCCTGCAGGATGAAATGAACCTGTTGCAGGGACTTTGCAGGTTGCTCATGCTTCAGCTGTGACCGGTTTGACCCTGACATCTAATTCCATGTGTGTGTGTGTGTTCTCTGTACTGATGCACTAGACTTGACCAGGTCTTCCATTCGCTCCCGTTTCGTGTTTTGGAAATTTTCTCTCTTTTTGGCAGGTTGTAGTTCTAGTGTGCTGCATAGTTTGCCTTGCCGGGGGATTCTTTTTTTTCCGCCGGCCCTCGCGTCGTCTCCAAGAGACGACGGCTCGGGGGCGACGCATCCCGCCGCCCCTCGGCCCCCAAACCAGCGACCCAGCCGGCCGTCGCCGCCGCCCGCCGCGGCGGTGGCGGCGGCCCCCTTCCACAGCCCCTTCCCCTCCCCCATCTCCTTTCTCCCTTTCCCTCTCCCCCAGTTGCTCGGAGTCCTCTTTTCCCCAACGTCGGTGGCTGCCGGTTCCGTCGGTGGCGGTGCAGATCCTGGTGGCGGTGGCCCGGGTCTGCCCGGGCACGGTCATGCCTTCATCGGCGCGGTTGCTGACCAAGGCACCGGAATCTGCTGGCTATGGAGGCGGCGGCCCGGGGTGGCCCCTGCTCGGTGGCGGCTGGCGGCCCGGGGCCTGCTGGCTGTGGTGACGGCGGCTCTAGGCGGCCGCTACTCGGCGCGGCCGGCAAGCGGCCCCGACGCGGCAGCGCACCGGGCCGGGCCTGGCGTGGACGGCGCTGGCGTTGACGGTGGCAGCGGCGGCGGCTGGGCGTTGGCCCTGCTCGGTGGAGGAGGAGGAGTCTTGCTGCGCCATACTCATGTGGCCAGCGTCCTCGACCTACTGGCTGTGGCGGCGGCGGCCCAGAGCAGCCCCTACTCGGCAGTGACCGGCGTCCGCGATCGGCGCACGGCAGCCTTTGCGTCTTCCGTGCCTTCTGGTGACTGGTGGTGTCAGCTCCACTACGCGGGATGGTTCGGAAGGTTTGACCACAAGAACATCCCGCAAATTTCTTGTTGGGTGATGACGTGGGGAGTTACGAGCGAAAACTTTCCCCAATTAGTATCGGTGTTAGTACCTACGGTGTCCATTGGGCATCATTTTTCTCGGTTGAGGTGTTTGCTGTGACGCTCTCTGCAATATTAATGATCTACTAAGCGGCGACGTCAACTCGACGTCGTGTCCTTCTTGGAAGCGTCGTCTTGGAAGTCCTTTGACCTGACCTTCGTTACTTAAAGACGGAGTCTGTTGTACGAGCGATAAAAGACAAATATTCCAAGTCCTTCTAAGCAGACGAAATATGTGATGGCATGATAAGCACGAAGACAACGCAAGGACGAAGCATGGATGAAGAAGAAGAATGAATCTTAATCTTCTAATTATTTTCTTTATCTTAGAGTTTTCTTTCTCGTGTTTTGAGCTCCTCGTTGTTGAGGACTAGAGTCTAAGTAAGAACTTTTTGTAACCTTTGGTTGTACATGTCTACCATGCGGATATAGTAGGTTGATCTAAAAAAAATGTTTGCCTTACCATTTAGGTTACTTATGCATAGAGGTGGGATTCGTGGGAATAGATTCACATCCAAAATCAGGCTCTGATCAATTTCGGAGAAACACATGTCGGCATCCCGGGTTTCCATCAAAACATCATGGCTAGGAATTATTTATTTTCCTCGCTCCATGCACACAATCGTAATAATTTCAAATAATTGATTGAAATCAGGCTCATGATGCAAGCGTGTGGATCTTAAGCTAGAATGCTATGAACTAAGAATTTCCCGCCTCCATTTGTTAGCTATTTTTTTCCCTCACTAGACTCCGAAGAGTGAGATATACCTTTATCTTTATCTATATCTATACCTATTATTAAAGCAAGCAACGCATCTGCCAATTTTTTTCGTCCGTCGTGATTATTTTGTAAAAAACCCCCTCAACTTTTTAGTAATCAACCCGCAGTCCAAATGCGTCCATATTCTAAAGAGAGGGGGCCTCGGGTGGAAAAAGGAGAGAAGGGAGGGGGTTAAAGGGGAAAACGCTTCTTCTTTCTTCAAAACAGAGGCGACAGAGGGGATTGGGCGCCCCGCCGCTGCCCCGCGCTGCTCGGCGACGAGGTCGGCCGGACGCTTGGCGGACGACTCCCACCGTCTACGGAAGAGCTTCTTGATGACCGCAGGGAAGAAGGAGGAGATGGGGAAGCTGGTGATGGAGCGGAGGATTTGCATCTGGATGTCCCCCATTCTCTTCATCCATCTCTCCTCCCCATCTGCCCGCTGCCAGCGCACCTCCGCTTCCCATCTGCTCCTAGCGCCGGGCTACATGCGGCTGCGCGCGCGTGTGCCGCATCCTCCGCGACGGGGGAACCGCCGTAGCAGCGCCTCCCCGTGGAGCCACCGCTCAGCCACCACCCACCGGATCACGGGCAAGGCCCTCCTCATGCTGACAAGCAGGGCACACAAGAGGCTCCGCTCACTCAACCTCCTCCTCAGTTGCCTCGCTTGTCCAACGCCAGCCTGCTCCGTGTCGTCCGAGGTACTCCGATGCCCCCTCCCCCTCTTGCATGAAACTAGCTGTTAATGTACAGATTGAATTGTTCACGGAATCACCCGCATGTGGTGCGTGGTTAATGTTTGCTATTATGCCTCTATAATCTGCACGGTTGTCATTTAGGAATACTTATTGGTTCATGGAATGGATTAATCGTAGCATTGATTTGTTATTTCATCAGGTCATTCCATGATTTGGATGATCCAATTCATGGTTTTGCCATTTAAATCAGCTATATTCCTGATTTTTTTTTTTCTGATAGCACTGCATATGCCAGATGAAAATTACCCATTGGAATTTAGTATTTTCTTATTTTTTATATCTGACACACCTTTCTCTATTTTGATTACATGGGAGCAGATAATTGGCACAATTGTTGGCAATAGCAACTCTGAACTCTCTTTGCCATGCTTGATGCAGCAGCACCAACGCGCTGCTACTGTAAGCGTCGAAGGAAGTGAACAAATTCCTGAACACCACTTGGTGCAGGTGATTCCACCTTCCAGGGATGCCTACAGTTGTTTGGGGCATGTAAATTATGCTCATACACATCAAATTTCATAGATTTTGGATCCCTGCTTCCAAGTTTGGTTTGGTATAAGCTTGTCATATTTCTTCTTTCACCTTGGTTGTTTGTGGCATGATCATATTATTTATCTGTAGCAATAACTCCAAACCTGGAGCAACTACAAAATTACGGACGTACTTTCTACCAATAGTTTCTGTTTATTTCTTCATACTGATCAGATTGTGCACGAAGCATGTGGAAGTTACGGAATGATGGCACCAACTGTCACTTATCTCTATCGAACAAAATTTTCTTGAAACAGTTTCTAACTAACAAATATTTTGCACATATTCAGAAACTTTTCTAACTAACAAGCAGCTGAAACACGGTTTTGTGTGAGCTTACAAGGAGCTTTGTCATCGAGATAGAGTTTCTTTGCATGGAAGGACCAGTACGGTATGCATAGCAGTTCAACAAATCCATCATCTCACTGAGCTGATGATCTATGTTTCCAGTGCTTTGTTATCTCTTAAGAAAGTTCAGTGAGAATAATGATCTTGGTCAAATAACATTCTGTCTTATTGAATTATCCCTAAATATAAAGAGAAAGTATGGTACAGTTTCTTGCGAAATTGAAAAGCTTGTTTCAGCATATTATTTGGGCTCATGAGTTATTTTTCATTCCATGCTGCAGGCGGCTACTGGAGCTAAATATACAGCGTTTCTATTTAAAATGAATCAAAGCAATTCAGTTTGGACAAGGTACTCCTATATAAGTTCTTGACGGCGAGGACGGCAACATGTGCGGCGCTTAGGTGACGGCGAGGCAACGCATCAATATATTATGAAGCGAAGCTAACATATTAGAAATAAGCAAATAATAACGTAAGAGCAAGTAAGGAACCATAGCAACGCATGGGCATTTCTGCTAGTCTAATATTAAAGCGAGTAATGCTTCTGCCAGACTATTTTGTCCATCGTGGTAATTTTGCAAAAAAATATCTCTATACTTTCATGGAATCAACCCACAGTCAAAATACTAAAGATAGGGGGGCTTGGGTGGAAAAAGGAGGGAAAGGAGGGGGTTAAAGGGGAAAAATAGCCGCTCGTTCCACCGCCACGCTGCGCGCCGCCACCTCCTGCCACATGCTCACCTATGCCGCCGCCGCACAACGCCTCACGCTCCCATGCTCCCCGCCTCCCAGGCCACCGCTGCCCCACGCCCTGGTCGTGCGCCTGGCCGCCACCGCCGCGCCAAGCCTAGCCGGCGCTAGGGTCCCTTCAATCCTGAGATTGAAGAAGATAAGACCGGTTTTGCATTTAGGTCCTCGAGAAACACGATTGATTTTTATTGCATTTATATGCATTTTTTAAATTATGTTAACACGTTGCCTCTACCGTATGTTCCAACAAATAGAGCCACGTTCCTTTTATTATTAGGTATACAATAGTTTAGAAAAAATATGTTCGTAATCAAAATTTAGTTGTTTTCTTTGCAAACATATAGAGATCCATTAAATGCAATAAAAAATGTAGTGGTATTACTAACAAAATTTTTTAGAAGTTTTAAGAATATATTTAGTATTTCACCGTAGCAACGTCTGGGCATCCAGTAAATGTATAATGTAGAGTGAATTAAAGCGTGCTCTCGAGGAGATGCGGAAATTACTTTCTGCGCTTATTGGGCTTTAAGACTTAGTTAGCCCACAGCCGCAAGCCCAAAACTACCAATTCCCCACGCATCCATCGAGCGCTGTTGCGACTAGTAAGTAGAGCGATGGTGGAGCGCTGAGGGCCGCCGGCCGAGGGCGTCCGGCGGTTGGGCGGCGAGGGCCAGGGCCCGCGCTGCAGCCGGCAACCGGCAACATCAGAAAATTGGCACTTGGCAGCAGCAAGCAAAACAAGGTATGCGATGATGGTCTAGCAGTCAGGCCCCTACTAAATTTTCCTCCTAGATCCGCCCCTACTACGATATACTTATATCCTAGTTTAAAATGGTCTACTTATAGTTTGAAGATGTTTGGATTAGGCACATAAGATCCTTCATCCTTGTGATAGTTTTATCAACCCATGTCCACAAATGATCCACTCTTTGAATGGAGAGTGTTAGCAGCCAAAAACACAGCACTTGGCACTCCACTAACCCTTTCTTTCCACCCCCTTCCTATTATTGATCCGTCGTGGACGCCCGGCATTGACTGGATCACTGAAAGGGACACTCGAAGTCAAGTAAACTGTTGAAGCTTCTCCTCCTCTGCTTCTCAAACAAATGGAGTATGCCCCAAAAACACACTGACAAAAATCATACAGCCAAAAGCAAACGAGTAGAACAGACACTGAGACACATGGATTCTGAATCCAAATCTCCGTCTCCCCGGCATGTGCTCTTTTTACTGTATGGCATCATCATGTTTCTGTCCTCCAACAACGCTACCTTCTCATCAGCACAGACCAGCAATAGCTCCGACTCCGAGGCTGACCGACAAGCCCTCCTCTGCTTCAAGTCCGGCATCTCCGCCGACCCTGCCGGTGTCCTCCGGTCATGGCGCAATGACTCGCTCAACTTTTGCAGCTGGAGAGGGGTCAACTGCAGCACGACCCTCCCGATCCGTGTGGTGTCCCTAGAACTAAGGTCTGTGCAGCTCAAAGGACAACTATCCAGTTGCATGGTGACCCTTACATCTCTGGTGAGGGTGGACCTTTCGTACAATGATCTTTCTGGAAGCATACCTGAGGAGATAGGCGCGATTCCGAGGCTCAAAACTCTGATTCTTGCTGGAAACAGACTTGCAGGTATCATCCCTCTGTCACTGGGTACATCTGCTTCTCTTAGATATGTTGATCTTGCAGCGAACAACTTATCTGGGGCAATTCCATATTTCCAAAAAACGACATCTCTGCAATTACTTGACCTTTCTGCAAACTTTCTTTCTGGAAGTATACCAGCATCTTTAGGAAACGTTTCATCCTTAAATTACATCCGACTAGCACAGAACAACTTGAAAGGGTCGATTCCAGAAGCCTTGGGTCATATCCTGAACTTAAGCATTCTAGATCTAGGTTACAATCAATTATCGGGGAATGTCCCAGCCACTATATACAATGTCTCATCACTCAGATACCTTATCTTAAGCAATAATGTGCTTGATGGACAGATACTTTTTAACACAGGCCACTCACTCCCAAACCTTGTATATTTGATCTTGAGTGGCAACAAATTCAGTGGAATGATTCCAGCTTCACTGACCAACATGTCGATGCTCCAAGTAATTGGTCTCTCAAGTAATTTACTGAGTGGCCCGATTCCATCTCTAGGATCCTTGAGCAACTTGAGCCGACTGATTCTAGGAAGTAACATGCTACAAGGTGAAGACTGGGCTTTTCTAACCTCCCTAACAAATTGCAGTCAATTGTTAATGTTAGCACTGGATGGGAATTCCCTGAACGGAACCATTCCCTCAACTATTGGGAATTTAAGAAACTTGATTATCCTGGCATTGTCTAGGAACAGGTTTACAGGGGAAATCCCATCCACACTCGGTAATCTCTCTCAATTGAACCAGCTTTCCCTGGATGATAACTTATTGTCTGGAAACATCCCAGCAAGTCTAGGACAGTACCAAAGGTTGACTATGTTAAATCTATCAGTCAATAACCTTGATGGATCCATACCAAGTGAAATCCTCAACATTTCTTCGCTTTCTTTGGGGTTGGACTTGTCAAACAACAACCTTACAGGAATGATACCACCAGAAATTGGAAAACTGATCAATCTTGGCCTATTGAATGTTTCCAGCAACAAGTTATATGGTGAAATACCACCTGAACTTGGCCTGTGTGTTGTCTTGTCATCCCTTCAGATGGAAGGAAATATGCTTAGTGGGATTATTCCTCAGTCTCTCAGTGCACTGAAGGCCATACAACAAATGGATCTCTCTGAAAACAACTTATCTGGTCAAATTCCAGAATTCTTCGAGGACTTCAGGACCATACATCATCTTAATCTATCATACAACAAACTGGAAGGACCAATTCCAACCGGTGGAATCTTCGCAAATAGTTCAAATGCAGTCATGCTAGAAGGTAACATGGCACTATGTCAACGAATTCCCATATTTTCATTGCCGATCTGTCCCACCACTTCAGCATCAAAAAGGAAAATCAATGCACGCCTCCTGCTGATAATAGCTCCACCAGTTATTATCGCTTTATTGTCATTTTTATGTGTTATTGCCACTGTTATGAAGGGAAAAACAACCCAACCATCTGAAAGCTATAGAGAGACAATGAAGAAGGTGTCATATGGAGACATTCTTAAAGCCACCAATTGGTTCTCTCTAGTCAACAAGATCAGCTCAAGTCATACAGCATCAGTCTACATTGGTCGGTTTGAGTTTGATACAGACCTTGTTGCCATCAAGGTATTTCATCTTGATGAGCAAGGTTCGCTCCATAGCTTCTTCACTGAGTGTGAAGTGTTAAAGCATACCCGCCATCGCAATCTCATTCAAGCAATCACCTTGTGCTCGACAGTAGATTTTGAGAACAATGAATTCAAAGCTCTAGTATATGAGTTCATGGCAAATGGTAGCCTAGACATGTGGATACACTCAAGGCAACACCAAGGTAGCCCAAGGAGGGTGTTAAGTTTAGGTCAAAGGATTAGTATTCTGGCAGATGTGGCTTCTGCTCTTGATTATCTGCACAACCAATTGGTACCTCCATTGATTCACTGTGATTTAAAGCCTAGCAATGTTCTTTTGGACTATGACATGACCTCACGCATTGGTGACTTTGGGTCAGCGAAGTTTCTCTCTTCAAGTCTTAACAGCAGTCCAGAAGGCTTGGTTGGAGCCTCAGGAACCATCGGATATATTGCACCTGGTAATTTGCACGACTCCTCCATTTGAAGGACTATAAGTTTATCTCTTATTTTCTTATTAGTTTCTCAATTTATGTGCATTGCATCTATTTCACAGAGTATGCAATGGGATGCAAAATCTCAACCGGTGGTGATGTTTATGGTTTTGGGGTGCTGCTACTAGAAATGCTCACGGCAAAGCGACCGACTGACAAACTATTTGGTAACAATCTTAGCCTTCATAAGTATGTGGACCTAGCATTCCCTGATAAAATCAATGAGATTTTAGACCCCCAAATGCAAAACAAGGAAGATGAAGTTCTTTGTAATCTACACTTGCAAAACTATATCATACCATTGGTTGAAATTGGCCTTATGTGTTCCATGGAATCACCAAAAGATAGACCAGGAATGCGAGATGTGTTTGCAAAAATTTTTGCCATCCAAGAGGCATTTATTCAAACCTTTTGATAAGAGCAAAGAGATAATAGACATGGAATTTTGGCAAGGGATGATGACTTGATTTAAGGAAGTATCATGCAAACCAGGAAAAAAGCATCATGGCCACCTATATTTTTATTCTCCAGCTAAAATGTCAAAAGACAGCCTAGCCAGATGGCCACTAAACAAACGTTGCTGCAGAGATTGAGATGCGTCGAAGCATTTTAAATGTAATTGTTTTCTCAACCAGTTACGAAGTTGTACCAGTTGGCTTCCATGGCATGAAGAATTGTCTAACTAATTTGTATATTTTTTTATTTCTACAAATTACGTTATAATGTTTCTCTTGTTGGAAATGTTTGTAGTTTGATTTATTTGACTTTCCGTAATTATGTGCTTGTAATTTTTCTGTTGAACATTATTTTTCATAGTCTGAGAGACCAGAAGTTGAGATGTGACTTTGTAGCTTTTGATGTAATGAGTGTTTGAGGAAGAGGTTTGAGTTTTCGGTTGCATATCATGTTCCATAAGTGCAATTTTATGTTTATGGCTAACCGGAAGTGGTGATGGAGTCATGTTGAGAATGGTGGAGAGAGACAGTCCGAAGAGCTCCGTAACATCATGTGAATAGCAGTAGAAAAAAGCATCATGAGAATAGGATCGGAAAGAAGAATCACTGCATGAGAAAATTAGCTGAAAAGGCTGTATAGTTCAATCAGTCAAGCATACATAGCATACTTTGACTATCACCTGAGAAAGCAAATTGTAGGGTGCCAATGTCAATATAGAGGAGACCTTTGTGTATCTTTTCTCAAAAGAAAAGTTTTTTGTCATGGTCATACTATGTTTGTCTCACCAAATATTTTACATGCTCAATCGGCTGTTCATGCCACCAGGTTGCTACGAGCTTGGAAGGATGCAAAGTTCTGATGAGACATGGTGAAAGATTGCAATGAACAATCAGCTTTATGAATTGGACTTGCCTCATTCTATTGAATTCTTTAAGTGGAGTTTATACCAGGTTTGAAATTTGATAGCACCTATAATAACCTGCGATGACAGGAAGATTAAGCTGCATCTGGTGGTAATTGGTTACACACTGGACTGGTACCTCTTATATTGTCTCTGGTTGGAATACTTCTTTCGGTTCCTGGTACTCCTTTGATTCTACCATTGCAAAATACTATTTGGAATATAATGTCAAGTCACAACACGGGAAATGCTACGTAGTTGTAATGGTTCCAGTAATGAGAAAGATAAATAAAAGAATTGTTTTGGGTTTTGAATGAGCATTAATAATGTTATATATTATTATTTTGCATCTAATTGATTACCATTCAGATACCAAAATTTAATGAGGCTATGTTGGCGCCAAATGTAACAATGCATATCTGATATCCCGCTCTAGGACGCTGAGAGAAGTGCTACTACTAGCTTCTGGCTTCCTAAAAAAACAGCGACATTCGGGCATTCAACTAGTCACACGGAGAAGATGAGCAGCTACAGCTGCCTTTCTTGCCACAATCAATAAGCATTTGTTTAAAAAAAAAATCATCTCACCAACCCATCCAGCGTGTACCTGCAGTCTCTGAATAGTTTGTCTTGCAATCTGAAAGATTTGCTGATGCAATTCAGTCCGGCCTGCAATTCGATTGCTTGCGTAGAGAGGCAATCAGGGAACATGACAGTTTTTGGTATGCGAAGTGCGAATTTTTTTGGCATTTCAATGATAAAATTCAGAGAACTTATGCTGATGCAGCTCATTCTGCATTGCTTGTGCCGGACAGGATCATATAACATTTTCTCGGCATACAAAATAATGCATCAGCTTATGTTCTTTGAATAGTTTTTCTCTTGGTGGTAGAGTATTTCTTCAGGATGTGATTATCCGGCCAATCGGAAGCTGTTTGCTGAAACCGTTTTCACATGAGACGTGACACCAGCGTGCCCGATGCAGAATATGTGCATTGCACGCTTGGAAACAAAGGAAAGGAAACGATACCAAAACAAAACTGTGCGGTGCCCGATCGTCTTCTGAACATGACGCTGACACTTTGCCGCTGCAATCGCAATGACATAAAAGTTTGCACGAGTAGATGGCTCACAAAGGAAAGTGCATTCCGCATCAGAAATGCCATATACGATGATTGGAAATGGACTCTGACAGTCAGGTTCGATGATAAAGTGTTAAGCTTGGTGCGCTAGGATCTTCTCTTTTCCGAACTTGCAAAGGCTTTGTTTTTCTTTTGGAAAAAGAATTAGTCTCCGGTGCCAACGCTTTGTTTGGAACTTGATGGCACGCAAGCAGTAGATATTCTCCCAAAAGGAGTGCCTCCGGAAATCATCTCTATGTTTTGAGAGTGCTAGTGGTAGGATGGTGTTATTGTAAAACTGCATCACAACTTGAGGGGAAAAAAAGAATTCAGTCCAGAGTTTTGCCATTGTACGTGTTCATGGCTCTCTTTCTCATTTCCTAAAGTACTTCTAAATTCACGATTAATCGACAACGGTTTTCAAATGCGTAAAGGCTAAAGGCTATAAGAAACGGACAACCGGCACGAGTAAATGAAGGCCAGATCGAGCTAAGTATACACAATCGCAGTGTAATTATCCTCCGTCAGCATTGTTTTACTGGCAGAAGTTAAGGAGGGAGATGAGATTGCCGTGGATTTCGAAAGAGGAATATAATTTTTTTTTGCCCAGCCAAAATCATAGCATGCCTAAAAGATTTGGCTATCGACTGCTTCACTACTAGAAAAATTGGCATGCCAATGTTTATAGCCAAAATCATGGCAGATTTCTAAAAACTTCTTAAAGCTCATCATATGAAAAAAAGTTTCGGTTGCCATATTTTGACACTAAACCAATTGAATACCTAAATTTTGTGTCCTAACTTTGGCATCCTTGATTTTGGCAAGCCCTGATTTTGGCATGCCGTGACTTTGGCTGGGCAAAAATTGGTAGCAAACCAAGCAAGCTCATAATTCATCTTTTTTATAGAAAAAAACAGGGGAAGCATGAAGAATCCGTTGATGTGACCCTTTAGATTGTTCATTCATGCATGAGTTGAGTTGTGACCAGCCTGACATTGACCTTGACCTCGTGACCTCGACATGCTATTTCTTGATTATTCTTTCCTTTGATCATGATGTATTCGACTTTTAGTCGTCTCTCTATGGCCGTACTCTAACTTTCTTTGGAGTAAAAACGTTTGCTTAGAATATCCGGTGAATGTAGCGCTGCCGCGGCTAGTGATGGAGGTGATGAACTACAGCCGCAGTATGTAGTGGCCTAGTGGGGCGGCAGCTCCAGCAGTGCCGTGAGTGAGAGGGGTGATAGTGAAGCTTCCGATGGAGGAGTGAGCGAGTGACCATCCTGAGGGGAGAGGGGGAGGGGGGAAAGAAGGCAGGTGAGTGGTGACGAGAAATAAGAGAGATGATAAGGTGAGTTCGAAGAATCGAGAGGCAGAGGGGAGGTAGCATCGCCTCTTCGAGTCTTGCCCACCATTTTGGATCGTCAATTTTTTATTTTATCTTCTTTTTTGGTTTACGGAGTTACCATTGGTTCACTTTGAACAGAAATTTGCATTCGGCAACAAGCGGTTAGCCTCGGCAATATGCTCTGAGCCGTTCACCGGATTTTGTTCAGACCAGACGTGACGCTGCCATGTCCGTTCGTTCGCAGGAGGACGTGGACGTGCGATCGCGACTGTCGCATGTCCGTTTGCGGATGCCCCCACAATGCAAGGAGAGGGAGAAGAGAATGCGTTCCGCGTCAGAAAGCGATACGATGATAGGATGAGTTGCAAGGACTACCAGACATTTCGAGGTCATTTGGTGTGTGTGTGTGTGTTTGGGGGGGGGGGGGAGGCATGCATATGTTCCGGACAAACGGAGAGGAACAGAGAGGAGTAGAGAGATACAGGTCTGTCTCACCGTATTAAATTACATATGAAACGGATTTGCGCGATTCAAATATTGTTTTCTTACCACAAGAACCTGTGTTTGCAAGCGCGTGCGTCGATCAAACGGCATGGTGTTGCACTACTATTTCCAGACACAAACGAACACAACCTACGTTGCACAGGTACTCCAATACACTATTATTCCAAAAACACCGATACAGGGATACACGAATATATATATATATATATATATATATATATATATATATATATATAATAAAAATACATGCATAATTCGTAAGCATCACCTAAAAGGTCGCTGGAGTAACGGATTGCTTATTATCTTATATAATAATTCATTATGTTCTCTATTATTATTCCTTATTAGTACTGTGAACAATGATGTATTTATAGGTAGAATGAGATGTTAGGATTTCTAGGTATTAGGAAAGAATCGACAAGTTATCAGAATTATTTTATTTATTTAATAAAATTATTGAAATATCCGATACTTGTCCGACAAGTATCGAATGTGTATCAGTGTCTGGACAGTATCGAAGGAGTATTAGCATAAGATACATGAGGACGTTCGCAAGTGTCTACGCACCGTAGAACACCACGATCATGGCTACTTTCATGTTTGCTGAACATGTCCACCTAAATAAACCATCACAACTGACACTTGTACCTGGAGATCTAAACACGTGCTACTAACCCCTTTTCTGCGAAGGAATATAAACGTAGTTAAACAAATGTTTGGTCAAGATTTTACAACAAAACCTAATAAACATCACACCCTAATAAACTCTATCTACTCAATGTTATCCATCGTCCATTCATCACCAGGAGTGTACATGCATATACACATCAGTCTTACATGTTGTTATTAGCTATACGCAACAACCATACAACTATCCGCGTTATACATGGATCTCTACAACAGACGTTAAAGTGTTTCTGAGTCGGGTCTTTGTCCCGTTGTTGTCCAATATTCCATACCCACATCAACGTCACGACGTTCGTTTTATTATATTCCAGAACGGAGCTAGAAATCATATACTACTGAAGAATCGACCTTTAGTACCGGTTAAGTACCGGTCAGTAACCCCTGTTAGTACCGAGCGTCTAACCGGCATTTAGTACCGGTCAAAATATCCGATACTAAATGCACCATTCAGTACCAGTCACTGTTACCGACGGTACTAAACGGCTTTGCGCCCAAAAAATAAAGAAAAAAATTGACGAACAGACGGGAGGTCCCCGCAAACGAACAGTTGAAAAAAATGGTGACATTTAGTACCGGTTGGTGTTATTGGCGGGTACTAAAAGGTCTCCAAGGACCGAAAATTTCTATCCAGTACTAATTTCGCACGTTAGGGTACTGATGAAAAACCATCCGGTACTGACGTTAAGGATGAATACTCATCGTAGTAATACAAAAGGTGTCAAAATATTTAGACCTCCTAATAATCAACTTAACATAGCAAGTATATGTGGTGCACGTCGAGCGTGAGGGGGGCATGCATGGCCCCACTTGGGTCCTGATTTTGTTGCTATACGTGTATGCGTACTTGTGTAGCAGCATGTACCGTGTTCTGCATCTCGAAGTTTCCAAAGCAAGAAAATAACAACTAGGTTTCGTGGTTGTCCACTGAAGTTGTTACGATCAACAAGTGTGACGCTGCTATTCCTGTTTTGAAGGATATGATGTGCAGCACTTGGAGGGGCAGGAATCAAATTTTGGTACGTAACCACAGTTTGGTTTGGTGGCGATACAAATTATTAGTTCATCAAGACCTCTCCCTCTTATAATTGTAGTTGATTTTGTTGGCAAAGTTTAACAAACAAGCAGCTCCTCGCCAAAAAAAAAAGCAGCTAGGTTGGCAATTTAGAGATAAGTTTTTGGCATATGAAAGGGTTGCGTAGGCAGATTCTTTGGCAAATGAGAGTTGGACCTTCATGGCTAGCTAGACGATGGGCATTCCATCGTCAAAGGCATTACATGCTTGAGATCACCCTCCCCCCTACGGTGTACAGCAGTTGGTCCCTGTCTGGCACTGTCTCTGAAGCCCAAACTCTGCACTGGCCCAGACATCAGCCCCGTTCGTTCAAGATAGAACTGTTTTGGCCCGTGGGTACTCTCTGTTCTGTTGGCGCTTCAATCGTCTCGGCATTCCTCGAAAAGACTAAGCAACCAGATCCGATATTCCGATGTCTGAAGCTCTGCAATGTTTGCCTCAACGATTTGCTGCTGCAAATCATACACCGCCAGTTTCGGTTGATCCTGCATAAAGGTCAGCATCATCGCTGGGAGGCAAAGTTGCGGGGTTTCCGCCCGTTTGGATACAGGCTCGTAAAGTTTAGTACCTATCACATCAGATGTTTGATACTAATTATGAGTATTAAATATAGTCTAATTATAAAACTAATTACATAGATGGAGTCTAATTCGCGAGACGAATCTATTAAGCCTAATTAGTCCATAATTTGACAATGTGGTACTACAGTAACTATTTGCTAATGATAGATTAATTAGGCTTAATAGATTCATCTCGCAAATTAGTATAGGGATTCTGCAGTTAGTTTTATAATTAGCTCATATTTAGTCCTCCTAATTAACGTCCGAACATTCAATGTGACCCCTCCTAAAATTTAGTACCTCGCATCCAAACACCCTCTTGGGATGCCATTGTCAGAAATAGTCGGTGCTGGCAAATTTTCTCTTACCTTGTTTCGTTCCTTTCTTTACAAGTGGACATATAGGGGAAAAAAAACTTGTGACTATTTGGCCAATAGAAAGAATGATTACTGACTCTGATGAATCGGACTCTTGTATAATCCCACTTCTTCTTATTTTTTGTTTATCTTTTCTTTAAAGATAGACAGAGAGGAGCTCAAGTCTACCACCTCATCATATTGTGATTCAATTTTTTTTTCCCCATCAGAAGAGTCGTTTGCAAGTGTTTTCAAGTGATAGCATGGATTCGCAAGGGAAAAAAGTAGTTCACTATTATTGGCATCTTCCATCCGTGGAGATGTTGCCGTCGAGATTATTGTGCGGGTGATGCGCTAGGCAACCAGTTGCTGACACAGAGTAGGCCCCACGATGCGATTTCGTTGCACTACATCCACTGTTCTGGTCTATAGAAAACTGAATCTCTCTGCTTTTGGGGCTGGACGCACTTTTGTTGCTTTCTTTTGGAGCTAGACGCATTCTTGGAACAAATAGGCTCGGATCTGCCAAGTGGCCCTAATGCATCCTCAGCCTAAATGTAAAGCGGAACACACACAAACAGATGTTCCTCAACTCGGAAATATGCCTCGCGGGTGAAGCAGTGTCATTGAAACCGGCCGGCGCTAACAATAAATCGATAGGGCCAAAACCATTTCAATTTTAAGGGCCGTATAGTGATTGTACACATCTGTGTTTTTTTTTCCTTATAGGTAATGCCTGAGCGTTGCAATAGGAACAAAAATTTAATGCGAGATAATAGCTGTTCCAAACAAATGAGATGCAAAATAAAAAAAATTCTAGTGTAAGCTTCCAAAATAAGATTTTATAGGCCCAGATGACAGCTGATCCAGTCAACAAGCAGATTCCTTAGCGATGCCCTTTGCATGGCTCTGCAGTAGCATTTTTCGCGAACGCGCCTTAGCACATACTTCCTCCATTTCAAATTATAAATCATTTTAATTTTCTTGGAGAGTCAAACCATTTTATATTTGATCAAAATTATACAGAGGATCACAAAGGTTTATGGCACCAAATAGCTATACTATGAAAGTACATTTAATGAAAAAACTAATGATACTTATTTGGTATCATGAATGTTAGCATTTTATTGTATAAATTTGGTTAAATTTAAGATGCTTTGACTCTCCAAGAAAGTTGGAATAACTTATATGGAACAGAGGAAGTATTTCATTAAGAGGAAGAGCAGTACAACCGATACAAAATCTTAATAGGCAAAGGCTATTAAAGATATTGAACAATGTCTCTCCGGGCTTCCTTCCCATTAACATGGTATGGATCAAAGTTTCTAACTTCATCAATCATCAGTAAAGCCATTGTTGTGGTACAAATCACTGAAGGACTGCACAGCATTGAGGCTGATTGCAGATGAATTTGACAAAGAAGTCAATGTTGAACCAGATAGACATTCTGTTGATGAAGATGAATTAGCAAGAGGCCAATCACCACAGGTGGAGATGCTGGTGAACATATATATATAAAAAAGGAGTTTATGACCATTTGGCCAACTGCGATTATGGACTTTGATCACAGTTTGGCTGGCACTTCTATAGTTCCACTTCTTTTCTTTTCTTTTTGGAGAGACACAGCCCAAGTCTACCAACTCTTCCTATACGTATATGAATATGATTTGCGATTCATTCTATTTTTTCATCATAAGAGTCGTCGGTGTTTGCAAGTGATGGATTATTTCAAGTGACAACAGGATTCGCAGAAAACAATATTGATTTTGGTGTTGCACAATTGGCGTACACCATATTGATCCTATCGTCAATTGCTGTCCATTTAATTTAAGCATCTTCCGTCTGTCCGTGGTGATGGATTCAGATCGTCTGCAGTCACCCCCAGTGACTGTACTCGGCAGTCGACTCATCTACGCTGTTCAGAATCGATCCAACAGCGACCAGACGGAATGAACAGAAATTTGCATAGCTCAAAATGTTGTATTGTTCTGTCATACTGAAACTCAAAATGTTGCAGAGCTCAAATGCTCAAGTGCATATGACATACTGAACTAAACATTTGAAACACAGAACCAAAAGCTTCACTCAAGCACAAGCTCCATTGTTAGAATTCAGCATTAAAATCATCTGTGCTGACTCCCTGCAAAATAAAAGAAAAGTAATTGAACTCTTTGTGCATATGACTATATTGATCGTCACTTTGAAATATTACCATCAGAAGTTGAGAGAAGGAACTTTTGGCCATGTATGATTCAGGCATTCCTTCCTTGGACCAGAAGCACTTGGGGAAACATTTTGTACGGATGCACCGTCATCGAATGCCACTTTTGCAGTTTCTTGTTCCTTTCAATAAAAAAGAATCAAATAATTAGATAAAATTGAACACTTTTTCTGTTGAAATACAGTAAAAGAGAATTAAATAGATTTTGTGGTGTTACATACCACTGGACCTTGCACGGTTCAAACGCGAGATTATGTGAAATGAAACCCAGTGTCTGGAATTCGATGGTACGAAAGCGAACTTTGCATTCATTTCAAAGAAAAGAAAGAAGAAGAAGAAGAAGAAGAAAAGAAAGCGAATTTGGCGGCGTTGCGGCAAAGAAGAGGTTCCTTGTTGCTTGGTCGCCGTCATTAGTCAGCAATACATGCGCGCGGCGACTGTAACCACGAAATGTGCAAAACGGCGATTGCGTGCGCACTTGATGTTGAGATAAAATCATCATGCAACTCCGACCTCAGCATTTTAGATTCGGAGCTGTCAAGCGATTGTATACGCGTTTTATTTTTTTTGTTTCCCCTTTGCAATATAAAAGACGGCGCACAACCGCTGCTGCCTGTCGCTGGAAATGCTGAGGTCGGACCCACGTACCAGTCAGAGGCTTTGGCAAACCCAACCGCGTCTGTCGGAATGGCCTGTTGAAAAAGAAAAACTGCCCCAACCGAAAGCGGTTGCTAGCTGCTAAGCTTGGGAACTTAAATTAAGCATGCCGGCCTTGTAATTATAATCGAAATAAAACTAGCATGTCGGTACTTTTCCCCGAAAGCAACGTACTACCAGCAGAGCAGTGCTGTAATGCTGTTGGATTTGGATCTGCATGCAGTTGGCAGATCCCAAACCTTATCCACCGCGCGCGTGTGTCCGTAAAACGTTGCGTCCTGCTGCATCTCAACTTTTTTATCCATGGGGATGGGGCTTGCCTCTGCTGCCACCGCGCCATGGAGCCCGAGATCCACCCCTCGGGGGACGTGGGGCCTCTCCTTCCTGGGACGGGATCTCATCTGAGGGGAGAGGAAGGGGCGGTGCTGGGAGCCTCGGAGTCGCCGGCCGGATGGGAGGGGCGGCGGGCGCCGCCTCGCGTGACGGCGTCAGCTGTGACGCTAGCTGGGTCCGTCCGTTTGCAGGACGTGATGTGCACCCCAGCAGAGCTCGAACTGTCCGTCCGGTGCATGTGCATGCATCGTCTTCTTGATGACGACGCTAATGCTGCATCTCCGTCCGCGAAGTTGCGGGTGAGAGCTAGCGCGAAGTTGACGATGAGACCGTGACAGCCGGCCTCATTCTACTTTTTCTATCAGGAAAGGCTACTATGCCATTTGCACCCTGCCGAGGTAGTAGGTTCTTCATTGTTCTTTTGAGATTTCTCCGAGCGCTACAATTTTCAGACGTGATCCTGTTGCTGTTTGCCGACGAGAAGAGGGAACGCGAGCGTACGCTTATGCTCGGAAGCTGCAATCACAACGATCGTATTACTAGTACCATGGATGACGATGATGTCTCAGCAAGCCTCCGCGGAATCCCGTCGCGCGAAGAAGGCGCGCTTCATTTGCGACGCGACATGTCGCCGTTACCCGTCGTCGGTTGTCGACATGTGCTGCACACGCCGCGCGAAAATCCATCTAAAAAAGACGGCATTCAATTTTACGTGTGCACTTGAAAGTAGAGATCGCCATCCGAGAGATTAGTAGTAGCCTTTATGTAGCTGACTGTCAATCAGCAAGTTTTGATGTGTCGATAGCCCTTTCGTAATTTGTACGCGCCCTTCTTTTGGTACCTGTCACTGACAGTGACGGGCAGGCCCTCAGCTGAGGGGAGAACCCACCCGCCATGCCAAGACGTTTCACGGACAACAGGAGCTCGTTCAGCGGATAGCACTGTCAGATAGTAGGTTCTGATATTAATTAAGATGATTAAATATGAGCTAATTATAAAACTAATTGCAGAACCCTTGTGCTAATTCGCGAGATGAATCTATTAAACCTAATTAATCCCTCATTAGCAAATGGTTACTGTAGCACCACATTTTAATAGATTCGTCTCGTGAATTAGACTCCATTTGTACAATTAGTTTTATAATTAGTCTATGTTTAATACTTCTAATTAACATCTAAACATCCGATGTGACAGGTGTTAAATTTTAGTATGGGGTATCCAAACACCCTAATTAGAATATTAAACATAGACTAGTTACAAAACTAATTGCACAACCTAGGCTAAATTGCGAGACGAATCTGTTAAATCTAATTTGTTCATGATTTGACAATGATTGATTAATTAGACTTAATAGATTCGTCTCGCGATTTAACCTAGAGGTTCTGCTATTAGTTTTGTAATTAGATCATGTTTCAATTTAGCTTAGAGGTTCTGCTATTAGTTTGTAATTAACTCTTAATTAACGTCCGAACATCTAATGTGACAAAGAGCTAAAGTTTAAACATCTGTCTCCCAACACTGCACATCCAGGCACATCGAGAAACAAGGGGACTGGAGCACCGCACCGGTACTATTTTCTTTTCCTTATTCATCACATCGCCGCATGAATCAAAGAATGGCGGCACAGATTACACGCGCGCAAGATTTTACCGTCATCTCCAAGAGAAAATGAGCAGCTGCAGCATGCATTTCTAATTCCAGCAAGCTAGGCGCAGTACAAGTGTACAGCAACAACACGCAGTGCACCTCGCACCTGCCCCCAATGCTTTTTTCCTTTTTCCTCTGGTTCCTTCCCTAATCAATAAGCAATTTGTTTTTGAAATAATAATCTCACCAACCAATCCGGCGCGGCGCCTAACCACTCCCCCACAATACTAATCACCCCTCCTTATTCATTAGCCCCTCCCACTGGCAGGTGGGCCCCAACGGGGGAATCGGCATCTCCAGCTGGTCGCCCTGCGGCATATTCACATCGGCCTCTCGCACCCACCGGTCCCTCCCCGTGACCCCGTCCCGTCCTGTTTCAGTTGGCGTGGACGCGGCGGGGCAGCGGGGCACGCCGCCGGCGCCGGGACGCGGCGTCGTCGCGCCGCCACCCGACGACCACCTGGTCCGCCGGCGCCGGGGGCGAGGGCAGCGCCTCCGCGGCCGCGCCGCCGGCGCAGCCGCCTTCATCGGCGCCGGCCCACCACTGCTCGCAGCTGGCCGTGCTGGCGGCCCACAGCCTCACCGCCGGAAGCGCCCCGTTGATGGCGGCGAACCTCGCGCCACCGCCGCCGAGGGAGGTGGAGATGGAGCAGCCGGAGAGGGCGCGCGGCAGGCCCTGCCAGGTCCGGACGACGGCGCCGCCCCAGGGGAAGCCGCCGTCCGCCGCGCCGTCGTAGAACCCGATCCGCTTCAGATCCTCCTCCTCGCCGGAGGAGCTCGTGTCCGCCTCGTCGGAGCTCTCCTCTTCGTCATGCTCGTCGCCGTCCTCATCCTCATCATCCTCGTCGCCGGAGGAGTAGTAGGTCCCGATGTGCGACTGGATGACCTCCTTCCCCCGGGAGCGGAGGCGCAGCACGATGACCTGCAGCCGCCGCAGCAGGCTGGGCAGCGTGGCTAGCGCCGCCAGCGCCACGGCCAGCGGCGCCCACATCTCGGCCAGCAGCGCCGCGGCCAGCGCCGGCGCCCGCGAGAACCGCCCCACCCCGGCCTCCAGCATCGCCGCCGCCGCCGTCTCCATCCTCGCTACGCCCTCCGCCGCCGCCGCCGACCAGATAGAGAGACCAACCCCCAAATTAAAAAAATCGCGGTGCGCGTGTGAAGCAAGAGGATGCCGATGCGACGAAATGGGGAAGAAAGCTAGCGGAGGCGACCGTGTCGCTTTAAAGCCACACACACACACACGAGGCAGGCTGGGAGTTTTGAAATGGCCGTTATGCCCGCGGTGGGGCCAAGATGTCAGTGGGTCGAGGCGTGGCCGCGTGGGGAACAGAGAGGGGAAAAGTCGCGGAGCAGCAGGCAGCAGCCGCGGTTGGACGGAACGAAACGGAACGGCTCCGTTCAGGCGACGTGTGGACGGCAGCATCGTTGGTTTCCGTCTCCCACGGTGAAAGCGTGGGCGGGTAGATAAGTATAGATGACCACACGTAGAGCACCGATGACATGTGGGGACGCGCAAGGTATGGGCCCACGCGTGGCTGGCTGGGTATGAACGGAGGCGGGTGCGCTGGGTTCGGACGCGGCGGCAGAGATGGCGTCTCGGGGCGAGCGACTCGGTGAGTCAGCAGCAGGCCCGAGGGCACCGCGGCGGTTAGGCTGACGGGTGGGGCCGAGCTGCGCACTGGCGCTGCCTGGCGGTTACGCCGCCGCGTGTGCACGCGTGGGCCCTCCCCGACCGGAGCTGCTGCTGTGCGAAGCACAAGGGGTGAGTCAGCTTTGCTTGTGCGCGCTGTGGGGACGGACGGCGGTGGGGTGCGGTCAGCCTGGATCCTGCGGCGGAGGTGGGTTTGGATCCGCGATCGGTGCTGAGCCACCAGTTCTCGGACACGTCGGATCCCTCGTCTGTTGTCTCCTGCCTCCTACCCCCTCCTCCTCTGGATCGGGGCTGTGGTGGGTGTACACGTCTGCTCCGGGTCATGCAGGGCTTATCTTCTCAATTCTGAAGAACGGCCACGTTTGACGGGATAACCTCTGGAGATGCCTGGGAGCTGGTACTTCTCCTGAAAACGGAACAAAGCCGTTTTTACTTGTAGGTTGACGTTTCTTTTCAATTTCATCTAGAGGCAAGACTGTTGATCGATTCTGCACCTAGTTTTACCTGGGTGTACTATGTTGGTACTGTAGTTTACATAATTTACCGAAAGGGATTTTGTTCAGACAAAAGGGATTGATTTTTTTTTCTTAACTCGAAATCAATTGATTGAGTGGTAGCTAGAGTTTTGATGGCAGGACAGGACAGCATTTATTTCTAACTTGTCGACTTTGTTAAGCATCATAAATTGTTTGTTCCTCCCTCCACGCTAGAAGTAATTCAATATCTCCCTTGAATATTGGTTATGTAGTCTTGCAAGCAACCCACAAACAAAAAATTTGGCCATTCAGCGAGGCCAAGACGTTACATATGGCTTTATATCGAAACTGTTGGAGCCGGGACTTTAGATCGTGAATAATAATACTGTACAAGCTTAATCATAATTCTCCGTGTTTGCACCAAACATTGGTTGGTCCAGCTGGTGTGGTTTAAAGGACTGTTGGCCAAGGCTCCGAAACTGATTAAGGGCTCGTTTGGTTTTAGCACTAGCTAGCTCTACTAAATGTTAGTCGTGATCAAAGTGCGGGCAACACAAAAATATCGGTGCAACAATATTTAGATTGTAGTCATGCCAAAACTTACCAAAACAATGAGTATGACGCATGAGGTCTACATGTCATTGTTATTTTTTTTATCAAAATATAGCCAAGTGACATCTCATTTAGTAGATTTAATTGCAATAATTATAAATATGTAATTGGATTTTCAATTAGATAAACCATTTAAAAAGATATTAGCATTTAAATATGGTTGAATTGTGATTTTCGGTTTCCGTGTAGCCATACAGGTCCTGCTACAATTGCCCGCAGGGACGTGGACGTCCGCCAAATCTTGGGCGAGCATTTTTGGATGAGTCTCCGGAGCTGCTGAGTCACTTACGTGTGGATCCGATCCCACAGGTCCATAACCCAACTGCAATAGCAGTACTACAGAGGAACCACTTCCGCATTTGCCTCGCCTACATCCTCACCCTGCGCTCGTGTTGTTTTGCGTTGGTGCCGATTGCCACACCAACTTTAGAGCAAATCCAAGAGATTTGCTATCCGACTTGCCAAGCTAAAATTAGCAAGTTAGTAAGAAAATCGTGGTCCAACAGAGTTAAGGGCTTGTTTGGTTTTAGCCGCAGCTAGCCCTACCAAATGTTGGTCATGATCAAAGTGCGGGCAACACCAAAATATCGGCACGACAATGTTTGGATTGTAGCCATGCCAAAACAATGAGTATGATGCATGGGTCTACATGTCATTGTTATTTTTTTTATCGAAATATAGCCAAGCAATATCTCATTTGATAGATGTAATTGCAATAATTATAAATATGTAATTGGATTTTCAATTAGATAAACCATTTAAAAGATATTAGCATTTAAATATTTAAATATGGTTGAATCATGATTTTCGGTTTCCGTGTAGCCATACAGCTCCTGTCACGATTGCTCGTAGGGACGTGGGCCTGTTCGCTTCAGCTTATAAGCTGGCGGAAAAGCTGAAATGGCTGATCTGTTGTGAGAGGAAAATATTGTTTGGTGGCTGATAAGCCGGCTGAATAAGGTGAAGCGAACAGGTCGGGGCGTCTGCCAAATCTTGGGCGAGCATTTTCGGATGAGTCTCTGGAGCTGCTCTTGAGTGACTGACGTGTGGACCTGGTCTCACATGTTAATAATCCAACTGCAATAGCAGTACTACAGAGGAACTACTTCCGCATTTGCTGCTACTACAGAGGAACTACTTCCGCATTTGCCTCACCTGCATTCTCGCCCTGCGCTCGCGTTGTTTTGCGTTGGCGTCGATTGGCACACCAACTTTAGAGCAACCCAAAAAAGTTGCTATCCGACTTGCCAAGCTAAAATTTAGCTAGTAAGAAAATCGTGGTCCAACAGAGCTTTTATCTAAGTTTTCATCCCATCCGACTTGCCCCTCACACTTGCCAATCTTGGCAAGCCTTTAGCAAGTCAGTTTGCCTTGCCAAAGTGTGGGGTCCACGTGCAGTAGTTGCTAGAATGGAGAGTGCAAAATAAAGATGCTGTTGTAGTGCGAAATGGAGAGGCTGTTGGAGTGTATGGAGAGTGTATATTTTTAGAAAGGAAACTAGCTGTTAGGGTTTGAAGAGTAAAAAATTGATAGTCTATTGGAATGAGAAACTCAACGTGGAGAGGAATCTTTTTACTAACTTAGATAGAGAGTTAAATGGAGAATAAAAAATAGATAGTTTGTTGGAGATGCTCCTAGGACCAAGTACGCTAGAAGTTGCGATGGCATGCCAAAATTTTGGTTTGGTTGCAATTGTCAACAAACCAAACAGCCCCTAAGTCTAATAATCTGTACAGTCAGGGAAAATCCCGCGAACTTTCAGGATACCTCGCGATCGATCTTGTGTTTGGTATAGCCTAGAGATTTTAGTTGCGATGATGAGGTAGCAGTTGCTTCTACTCCACAAAATAAAAGACCTCCTTGCAACCAGAAATAAAACGGGAATTCCTTTGAGGATGGAGTATAAACAAAAAAGAAAAGAAAAGATCGTACTAGTACAATATCATGATCTTAGTCCTCTGCTCCAACGCAAGCTACAGCTGCACCACAGAAAGTCCTGGAAACCTGAAAGGTAGGCAGCATATATGGACAGCCGTCAGGCACCACAAAAAATTGAGAAGGATCCATGCACACGGCACACCAATCTTCTCCGATCCTGATGGCAATGGCATGGCAACAGCTTGCAACTATTGATTGCAACTCCACCGAAAAGTTGGATAGCAGATGCCTTTGTTAATTATCAGTTTGAGCTCAAGCTCAATCACATTTAGTTTATTTTATCGCCAAAAGACTCAAGCTCAACATAATGGTAACTAATGCGTATTGCTATGCATACATAACTAATCCAAAAGATCAGAAATGACTCAAATCACTCGCGTGTGATCACTCACTAAAATGGATCGCCTGGCTGGTCGCACCACCAGTCGGTGCGTTTACAAGTTGCAGCGGTTCAGACTTGACAAGGCCACGCTAGCTAATCTTTCCCATGCAATCAGATCACGTGCACTAGTATGCGTGGCATTAAAAGTGCCCATGCAGTAGTATCACGAAAGCAACTGGACACGATACGATAATTGATGACTGTGATTTGGTCGTGTGCCGCTGTCCCATATATATATGTGTGCTGTCAGCCATTGACACCGACGCTTAACAGCAAGTGGTTTCTGTCGCGTTAACAAAAATGGGGCCGAGAGCCCCATCATTGGACATCTGACGGATGGTGCCTGCAAACCAGAAAATCGAGATGGGCGTACCAAGAGTTCTTCTTTATGTTCTTCCGATGTTTATTTATTCTGTCCGAGAATGAAGAATGCAGCCTCCGCGTCGTCCGCCTTCCGCCCATGGGCCCGTGCCGATTCTGCTGTCAGTGTAGCGATGATTTCAGCATGCATGATGTACACTTTTCGTGTGTGTTTTCTGATCTCAAGAAAAACTTCCAAGCACAAAAAACTCGTGATATTTTCTCGAGGGCGGTGAAAGAAAACGAAATAGGACTTACTACGTCCATTTTACTATTGAGTGCGGTGAAAGAAAACGAAATAGGACTTACTACGTCCATTTTACTATTTCTAGATTCATAGTATTTACTATATATCCAGTGGTAGATCCAGGGTTACACATTAGGGGGCTCATTTCCTATTCTTCTTCCTCCCTCCTCTCCTCTCCTTCCTCCTTGGGTGGGTGGGTGGGGGGTTCCCTACCGCTGGATCCGCCGCTGTATCTAGATGCATAGCAAAATTTATGAATTTTGAAATACCAAAACGACTTACAATTTGGTATGGAGGGAGTAAGTAGGATGGAGGCCCAAATTTCTTACATGTGGGTCTCATGAGTAGAGGTTTACCGGGAGTACCATGCTAAATAAAAATGCACTACCATGCCCTGAGAAATCTGCTATAACGGGTGTGAATATAGTTTTTTATTGTCGCAAAAGAAAAAAAAAGAAATACCCTATTTGAGCAAAGTGCATATCCTGAAATGGAGTTGCTCTCTGGTCTCTTATATTTATTAACCAATTTGGATTTTTGACTATCCACGGATAGGAACTTAAAGGATCCAAAAGTGTAGAAAAATCTAGTAAGTCTTTTCTATTGCTGTAAAAGTCCGTCTCGAAGATGAGTTACGAAATAAAGCACATAAGAATGAAAATCAGGGACATATTTGGGAATTAACAGGCAATCTCAAGCCTCAAGGGTCTTATTGTAATAATGTAGAAGTTACTAGGCCCTAGACGTAAGAATCCAAGGGTAGAACAAAGAGACAGATATGGACGGACCTTAGTGAAAAACATCAGGGACCCCATGGTAAGCACGGAAGACTGCAGGGGCCGTAAAAGAAGCGCCCAGGGGCATATGTGTAAGGAACCAGGGATTGGCGCGCAAAATTTCAAAAAAATTTGGACCATTTCTCGATTTGTGCGTGTCAGATATGGACGGACTTTAGTGAAAAACATCAGGGACCCCATGGTAAGCACGGAAGACTGCAGGGGCCGTAAAAGAAGCGCCCAGGGGCATATGTGTAAGGAACCAGGGATTGGCGCGCAAAATTTCAAAAAAATTTGGACCATTTCTCGATTTGTGCGTGTCATCCTTGCGCAGGGGCCATGCTAATCTTCTCTGTATCGTTCCAATTTTATCGGATGTCTCCGAAGAGACAACGCTGCTGCAACGCTTCGGATTATAACCTGGCGTTTCCGTCATTATCTGGACGAGGTGGTACTAAACTCTGCTGCGCAATGGGCGACGACACGGACCCAAGCGCGAAGGCGGAAGCGCCCAAACCGCCCGCCGCGCTCGGTCGCACGCTTTAGCCCAGTCTCTCGAAACGGAGCCATCCGGGGCTTCTTCGTCCCAGTCCACTAATTTTCCGTGCTGGGGCCTTGTACGCGTTGTTGGGCTGGGCCAGACGCATTCATTGTTGGGCTGGTAAGTAAAAGATGGAGACGATCCATGTAGATGGAAAATGCATTCCTGGACAGACTGCTGATTCTCGTAGCCCTGATCTTCGTCTTGTGAATTACAGGAAGGCCGCGCGGCGGCGTGGTGAGGTCGCGTCAGCGGGCGGAAACGACAGTGGCGGCGCGGCGGCCCCGTGCTCGTCGGCCGAGCAGAGCCGCCTGACTCGAGTCGCCGCCGCGCTTGGGCGCTGGGCTCGCTGTCGCCGCCCCCTTGGACGTAGTGAGATCTACGGCCCTAAGCTCCGCATCTCGATCCGTCCACACAAGCTCGGGTGGTCGGTGAACCCTAGGTCCGTCCGACGGCGGTTGCGCGTGCGGCGTCCGGTGCTTGCCCGGTGGCGGTTCCACCCACGGACTCCTTCGTAGGCGGGCGGGTCTTGCCTGCGCGCCTAGGCCAAGGTCAAGCGCAGGCAGGGCAGGGGTCGCTCGAGGGACCTGGGTGCCTGGGCACATGACTGGCGACGGTGCCGGCAAGAGGCAGTGGTTAGGAGCAATCCAAGCAGCGAGCACAAGGGCGGCAGCGGCCAGCGGTGGCTCAGCACAACGAGTAGGCCTCTCGGCGATAGAATGGGTAAGCAACAAATTCACTGAGCTTTTCCCATTTCTAATTTTGTAGCACAATTAACATTGTTACTTATAGGTCGGCAGATTGTATCATCTAGGATGTTTGAGGACATTGGCCGGAACTATGGATATTTTCCTGATCCAACAAACCTGTATGTGGTCAAGTGCAAAATGTGTGTGAAAGATGCTCGCTCTATTGCTCTTCAAGCTGCCAGGATAAGAAGGCCATATGATAATTATCTGTGCGTGTCTATCATCGTATTGTTCATTGCTGCCTCTTGTTGCTGTTGCTCATCTATATTTGTACAATAACCCTGTGTTGTGTTGCTTTCACAGTTATCCAGTGTGTTGCTACGGTTTGGAGCTATTAAATATCACCTTTATTTTTTCTAACTTCCAGATTATCGACGGGATCCTTTTTAGTTTCAGTTAGTGCTTCTCACCTAGAAGATGTCAGCTACCAGAGTACCATGGTTCTTCTTAGGGTACAAAATCCTGATACTGGTTATGCACATGGAGGAAAAGGGGGGACAATGGACAATTGGGCATATTGCACAGCCGTTCTTGCAACTCTGCACCTGTTTGGCCATTCAAAGTTGTTGTGATGAAGCACACAGATGAAACAATATCATTTCCTTTAATCCAATTCTAGCTAAATGTGTTTCTGAATATAATTTGCTTGGCTCAGATGCATAATAGTTTATTTCAGTTAAGTGTATGGTCGAAAAGTTCCCAATCTTTTTTATTGTGGGAGGTGCAGATCCGTTTCAAATGCTCTTTGCTTAGGCAATCTGCAGCTGTAGTGCTCTTATCTGAACAATATAGACCCTTACTAACAGGGCACCAAGTATATATATTTATTTTTCACTCAACTGTAATGATGGGATTTAACTGTATAATGACTAACTAAAATTACATTAGACTTGATCATTATGAGTGGATAGTTCAATTTACTGTAATGCAAATTTCAAATTTGTTCTCTAGGTGTTCATCTTTTCGAGATGCTTTTTGTTTTTGAACTTTTTGAACCCTGTCTATGCATTTTACCATTCATACAGAACTGACTTACGGAGATGGCTGTTTGGGTTTGGAACCCGAACAAGTTGTTGCGAGAGGGAGAAAGGAGGAGCAAGCCAAGTGAATCAAGTGAACCAATGGCCAAAAGTCCTCTCCTCCCACTCCTTGGTTCTATTTATAGGGAGGAGGAGGAGGCTGTTTATACCTTTTCCATTGGTGGGGTTGAATATCACAACGAGGTCCCTGGACCATTACAACGAGGCCCCTGGATGTTGTAACTGAGTCCCTAACCTTTACAAACTAACCCTTAAACCCCATTTTGTGCCTCTTTTACACACACAGGGGGTTTCTAGCCTTAGTCTACCTAAGGCGCACCGCCAACAGTAGCCCCTCAACTATTCGGTCTTGGTCGGCACAACAAGACCTAATAGTTGCTCCTGTTAAAAGAGGTCCAATTACAACTCAGACTCTTGGCTGCGATGAGCTTTGATCTGCATGTGGCTTCACTTCGAAGCCTTGATCATCCGGACTTGCTTCAAAAGCCAATGTAGTCGAAGTAGTCGTCGTCGATGATAGCTGCAACACCATCGGACCTTCTCTTGCAGGCACCTGGCAACTAACATGGACTAGTCTTCCAGTACACCCCCCAGCCCCTCTTGGCTGGTGTTCGCGGGAGAAGTTTCGCATGTAGTCGAAGTAGTCGATGCAGTAGTGGTTGCCAAAGTCGAGTTGTACGTGAAGTTGGTGATGACCTCGATGCTGACGGCGATGTCGAGGGTGAGGCCCTCAAGTCGATGTAGCGGAGGCGAAGTCAAGGATGATGCCGAGGTTGAGCCCTTTGAGCTGACGCAGTGGGAGGACGCGAAGTCACGATGCTGTCGAGGTTGGGCCCCTCAAACCGATGTAGCAGATGATGTCGAGGTTGAGCCTCTTGATTGTCTTGACCTTTTCGGAAAATCCAAACCTTTGAGATAGGTTAGTATATAGCTGAGATATCAATAACAGCGGTTTGGCTAATCGGATTCGCATGTCATGGTGACAAATTAACTTAGCATGTTAGCTGCATCCTGATGCCTTTAGATACCTTCGATCGAGGGGAAAAGATTAACCCATCAATGCTTGGCAATTGCTGGTGTAGAATAGGATTTTAACCATCAAAGGTAACATAATTGCCTATGTACTTGCTTCGGCCAGCTTGGCAGGCAGTTATTAGCTTCGGGAGAGTTAGCGGGATTGTTCTGGCGGCAGCAGTTTTTGCGTACATACAAGTTTCTACAAGTGTGAATGCTTTTTGCTTAACTCGCGCAAACGTGCATTCAGGAGGCTCGGGTGTTTAGCTGGCTTCGGAAGTTTGAGCTATCCGCCTGGGTCAGTGACGGCCTTGAGCCTGCGAGGGATCATCTCGCGGGCTTCTTAACCTGTTTGCGAACGCGAGGCTGCCGCGAGGGAGGCTGGCGTGAGCTGCGGGCGAGGCTGTCGCGTGAGCGAGGCTAGCTTGATGCAATTTACGGATGCAAATATGGTAAGGGTTAGTGGCAATTAAAATGCTTTAAAGATACACAAAGGTGCAAAGTACCTAAAGGTTATTAGGAGCCTCGAGGTTAACCTCTTTGTTACTTGTTTCATTTGTCTTACCCTCGGACGTGCTAAGTTAGGGTAACAACACTTGTGGCTGCAAGCGAGGGGAATGCATGCGTGCAAGCCTGCTTGCTGATGCATATTTAACACTTGCATGCGGTGACCAATTGCCTGGTTGCATGGTGGTTTTCCGCTTACGCTAACAGTTATGAGCGGAGTCCAGCTGCTTTGCTAGCTTGTTCAAGGTGATGAGCCTTGGCCTTTTGTGTCGCCCGTCCTCACTATCTGCGTGAAGGTTCGCCAGCTTCGAGAACTTGAATGGGATGGCTTGCGATGGGTGTCCGTGCTTGCCGCGAGAGGGTTCAGCGCTTGCTATCGATGACCTGGAGTTTCCTTTGCTGCCGAGGGTGATGAGCATTGACACGATGTCGGAGAGTTGTAGATGCCAGGGCTAAGGCGACGGACGGAGCACTGCCTAGTTGCCTGAACATGCAGCCATGCACTCGTAGGTAACTAGCTCTGCTACTTGTTAGCCTATCAGCTTCGATGGCGTTTTGTAGTGTTTGCCAGCCTCGGCTTCGCTCTAACTCGGTGTCTTAGCAACCTCGCATGCATGCGGAGGTG
Source organism: Setaria italica (assembly GCF_000263155.2). NCBI lineage: Eukaryota > Viridiplantae > Streptophyta > Magnoliopsida > Poales > Poaceae > Setaria > Setaria italica. Next base: position 25,748,063 of record NC_028451.1, on the reverse strand, counting down.
ACGGTAGTAGGGTTACAGTGAGGGTTAAGCTAGCCACTGTTAGGAATAAACCCGCCACGGCGTGTTCATGGTGGCGTGCGAGTGTGCCGTGCCATGGTGTGTTCGTGGTGGCGCGTCTGAGTCAGGTCGCGTGCGTGCGTTGCAGTTTGTTTGAGTCTGGTTAGGTCCATAGGTTCAGGTTCAGCTGCATGTCGTGTACATGCGTGTGTGTAGGTAGTTACGTAGCAATCGCTAGTTTGTTAGTGGACGGAGTGGGTCGTGTGCGCGGGTGCCGATCTGCATGAAGATGGCCACGTTGTCCGGGAGAGCGAATGGCTCACGACGACGTTGTGCATGTCATGCGGATCATGGCAGGAAGGCCGGACGTGGAGGAGTGCTCCTGGCAAGTCCGTGGTCTATTTGTAGCCCCTGCGCCCCTCTGTTCATTTTGGCCGAGTCCAGTGAAATACAAGTGCTGAGATACCGGAGCTATCGGCTCCACGGCGTTCGTCGCCGGCGGCAAGAAAAGCTAGTGTGCATCCCTTGCATTTTTGTTGCGAGCGTGAGATAGAGAGCTAGCCATCGTTTCGTTCCTGGTGGTGGCCAACATTTGGTACCAGAGCCGCGTTAGATCATGGCGAAGATTGGCGACGCGACCAAACAGGAGGGCTCCAGCTCAAGCGGCGGCGAGCGGCTCCTGGCAGCCGGCGGCGTCGTGGAATTCCCGATGCTGACGAAGGGCAACTATCAAGAGTGGGCGCTGGTGATGCAGCTCTCCCTCGAGGCCTTGGAATTGTGGGACAAGGTGGAAGAGGAGAGCAAGGACAGAGCTCAAGACCGGAAGGCGCTGGCGGCGATCTGCCGTGGCGTGCCGCCGGACATGCGGGCGGCGCTGGTGGTGAAGCCGTCGGCGAAGGAGGCCTGGGCGAGCATCAAGCGGCTCCGAGGCGGCGACGATCGAGTCAAGGCGGCGAACGTGCAACGCTTGATGAAGGAGTTCGAGAATCTGGCATTCACGGACGGCGAGTCGGTCGGGGACTTCGGCGTGCGCGTCGAGCGGCTGACGGCGAGGCTGAAGGACTTCGGCGAGGCGCTGCCGGATGCTCGGGTGGTGCGCAAGGTGTTGCGCTCCGTGCCAAAGAAGCTGAAGCAGGTGGCGGTCTCAATTGAGATCCACGGCAACCTCAACGCCATGACGCTGGACGAGCTTGTCGGCCAGCTGCAGGTGGCAGAGGAGGCGGACGCGGAGTTGGAGCTGGTGCCCAAGGTTGCGCACGATGGCCAGCTGCTGCTGACGAAGGCTCAGTGGGAGGCGCGGTCGCGTGGAGGAGGCGGACGTCGTGGCAATGGTGGTCACGGCGGCGGCGGCCAGGACGACGACGACGACGGCGGAAGCAGCACAAGTTCCAGGAGCGGGAGGAGTCGCTACCGCGGCCGTTGCTTCGACTGCGGCATGCGCGGGCATATGGCGCGTGATTGCCCGAAGAAGAAGGAGAAGGCGCTGTACGCCAACGTCGACGAGGAAGCAACGCTGCTGTGAAGATTGAGTTCCGCCGTGTCGAGTTTAGGAGGAGATTGTTAGGAATAAACCCGCCACGGCGTGTTCATGGTGGCGTGCGAGTGTGCCGTGCCATGGTGTGTTCGTGGTGGCGCGTCTGAGTCAGGTCGCGTGCGTGCGTTGCAGTTTGTTTGAGTCTGGTTAGGTCCATAGGTTCAGGTTCAGCTGCATGTCGTGTACATGCGTGTGTGTAGGTAGTTACGTAGCAATCGCTAGTTTGTTAGTGGACGGAGTGGGTCGTGTGCGCGGGTGCCGATCTGCATGAAGATGGCCACGTTGTCCGGGAGAGCGAATGGCTCACGACGACGTTGTGCATGTCATGCGGATCATGGCAGGAAGGCCGGACGTGGAGGAGTGCTCCTGGCAAGTCCGTGGTCTATTTGTAGCCCCTGCGCCCCTCTGTTCATTTTGGCCGAGTCCAGTGAAATACAAGTGCTGAGATACCGGAGCTATCGGCTCCACGGCGTTCGTCGCCGGCGGCAAGAAAAGCTAGTGTGCATCCCTTGCATTTTTGTTGCGAGCGTGAGATAGAGAGCTAGCCATCGTTTCGTTCCTGGTGGTGGCCAACAGCCACGAGGTCGGCGCGAGCGAGGGAGCTTGCCGCAGGTCGGTGCTAGGTGCGAAGGTTCTTGCTGCGAGGGTAAAGCAACTTCTAACAACCTCGAGCATTCAGCTCTTGCCGCGGTTATGCTTGCTGCGAGGATTCTTTAGCTTGGTGCGAAGCTCGGGGGTGGCGGTTTTACATGAGCGAGGTTTCTGGTGTGCCGAGGGCCTACAACTTTCTTCAAGCGATGGTTCCGGATTGTGGAGAGAGATGTTGTGCCTTGCGAGGTCTAGCTCGCGTGCGGGATTGAGCTCGCGCGCCGCGTAGAAAGGTGATAGCTTGCGCGGGTAGAGGTTGCTGCGAGGTTGCTAGGTTTCCACGAGGTTGCTGTGGATTTGTCCCGGCGTCAAAAGCTTTGGTATGCATGCATGTAGAGGTTCTTGCTACGAGCAGTTTTGCCAGATTACGTTGGTGAGCCTCGACGCCATGGCTGTCCGCAGCTTCGATATCCAGCAACTTTGCATTGTTGTCGTGCGTCGGTGATGAGCGGCGAAGATCACCTGGTAGCTAAAGTGTTTGCGGTCATATGCTTAGCGGGTTCTTTGTTGCAAGCGGATGTAACAACATGCATGCAAGCGAAGCTACACAGGACAAGAGGAGGTGCATGCGGGGTTAAAACATGCACGTCCCTGCAAGTGGGCTTGTGGTAGCTAGCTAAAATAAAATCACTAGCTTCGCAGGTTGAGTTGCGAGGGTAGTGCATGCGAGGTTAGCTTTCTTGTGCTGAAGATTATGGGTGGGGCGCGGCTGCTTTTCTTCTTGAGGTGGTGAGCCTCGAGCTTTTGCTGTTTGAGTAAAAAATATTTTGGATGACCTCAGAACTTTGCCGCCATATTGCCTAGCTCCGAGGTTTGACATAATGGTTGTGGTTCCATCGAACCTTAGTAAAGAATTCAGGGGTAAGCACGGGAAAGGAAGTTGACAAAATTAACCTTGGTTCGAGTTTTGCGGACTTAGAAAAATAAACGAGAAAGTAGGGTCTTATTCACAACTCTTGGTTGCTTTTGACCATTAGAATATTGCAAGGTTAAGGGGAGATTATAGGAACGTAAATTCGATGCGGCAACTCCTTGTTGCCTCTAGCTTTGTGAGTGATGCCGCAACTTGCTGCATCTGGTTTTGTTACTCATGCGGCAACTTGTTGGTGCATCTAGCTTTGTTACTCACGTCGCAACTTGTTGTTGCACCTGGCTTTGTTACTAATGCGTCCATGCGATGATTTGACACATGCTTTGATGACGCATGCTTTGATGACGCATGCTTTGATGCATATGAATGAAATGCTTGCATATGAAAGATATGTCTCATGGTTGCAGAAAATGTCAACTTGTGGGTGGTTTTGACTGAAACTTGAGCATGGAACTGAATAGTGCCCTGAATCGTCTTATTCAGCCTCCGAAGATTGTGGCTTGGTGCTTTGAAAACCATTATAGCGGAAGGCCAATAACTGATAAATGCCAATAGAGATAACTCCAATAGTTGATGAGAGCCAAAGGTCCGTAAGATATATCACTTGATGAAAACCAACACACCATTTAAACCAATGTATCATTCCCCAATTCTTGACTTGGTTACAAAGTGAAAACCAATATTCCTACAAAAAGATACGAGGGTCTAGTATACAAGGGTTAACTTAAGCGGGTGGAGAACTACTTACAACGGTGAGGACCTACATGTTAGAGAAAGGAAATTTCAATATATGAGTTGTAACCTGCATGACTATAGTCTGCGATATAGTAACAATACAAGTAAATAGATAAGTCAACAAAAGTTTGCTCGTGCTCAAGCTTTTGTGGACTTACTTCAAGCGTCAAGCTCTACTCGATATCGCAACACTTGGTTGCTTCGACTATCAATTTGAACTTGGTCTCATGGGGGATAAGACATTGCATTGAAAATGAGTTGGTGATATGTTGGCATAGGTTAGATAGCCACGTGTGTAAGTAGTGCAAATAATCACATGTTTACTAAAGTTAACTTGTGTTGGTAGAGGGGTACTTACATTGGTGAAGTCCTGCAAGTTAGTGAGAAAAAATTCTAAGGGAAGGAAGTGAGTTTCTAAGTGTAGCCCCTCTAGGGCTCTAGGCAAAGTATGCAAAGTTAACATGACTGCAGCTTGTAGGTTACCACAAAAGCAGAGTTTTTGTAGGCTTAGAGTGGTGTTGGAATACTTATCTGGGCCAGAATAGGCAGCTTCGTTCTTAGCTTGATCGTAGCAGGTAGAGGCGCCGGGCAGCTTCGGGAGGATTTACCGGGTTGTCCTAGCTCGGAGGTTCGTCGTTCACCGCCGAGGTTCGAGCTTGCCATAGAGGCCTTTCTTGCTGCGAGGTTTCCCGGCTCTTAGCAACCTGCTTGCTGCCGCGACGGTTCTTGACAACCGCGAGGGTGTTCATCTCGTCTTGGAGTGCCCAGCAGCTTCGATGCTGTTCCTGCCGTGGCGGTCGTCGCTCGCTGCGGAAGCTCGGGCTCCGTAGTGGACCCTCCACAGTTGCCCAGATGCTTGACTGAAAAATTGCCACCAAGAGACGGACAAAACCGTGGACGGTGTTGACCAGCTTAGATCTTTAGCTTCGTTCTGGTGGTTGCATGAACTCATGTATTCAGAGACGAATGATGTTGTTCTGGTGTCCGGCAGCCTCACAAGCGTAGCATCCTTGCCTTGGACTAGCGGTACTATCAGCTTCGATGGTTGTTTTGCATCTGTAATCGCCATACATGTCTTCATGAGGATTCTTGCTGCGAGTCACGAGGTTCTTGGCAACCTCGAGGGTTGCTGCTGCGAGGTTCTTCCTGCGAAGTGTTTGCTGCGAGATTCTTGGCAACTTCGATGGTTGCTGCTGTGAGGGTAGAGCAGCCTGGCAGTTTTGGTGGGCAGCTAGCTTCGGGGATGCAACATGCATGGGTGCTGTACGGTGCGCTTGTTGCCTGCGGTTGCCTGCGGCTGTTGCCTGCGGTTGCATGCGATGGTAGAGCCGGTACGGTGCTTGCAGATGGTTCGGAGTCGTGCGGTTGCATGAGGAGATGCTTGTGACCTCGGGGATGCAATTGACGAGTACTGGACCCGCACTTGACCTCGGGCAGGCTGAACTGGATGGCCCTTGGACCCTCGCGAGGCTGCATGCGCGGTAGGGAACTTGCACCAGACCTTTGTATTGGCCGTGCTTGAGACTCTATGCGTGGGTAGGCTCCAGACCTTGCATCTGCAGGGAACTGTTGCAAGGCTGCCGACGTGCACAAAAACTATAGCATGCGTGGGGTGATTCCTTTTCTTAATGTGGTCCAGACTCCCGAGCTTCGGGGGACGGAAGCTTCTTTTCCTCTTTCTTGCTTTCTTCTCCTTGCGAGGGTTCTTGTCGTGGAGGTCGACTCTTGCTGCGATGTTCCTGTTGCTTGTTGCTGAGGGCTCTCAAAGCTGCGAGGTTCTTCCGCTTGTTGCCAGTGGTCCAGGGTAAGAGACGTTAACTGTATTCCCTGGGCAGTAGCTTCGCTCGGCGCCGGCGCCATGGATGCGGTAGCCGGCAGCTGCGAGGGTGACGAGCCCGCTATGTTCTTATCTTGTGTAGCCTCGCGGAGTGAATTTTTGCTTAGCAAGGTTAACTTTTGCGAGGTTAACTGATGGAAGGTAGAGCGTAGAGCTTGCAGCGAGGTTCTTGCCAACCTTCTTGCTACGAGGTTAACTGATGAGTTTGCTATGCGAGGGTTCTTGTTTTGCTGTCATGTTAACTTATAGTAGCTTTGCCATCAACTTGAGTCGCTCAGCATCTTCGATGTTGCTCTGAGATGGCACGCGATGCCCTTGGGGCCGTATTGCCCAAGTCGGACATGAGGCGCTGCTTTTCTTTTGATTAGTGGCTTGATCTCCGGCTGCTCTAAGCAGCTTCGTGTGGTAGTCCTCGCTTTTTATGAGGATGCCCATGTATTGAGCTGTGGAATGCTTTTTATGTTGTCGCTGCTGACCTGCTGTTGGGTTGCCAGGAACTAGTGCTGCCGAGGTCCTTAATCCCACTTCTTTATGCACGATAATTATTTTTACGTACTTCAGTGTTGCCAAAACCTGCTAGCTTCGATCATGCGCTTGACTTCAACTGGGCCACCTTCATTGGTTGAAAGGATGACGTAGTGGTTAAGTTCCTGCCATGGAGGTTGTCGCTCGCTACGGAGGGTATAGCTGCGTAGGTCGCTGCTATGCTTGATCGTTGCTATGCTTTTCGCTCCAGACACAGACTGCGTAGTTCGCTGCTATGCTTGGTGCTCAACAGCCCAAGAGTTTTCGCGAGGTCGCGGAGTTTCGGAGCGGAGGTCCTACGGTGGCTAGCAGCTTCGATGCTTGCCCTGGCAGCTTCCGTGCCATGCAGTTGCATGCAGGGGTAACTCCGTGTCATGCGGTTGCATGCAGGGATACGGTAACAAATAACTTCGTTCGGAGGTTAGCTGGTTCTTATAATAGCTTCGTTTGGCTGTTCCGGTTAGCTTCGCTCGACTGTTCGGTAGCGCCGGGTAGCTTCGGGAGAGCTTGCCAGCTTCAGACGTTTTGGGAGATCGGGGCAGCTTCGGGCAAAACACAAACTGGACTGCCAGCTTAGCTTCGATTGCTTATAATCTCGTGAATTTTATTTCGTGCCAAAATACAGTGGGCGTCACTGTTGGGGTTTGGAATCCCGAACAAGTTGTTGCGAGAGGGAGAAAGAGGGAGAAGCCAAGTGAATCGAGTGAACCAATGGCGGCCAAAAGTCCTCTCCTCCCACCCCTTGATTCTATTTATAGGGAGGAGGAGGCCATTTATACTTTTTTCATCGGTGGGGGTTGAATATCATAACGAGGTCCCTGGACCATTACAACGAGGCTCCTAGATGTTGTAACCGAGTCCCTAACTCTTACACCCTTAGACCCCATTTTAGGCCTCTTTTACACGTACCGAGGGTTTCTAGCCTTGGTCCACCTAAGGCGCACCCCCAACAATGGCAAGCAAAGAAGAAATAAAAATAAAAATAATAAGGGTCAAATATAATTCTTTGATGCTATTATGCAAAGATACCTTCAAAGAAGTAGCAACACCATCTATGGGTAACATAACTGGTGATAATTTTTCTTTGATAGTGAACTTGCTTAGGTTGAGTTCTTTTTCTGTGCACCAGGACCATAATGCCCAACCATTTTTACTTTCAGATGATGAAAAACAACGGATGCGTCATCTACGGCTGGTCAGGTAGGAACTATATATATATGACTACAAATTTCAGTTTTACTTGCATTATCAATTTATCATGCTCCATTCTTTTGACCTCTTACCATTCCTTATATAAATATATCTATTAATGAAGTATTCCTCTTGGTTTAGCAATCTGTTAGCATGAGCTTTTGTGGGAGGTGGTGGGGGCCATATGTGCTCTGACCAGTGATATATCATTAGCATTTTTTCCCCAGAAATTCTGAATAATGGCCATTTACTTTCTGTTTGCAGGTTCATACATCGTATTACATGCATTCCATGGATGTGATTCACTATGATCAGTGGACAACCTGTTTCTCATGACAGCCATATGAGCTTGTTCATGGAATTGTTATCGACGACCTGCTAGCTCTGATGATATTTGAAGTTTTGGAACTTCCATGCTTCTTTTGGGAGGACTTCGATGCAGCTATCCAAATTCAGGCCATCGAAAGTTGATTTCTCTTTTGTTTGTTTAATTTGCGTTACGAAGTATTGCCGTGGCGTTAGCATGGGCTTTATACTAGTCTCGTTAATAGCTGCAGCTATGTAATGTAATATACTCACTTGAGCAGGTAGCTAACGAAACACAAAGCTTCAGCATTGAAGCTAACTGCTCCATGTCCATTGCCACTACATATTTACAATGACGGCATAGTAATAGGAGCGAAGAAATGTGTTTTTTATTTATTTTTAATAAAGGAGGATTGAATCGAGATGTTCTTTTTTTAATCACTTCGAAGACTGAATGGAGTTGTTGCAGCAGCAGACACGAACCACCTACTACTCCCTGGTGGTTCGACCGCGAGAGCACCCGGCATCTGAGCCTTCGCTACTGGGTTTTTCCTGTCGTCTACTCGTTGGTTTCTTTGCGTACTACTTCGTTGGAGTATGTAGGATCGAGGCTTTTCTACAAGGCACTGTCGTTTTCTCTGGGTTTTTGGAACATAGTAGATATGAGTGAGGATGATCATGAGCTAGTAGTCGAAACGGAATGCCATAATGTTCCTTCTCCTACTCAAACGCGTACTGGACTGGACCTAATCCCATCGGCCTGACAAAAGTTCCTTTTACAACCAAGAGGCCCAATTAGTCTACATCATCTTGTCTCCATACCAAACACATGGTTGGTGGCATGGCGTGGTAATTCTGATTTGCTTTAAGATTCTTTCTTTAGACTTTACTTTTCAGATTCCTTTCCTTGAGAGAAGGAATGGTCTGTTATATGTTTGCTTTCTAGCGGGTTCAAAGTCTACGCATCCAGGGTGGGAGGATTAAGACCAATCACAAATTTTGAGCGTGTAGCATGTGTCCTTTGCCATTAAAACAAGGTAGAGGAGACGGAGACGGTTTGGACGATGACGTGGAATGGCTCATCCTGAGCTAAGAGAGATCAGACAATGGTTGGCCTTCCTGATCCTCGTGGAGCCTGACCATAAACTGCAAGGCTAAACTTTTTAGTGGTCCATTTTTTTTTAATCTTGGAAAGACAAGGAGTGAACAAAATAAAGTTGTGCATGAGCTTGCATATACACTTAGACCTTGCTTGAATCCATCAACTAACACTACAAGAAATGTGGTGATCTAGAATGAAAAATTTATGACACATTTGTTCTCGTTATAGATCTATGATATTTCTGGCTGAAAACGTATAAAGTTACGGAACGTCATAAAAGTTACCACTGTAGCTAAAAAGAATCATCGCTGGCTATTACATGGTGGTTTTGTAACGATATAAGCTCCGTGAAAACGTCATAAACCAATCAGGACCCCACATGTAAGTTTAAGCTGATAAATAGGGTGGTAAAATAAAAAGAAGATGTGCTCTCCCGTGGGTCGAAACTGTTACCGATCGAATGGGAAGTCTTTACCGCGACCGGATCCCACATGTAAGTTTTAGGTGAGTCTTTACTGATCATTCGATCGGCAACACACTTCGCTAGCTTCGCAAAGACTTTCACTGCACAGATCTGCAACGGCCCGCAACGGGAATGGCGCATCCTAGCGGCAACGAGAGGATGATTGCGCAACCTAGCGACGACGGGAGGATGAGGAGCCATAATGAGGTCAGTCCCCTGGTTTGAGCCGCTACTTTCCCCTATCATCCTAGGGAAGGGGATTTCTGGATTGGGGATCTGGGTTAAACATACTAGATTCTGATTTACGTAGTACCCTTTGCGTAAACTTTTTCTTGCTAGCCTTTCTATCCATGCATTATAAGTTTCTACACTAGAATTTTTGCAAACCTCGCTGGGCATCCAACCTAAATCCAAATTATCATTTTTGTGACTACGTCCTTGACCACAACCTATTATTGAGTATACAAAAAATGTTTTGAAAGGATCCAGAAGATATATCAGTGCCTTTTCAAGAAAAATAATATTTGGAGGCGTCCACTAGTGCGAAGAATAAAAATCAAAGCAAACAGAAGCTAGGAGGGGCCAGGTTGATGGGTCTTGACACCCTCAGGCTGATCAGCCTAGGTGGTTTCCCTCCCCCGGACCCTGTGAATTTTTGGGTGGATAATCCTCTAGAGGAATAAAATAATTTTTTGATGAAAATTGAAGATTTTAGTACTTACCTCAGCAATTTATCTTTCTTTCTCTTTCATGCTCGAGGACAAGCATCGTCTAAGCATGGGAGAGGAGTCATCACATTATTTCTAACTACTGCTGAGTAAAGTACTATGTTGCAAGAAGTTCTGAGGAGAAAAAGAGGAAAAAAAAGATGAGGAAAAAGAAAGAAAGAAGAAAGAAGAGAAAAGGGAATGAAAAAGAAAAAAATAAAGGAGAAAAAGAATAAAACGCTACTCAGTTCTTTGAGCCTCGTTAAAGTTTCTAGTGCTCTCAAGATTAAGGATTGATCCATACTTATTTTCCAATCATGTGCAATCCGATTACGAGAACTTCATTTGTGTTTCGCGATCATCCTTTACCCTTGCACATGTCCACTTATCTAAATGTGTATTTCATCCCTCTCCCTATCCAACATTTATTTTCCATGGTTTTTTGATAAGTCTCAGCCCAACAGATCTCTCTCTTAGTTTGATAATATTTCAGATATAATACTTTGCTAGGATTGTTTCTACCTACCAAGCTCGACATAAGCCTTCCACTTTCATATATATGTTGAATAGGTTGAAAATAATCTAGTATAGGCTTGAGTGATTTGATGAGATAAGTGTTTCCATGACTTTTGCAAGAGAATCTCACTTATGTTGGATTTGCATGTTTTTGAAAAACTCTTCACGATAGAACACGGTAAAGGTCTGAAGTTCACTTAAGTTCAAGAACAATGTATTTATTTTATTGTGGCATGTTCTTTATTGTTAGTCTTTCTTCCATGATGAAAAATAGCCGGTCACGACTTGAACTTTAAATGCTAAATACTTGAGAGAGCAATGTGTCTTGTTATGTATAACTGAGTGTAGGGATGACATTAAAGGGCAATGCTGATTTCCTGATTAAGCAAGTATCAATGACTTACTAGAGGACGAGCAAGGTTTAAGCATGGGGGAATGTTGATGCTCATTATTGACACACTTTTAGTGCCATTTGAATAGTGTTTTCATACATATTCTTATACTAGCCCGCTGTTGATGGCTGTTAGCATGCCAATTTGTGAACCGCAAGCGTACGGATCAGTTGTAACTCTTCCCTCAGAGTATTCCCCTAAAGTTTATCAATCCGGAAAACTTATAGTACGATATCTATTTCAACATGCATTGTTAGTATTAACTTTGTGTTTATGAGAGATTCAGATCCAATCTACTAAGCATATACATACAGATAATAGATAGAGCAAAGATAACCAATCTAGAGCAACCTAGATTATGCATATGTTATAATTCTGAGCATGGATAGCAAAGACACACAAATATGGTCTTAGTAAAAAGCATCTTTAAATCTACACGTCCAGTCCGGATCCCGAAACCCACCACCTTACACAAGAAAGATCCTGTCACGATCACCTCTATCACTACAAGCAGGTTAAGGGCATGATCATAAGAATATGTCATACTCATCGGTAGATCAGGCATGCAAATCTGGTCACCACAACCACAAGAACACCCTAGGCAATCTATCATCGATTCATAGATTGAAAAGCAAACAAACCCGATAAAGCATAAAACCATCAAAGGAGATACTTAGATCGCTAAGAACATGAACACATCTATTACTTCATCATGAATGATTGTACATCACAAGATCACCACCTGGATCCTACCTTGATCTTGATGACTTCTAGCTCTAGAACTCCAGCGTGATCTTCCTCGTAGGGTGATCACACCGGTAGAGGTTCGCCTACGCTAGCCCCCGACAACTACACGGCCCTTAGCTCTTTGGAGAGATGTCCCTCAAGCAACTTCTACTTCTCTGCTGCTTCACATCGAGTACGTCGTCTTCGATATGGGGCTCGGTGGATTTCAGGGTATTTATAGTCTAGAGAGCGCGTGACAAAAATTGGAAGGCGAGGGGGCGAAGGAAACCCCCAGGCCGATTGGCCTGGGAGAGTCTAGGCCGATTGGCCTGGGCTTTCTTTTTGGTCCCACGTGTCCTGCTTCGTCTCCAAGTCTCCTCAGGTGCTCTGAAATCTTCTTTTCACTTGCATGTTGATAGCTTTAGGATGAGATTGATCTTCAATGACTTTCCAAATCTCCGCTTGATCTTCTTCGATCCCACTTTGATCCCGAGCTGATCCTTGCCATATCTTCATAAACTTAGCCCCTAAGCAATGTTGGAGGGTTGCTTGCCAAAGATGGGCACCAGGGGATGCCACAGGGTGCTAGGCCAATCGACCTGGGCTCCTTTTGGCCGATTGGCCTAGTCCCTTCCTGGGCGCGTTGACCTTCATCTTCGTTTGGTTCAACGCTCGTTCAATGTTTTATCCACAAATATGCTTTTAGGCCCAATTTCCTGCAAAAAACATAACATCCTCCAAAATACGTTGCATATGTGAAAATTATCGGTTTATTAGGTGTAATTAATAGTTTAGGTATTAAATTCATGTCATTATTGAAGATAAACAGGGGTAAAAGTGTGTCAATAGTGAGCGTCAACACCCGCCACTTGGCATCTGAAATAACCCCATATTCGCATATGTGTTGTGTTTTGGATCATATCCCAAAATCAAAGGAAATATGACATAAATGAAGGGTTTTTTTACAAGTTGGATTTGGACCTTGACTTTGGACAACACAAGAAGTCTACATGAGAAAGATGAGGACTAGCGGAGACCAAAAGAGGGTAAGTCAATCTCGTGGTCAACCTAAGGGAAACTCAAGATTGGAAGGTTAGAAAGCCCGCAGAAGCAGCAGACCTTGCATGAGGCATATCTCCCTTGTCCGGACTCTGATTGGGGCAAATTTGGTGTCTAAATTGCATAGCTCAAAAAGATCTACAACTTTTGAAACTCTTTTTTTATTTTTAACCCTTTTATTTATTTATTTTTAAAAATAACCTTACCCGGACTTTATTGGCGCGGCGTAACCCTTTTGGCCGCCGGACTTTATTGGCGCGGCGTAACCCTTTTGGCCGCGCCAAACCGCCTGGCGCGGCAGGAACATGCTGCCGCGCCGCATGCACCGGCGCGGCGGCCCCTGCCACGCTAGCGCGGTGAGTCGCGGTGCCAGGTGGGCGTTGACATGGGCGGACGTTCGCCGCGGCGCGGCAGCGTTGCCACGCCAGCCCGCCTGGCGTGGCAGTGCCAGCACTAATTCTGCGCGCCGGCTCCCTTCCTCCTCCCTCCCTCCTTTCTTCCTCCTCCAGACACACCAGCGCCTTGTTGCGCCGGCCCCCACCGCCCCACCCCCAAACCCACCCAAAATCCGACGATTTGAATGGGGAAAAGTAGTGGAAATCGATCCCTGCTTCGTGTGGAAGGTATTCCCCTACTTTTTCTCGTGTTTTACCGTTGCATTTGGTAGATCGGAGGATGTTTAGGTGACTTAGGGTTAGGTTAGTGATTTCAATTTTGAATGAAATGCAATGGTGTTTTGTGTTAGATGATACGTAGTTCATACTCAATTAAGTCTCTGCCCGCGATATTGACGTGTAGAACTTGTTGAATGCTTCGATTTAGGTATATTCATCCAATTGTGTGGTTTACATGACATGTATTTTTTTTATATCTTCAATTAATTAGTCTCATATTTTTGTTCCTTAATATAGTTGCTATAGTTGATATGTTTCAGTGTTTGTATTTTGTAGATCGAGTGTTTACATTTTATCAAAATGATGTATATAGCTCATATGGATTACGTGTGTAAAGTTTATTTGTGTATTAAATTTGTTGCACTTGATGTCCAGGTGAGATGATGTCGTTTGGTTGTGAATACAAACGGCGTAGGTGGTATGTGCGTTATGTGGGCGAGTCCAATGGTGCTGGTCCCGTACCTCCTGCCCTTCCGGTACCTCTTTGTAGATGTGGCGCGCAAGCAGAGGTGAAACAATCAAGGCATCCAAAGACAGCCAGAAGAGCCTTCTATGTATGCAAGTCGACTTTTGATCCAATGCCTGCCGCACCTTGTGATTTCTTTCAGTGGATCGATGGACCCGACAAATATGATCCTAGGATCCGCCTATTCCCATATCATAGCACAGAGCTTAAACCATACCATCAGTTTAGGCGTTGGGTTCCTCCTCCACCAAACCCACCTAGGATGACCGAGGAGGAGAAGCAGGAGGCTGCTTGTAGGCGTGTGAGGGATCCTCCCATGTGCAAGTGTGGTGTTCCTGCTAAGCTTATGCGTCCTAACTTAGGGGATCCATCTAAGTTTACTCCATTCTTTCGATGCTCCCTAAAGACTCATGTAAGTATATTACGAGAATATTAGTATGTCGTTTAGCTAGCAGTTATAATTTTATAGTATATTGTTCATACTTTTACTTGATGTTATTGCTTGGAAGTTGGAGCAGCGTTTTGTAGTTACTTTACGTATGAGTAGTTCACGTCATAGTTTTTTTGCAGGATGGGTGGCCGTTGTGTGATTTCAATGAGTATATATACGGCCCAATGGCAATGTGGCCAACGGAGGAGCAAGTGCGGGAGTTCGAAAGTGGAAAGGCACCGTGGCCATGTGTGTCCTCTCCTAGTGATAGATGCAAGTGTGGTTGTTGGCGCTAGAAATCGGTCAACCGAATCCCAGCGTCCGACACACAACCCGGGAGAATCTGCTTAACTCCTGTTCGGGTGATTGCCCTGGTGCGGTTCGCGCAGCATGCCAGCCAATCTGACCTGTTGATTGGCAAGGAAGAATACGTGTCAGGTCTAGGAATCTCGATCGGCTAGGTTTCCGATCTCGAGAAAGCTTATCAGCGAATCGGCCGATTCGCCGTAATAAAGAAATCGGCTATAAGGCAGCCGATCACTGTAGCCTTGTGGATAGAAAACTACTAGAGTAATCGACACAATGCTATGATAACAACACTAGGAATAGATCTAATCGGCAATATATAAAACAAATGAATTAAATAGCAAAATGTAAAGAAAGCCGAAACCACCGATTCCTAGCTGGATAACTGGTGATAAAACTAGAAAAACAGGTAAAACCTATGATTCTAGCAAATATCGATAACTAGTGAATAAATCTAAACGAAACAACAGCGATGCGCCCGGAGTTAAAGCTTAGATATTACTCGATAAGCGGAACTTACAGAATCGGTCGGAGATCAAGTTGATGCAGCCCTGCCAACCCGCACGAACTCGTGAAAAAGAGAAAAGTATTGGCGAAGTCGCCTGCTTGAAAGTAAGTACGAGGATAAAGTAGTTTGTTGTATTGATTTTGTTCATCTTTACAGATTTACAAAGGTAGCTATTTATAGCCCCGTACAGATGACTTCTTAACCGACTAGAATTCTATCCCTAATTCAAACAGAAAACGAATATTTACAAGCATGATTCGTGCTAGGTTGGTTACTCTACGCTTCATGGGCTGATCTCCCCCTTATCCTTTTATTCCTTTCCAAGCCCATACAGGCCCAATTAAACCAACCTCCTAATCGGCCGATTCCTTATCGGCAAAAGGCAACCGATTGGGACCCCGGCACGTTTGATCCGAAGCGAGACAGAAGTCACCGGCCGATCTCGCACTGTAGCACCATTCGACCGATTCCCAACTGTGCCTCTCTGATTCCCTCTCTTCTTGGCGCCGATTTTACTAGTGACGAAATCTGGCGTCAACACATGCCCCCCAGTTTCGGAGTAAAACATAGTCTTTTACTTCGAAATTCTTTATAACCTCCCCTCCGAAACAGCCGCAATAAAAATATCCCTCCGTTTCGCGGTCTTCCAGCTGATGATTGCAATCTTTTCGAAACGGGCGCCCACAACAACCACTGCTCCCGAAAAACTCGAAACGCCGGCGCGGTAAAAATTCCATTTTTACCCTCCTTCAGGCACCCTTTAAATAGCGGTTCACCCCGCACTTCATCTTCAAGCTCACGTCTCTCTTTCTCAGCGCGCGCGCCCTCTTCTTTCCTTAGCACCTTTCCCTTGCCGCCGAAGCTTTCTAGCGCCATCCTCCTGTTACTTTTCCCCTTCTCCTCCAATGGCGGCTCCTTCTGGCAGTTCTCCTGCGCGCGATGCTCCGGAAGTGGCACCTCCGGCGGTAGTGGCAACGGCAATTGCTCCATCAACAGAAGAAGGAGCTTCATCGGAGATCCCAATGGCGATCCCCATCACGGCCTCATCGTCCGCATCTGCACCGGCGACCACGCCGACCACACGGAACTTCATCCCAGAGGTTTTTACCGAATCCTTCTCCCATCGGCAATGTATTTACTTTAGATCTGTTTCTTTACCGTTTACACCCCCCTTTCCTTTTTTTTAGGCGGTTAGGCATCGCATTACCATCCATCTTACAGGAAATCCCGGTCTTATTTGCCTCGGACCCATGGGGAACCCAGATCCGATAGAGCTCATCAATTTAGAAACCCACAGAATCCCCTTCAAACAATCCGGTATGGACCTAGATCACTGGTTGGGCACTTTTAGGTCCTGGCCGAATGAAACCCCAGGTTGGAGGGAGTGGTACCAACGGGTAGCCGCGTCGAAGAGCGTCTCATGGGAGGAGCTCAAAATTGGCCAGTGCATCAACCTATCTTTGTCCCAGATGGAGAAAAATGAGCCATTGGTCATAGCGGCTTCTGACTTTTGGTCTGATGCACTCAATGCTTTCTTATTTGGGCACGGACCTATGACCCCAACACTGGTCGATGTGGTTCTGTTGACCGGCCTTGACATTTCTTCCCCGGACACACCTTTCCACCTTTTAGCCGCAACGTCACATCGGCTGGACACAAGGGGAATCGACGGGTGGAAGGGTTTCATCAGAAGTAATAAAAGAACCGGGTCTGTTGAGAATAGGGAGCATACGGCCTTCTTAATGATGTGGTTAGAAAAACACTTCTTTTGTGGAAGAGCCGCCGGCCCATCAACCAACACCCAGGCTTTAGCCGAAGCACTGTCCAGAGGAAACCGTGTCCCCCTTGGGAAACACTTGCTAGGGGCGGCGTACCACATGCTCCATCAAATCGGCATCAGACTATCCAAGGGAGAGCCGATCGGAAATCCAGGCGGACCCTGGTGGTTTATCAACCTATGGTTGAACCTCTACATGAATGAGATCACTCAGCATAGGGTGGACCGTATGATGTTCCCCAACATTGAATCGGCAGAAGATCCTACCGAACGTCGCCGATGCATGTCTTTTGGTGAAGCAGCATCGGCCTTTCCAGGTTGCACATATTCTGCTACAAAGGTAGCTGAGTACTTCCGATGCTTCTATAACGGCTTTAATGAAGATGCAACTGTTTGGTTTCCTTATCGGCGGGATGAACCAATCTTTGAACTCCCCACCTGCTTCGATTCAATCACTGGCCGATTTGACGAAGAACTCAATGATGAGTTAATCAAGCCAGGAATCTTGCCAGCCAACTTCTTTTCGGGGAAAGATGCCCCCACGTATGAGTTCTACAACCCTTCCGTTTGTTAGTAATTCTAGCTCGTTAAGTCGTGTCAAGTCTGTTTTCAGTTTCAATAACTTGGGCTCATGTACGATCGTGTCCGTAGGAGCTTGTTGCATGCTCCTGTTCATGCAGTGGCTCAGGTCGTTTCTTTTCTGTTTGAGAGTCCGAGATGCAAGGCATGCGACTCCGTCATAGGATGGCACAACAAGACCGGAAGCATGGCTTGCATGCGCGTTTGTGGAGTTAGTGGCCACATTCGTGAGAGTTTGTTTTTCCTATTAATTTGCAATACAGAGTCAAGAAAAGCTGCGCGTTCTAGCAGCACAAAAAAGGCTCCGTGAGTTCCAGTTGTATACGTGAGTTCGTATTCGTATTTGTATACGTATTCCGGCCATCGCTGCTGGCCGTGACGGCAACAATTGGCATCAGAGCCAGTTACAAGGCTTGGGAGCGCAACCGGGCGATCGAGTGGGCTTTCATGGTGCGCCCACGATCAGCCTCGCCGCTGCGAGGGACGCCCAAGCACAGGAGCAGTGCCGGCACATCGGGGAGCCGCGGCGCCAACAGCGGGGGAGCGTCCGGGAGCGGCGACCACGAACGCGGGCTCGTGATCCACAGGGTCACGAAGGAGATCAGCAGCGGCGGAACCTTTCCAGTACTCACCAAGACGAACTACTACGACTGGGCGGCGCTCATGCGCGTGATGCTGCAGGCGCGCGGTCTCTGGATCGCGGTGAGCCTCGGGACAGAGGACTACGTCGAGGATCGCATGGCGCTCGAGGTCATCGCGAAGGCAGTACCGGCGGAGATGATGGGCGGCATCGCAAGCAAGGCGACGGCCAAGATCGCGTGGGACGCGATCAGAACCATGTACGTCGGCGTCGAGCGCGTCCGCAAGGCGAAGGCGAATACGCTCCGGCGGGAGTTCGACGCCCTCAAGTTCTGTGACGGCAAGTCCGTGGACGACTTCAGCATTCGAATCAACAGAATCGTCCACCAGCTCGCGGTCCTCAACGACGGGTGTACGGAGGAGAAGATCGTGCGCAAGTTCCTGCAGGCGCTACCGGCGAAGTACGGCCAAATCGCAATGTCGATCGAGACCCTTCTCGATCTCAGCGAGGTCTTCGTGGAAGAACTGATCGGGCGCCTCAAGTCGGCAGAAGAGCGTCACGATCTTGGTGGTGGATCCAGCTCCATCGCCAAGCTCAACCTCACGGAGGATGAGCTGGTCGCACGCATCGCGGCAAAGATGCAGATCTCCGGCGAGGGGTCTTTGGGGCATTCGAGAGGCTCATCATCAAGCCAAAGGCGGGGCCGCGGCCGCGGGCGTGGCGGTGCACGTGGAAGATCCAGACCACCCAAGGCGGGAGGCAACGGTGGCGAGGAGATCGCCGACGACCAGTGCAGGTACTGTAAGAAGACGGGCCACTGGGCTCGTGAATGCCGCAAGAAGAAACGTGATGCTGCAGCCCACGTGACCCAAGTGGAGGAGGAGGTCGAGCCCACCTTGCTGGTGGCGACGGCGATGGTCAACGCAGCGGCTTCCTCTACTCCATCCAGAACCACGACACCGGCGGAATCCTCCCCGATCCACCTCGAGGAAGACAAGCTCTTTGTCCAACTCGGCGGCAACGGCGAGGGGGATTGCACCCGATGGATCCTCGACACCGGCGCGACGAATCACATGACACCGGTGCACTCCGCCTTCGCCAACATCGACACAGGCATCCGCGGGACTGTGCGCTTCGGCGACGGCTCCGTGGTCGGGATCGAGGGGCGGGAACCATCCTCTTCACGTGCAAGAACGGGGAGCACCAGATGCTCTCTGGAGTATACCACATCCCCAAGCTGACTGCAAATATTGTGAGTCTCGGGCAGTTAGAGGAGGACGGGTACAAGATTCTCCTGGAGGGTGGCTTCCTCCGCATCTGGGACCAGCGGCGACGGCTCCTGGCGAAGGTACCTCGCTCTCCAAGCCGGCTCTACATCCTCAACCTCAACATCGACAAGCCGGTGTGCCTTGCGGCGAGGAGCAGCGAGATGGCGTGGCGGTGGCATGCAAGGTACGGTCACCTCAGCTTCCAGGGGCTAAAGGAGATGGCAAGGAAGGAGATGGTGCGCGGGCTGCCGAAAATCGAGCACACTGATCAGGTGTGCGACGGCTGCCTGGCGGGAAAGCAACGTCGACATCCGCTCCCAGCAGCAAGCAAGTTTCGTGCCGCGCACTGCCTCGAGTTGGTCCACGCAGACCTCTGCGGCTCGATCACGCCACAAACACAAGGAGGGAAGCGATTGTTCCTGCTCGTCGTCAACGACAAGAGCCATTTCATGTGGCTCACACTGCTGCAATCCAAGGATGAAGCTGCTGCAGCAATCATCCGTCTGCAAGCGCAGGCGGAGGCGGAGGCGGGGCGCAAGCTGGGCACCCTGCGCACTGATCGCGGTGGGGAGTTCACGGCGCGGACGTTCGGCGACTACTGCTCCGAGCAAGGGATCCAGCGCCACCTCACCGCTCCCTACACACCTCAGCAGAACGGAGTGGTTGAGCGGCGAAACCAGACCGTGCTTGGCATGGCGAGGAGCATGCTCAAGGCGATGAGCGTTCCCGGCTACTTCTGGGGTGAGGCGGTCACCACGGCCGTGTTCATCCTCAATCGGTCACCGACGAGAAGTGTGGAGGGGATGACGCCGTTCGAAGCCTGGTATGGATATAAGCCGCCTGTACATTTCTTTCGTGTATTTGGATGTGTGGCGCATGTCAAGAATGCCGCCGGCCACCAGAGCAAGCTGGACGATCGTAGTACGCCTATGGTGTTCATCGGGTACGAGCCGGGATCCAAGGCGTACAGGTTCTTCAACCCGAACAGTGAGCGGGTCGTTGTCTCGCGCGACGCCGTGTTTGATGAAGGGCGCACATGGAGCTGGAACAAAGGGCAGGAGGTCCTCGACGCCACCGACATCGAGCTGTTCCATGTTGAGTACGTGACAGTGTCCACGGGCTCAGGCGTTTTGGGGGAGCATGGATCCGGCGAAGCGACGCCGGAGCCTACATCACCAGTTTTCCCGACGCCACCAGCACCTGCATCACCACGAACACCTACGACACCGGCAGGTGGCCAGGAGTTGCACGCGCCCACTACGGAGGCGCCACTCGACTCACCAGGGGAGGCAGTGGAGTTTGCCTCGAGCCGAGCGAGGCGCTGGACCTCGACGCAGAGCACGACGACGACGCGCCTCTACGGTTCCGCACCCTCGACAACATCATTGGACCTTCATCACCTCCAGGTTGGGCCGAGCGCGCCCTAGACGCTGAGCTGTTGCTCGCGGTTGGGGACGAGCCTACAACATTTGAGGAGGCGCGCAGTGAAGAGAACTGGAGGAAGGCGATGCTCGAGGAAATGGCTTCGATCGAGCAGAACAATACATGGATTCTCGTAGACCTCCCACCAGGCCACCGCCCAATTGGCCTGAAATTGGTGTTCAAGCTGAAGCGCAATGAACAGGGTGTCTTCGTCAAGCACAAAGCCCGGCTGATCGCGAAGGGATACGTTCAGCAGGCCGGGATCGACTACGCGGAAGTATTTGCTCCGGTGGCCAGAATGGAATCTGTGAGAATGGTGCTCGCCATGGCGGCACGGGGAGGCTGGCCTGTGCATCACATGGATGTCAAATCAGCTTTTCTCTATGGCGATCTACAGGAGGAAGTATACGTGCGGCAGCCACCTGGCTTTGTGGCCGCTGGACATGAAGGCAAGGTGCTGAGGTTGACGAAGGCACTGTACGGGCTCAAGCAGGCCCCGCGCGCATGGAATCAGAAGCTGGACAGCAGCCTGCGTGATCTCAGTTTCACCAGATGCGTCAGCGAGCACGGGCTGTACACTCGAGGCGCGGCGACATCGTGGGTGATCGTCGGCGTCTACGTCGATGATCTCATCATCACGGGAGCCTGCGCAGAGGAGGTCAAGACATTCAAAGGTGAGATGATGCGCCTATTCCGCATGAGTGATCTAGGGCTGCTCTCGTACTATCTTGGGATAGAGGTGAAACAAAGCAGGGGGCACATCACGCTGAGCCAGGCAGCATATGCACGCAAGCTGCTTGAGAAGGCTGGTCTGGAGGGCTGCAACCCCTGCCAGACACCAATGGAGGTGCGCTTGAAACTCAGGAAGGACAGCGCTGCGGCCGAGGTGGACACCACCATGTACCGGAGTTTGATCGGGAGCCTGCGGTATCTGGTGCACACCCGGCCTGACATCACGTTCGCCGTCGGCCTCGTCAGCAGGTTCATGGAGAAACCCAAGCAAGACCATTTGGCGGCCGTGAAACACCTCCTGCGGTACATCTCCGGCACCATCGACTACGGGATAGTCTACACCAAGCAAGAGAACGAGCACCCCTTCCTGGTGGGTTTCAGTGACAGCGACTTGGGGGGAGACGTCGATGACAGGAAAAGCACCACCGGCCTCATCTTCTTCCTCGACGGCATGCCAATATCATGGCAATCCCAGAAGCAAAAGGTCGTGGCACTCTCCTCCTGTGAAGCTGAATACATCGCAGGCACGGCGGCGGCGTGTCAAGCGGTGTGGCTCGCGCGGCTGGTGAGGGAGATGACCGGAACAGAGTTATCGCCGCCGAGCTTGAAGATGGACAATATGTCCGCCATTGCACTCAGTAAGAATCCCGTTCTCCATGATAGAAGTAAGCACATTGATACAAAATTCCATTTCATCCGTGAATGTGTGGAGAGCGGGAAGATCAAGCTGGACTATGCAAGCACCCATGATCAGCTTGCAGACCTCCTGACGAAGTCGCTCGGGCGCGTCAAGTTTCAAGAGCTGCGCGAACGGATCGGCATCGTCGAACTGAAGTAAACGAGACTGGATTTAGGGGGAGAAATGTTAGTAATTCCAGCTCGTTAAGTCGTGTCAAGTCTGTTTTCAGTTTCAATAACTTGGGCTCATGTACGAGCGCGTCCGTAGGAGCTTGTTGCATGCTCCTGTTCATGCAGTGGCTCAGGTCGTTTCTTTTCTGTTTGAGAGTCCGAGATGCAAGGCATGCGACTCCGTCGTGGGATGGCACGACAAGACCGGAAGCATGGCTTGCATGCGCGTTTGTGGAGTTAGTGGCCACATTCGTGAGAGTTTGTTTTTCCTATTAATTTGCAATATAGAGTCAAGAAAAGTTGCGCGTTCTAGCAGCACAAAAAAGGCTCCGTGAGTTCCAGTTGTATACGTGAGTTCGTATTCGTATTCATATACGTATTCCGGCCATCGCTGCTGGCCGTGACGGCAACACCGTTGCAGCACGTCAGTTCGGTATGGGTCAGCTGCCGATTCAAGTGTATTTTGCTGGCCGAGTCAAGTTCAGAGATGAGCTCACATCCGGTTTGGATTACAGTCGGGTACGAGACCGGATTCCGGACTCCAACACCATTGACCTAAACAACTGGATAGTAGCTCCCTTTGCTATCCAGCCGTTCAAACTCTGGTGGGCCGATTGGAAGCAATTTCTCTTTTGCAATTCGGTATCGGCATACTGCAACCTCCTGGATCCAGCCAACATTGACCCGAATGCCGAGGTATTTTCCTTTAGCCGATTCTTACTCCTCTTATCGTGATTGAATACTAATGGTTTTATTATTTCTTCAGGCCGAGAACCGTACACCTCCAACACACAGCCGGAGTGGTCGGCTAATAGAGAGTCATCATCCATACACCTCTTATCCTCTTATCGGTTATGATGCTCCGTCTGTGGACGTGATTGCTGGTCGATCGAAACAAGTTCAGAAGAGGATCACCAAGAAAACCAGTCGCCGAGTCCGAGCTCGTATAGAATCGGCGGATCCTCCTATGCTCGTATCGGCAGAGACTCCGGCCGCGCCACCCCCTCAGGCCACCAAAGATGACGATACCCAAGTCGTGGCACAAGCTGGAGCAGCCGCCGCGTCATTGTTGGTGGAGGCCGTTCAGGTAAACCTAAGTTTTACTCCTCCCGATTGTTGTTCTGATATTAACCCTTCTTATCTTTAGACTGCACAGAGCACTCCCATGGATACCCAACAATCGGCAGCAGCCCAATCGGCCATCGACACGCCCCCACTTCTATCCGTTGAGGTATAGCACTATTTCACCGATTTTCCCTGGTATTTGCATAATGTACTTATTCAATTCTCTGACACAGGTCATCGGCACACCAAGCGCTCCTCAACCACCGGTCTTTTCTCAGGGAGCTGGTCCAAGCACCGCGCCGATCGTTGTGGAATCTTCCTCTTCTGACGAACCCATGGCACAAGCCCCTGAGCAAGGCATGACGGCTTCCCAAATGCAACATGAAGAAAAAATTCGCTTCAAAGCGGTAAGTTATATTCCGGCTTTATTTAGCCGATTTGCTTCCACTTTCAGCCGGTTTATTTCTTCCTCTTTATTATTTTCAGGAACAAGACACCCCCGACAACAGCCTCTTTTCTTTTGCGGTTGCCCTCTCCGACGATGAAGAAGTCGCTTCCCGCCAAGTCGCCTTGAGTTCCATTCCTGATGACGTTCGAGCCAAACTTGCTAGTATCCGATCCCTCCTTCAAGGGGACATCGGCCGATTGGTAGAAGATGCTTCACCGATTCGGCAGCTCTTCAGTGACGTCAGCGGACGAGTACCAGAAGAGGCGGAGGAAGCCTTGGCGCCGGCGGCATTCATCGAGTCTATGAGGATCCCGGTCTTCAGAGCCCTTCGTCACATGGCCGATCGCGCCAAGCTGGCCAAGACTCGTGAAGAGGAGGACGCGTTCAAGCGTCAAGCTCAAGAGGCGCACCGGCGTATCCATTTTCTGGAGGACTCCCGCCCGGGGATCATCGGTGAGATAGACCGCCTCAAACGTCGGAGGGCGGAGCTCGCCAAGGAGATGGAGCAAG
This sequence comes from Setaria italica, assembly GCF_000263155.2. NCBI lineage: Eukaryota > Viridiplantae > Streptophyta > Magnoliopsida > Poales > Poaceae > Setaria > Setaria italica. Next base: position 25,723,840 of record NC_028451.1, on the reverse strand, counting down.
TGACCAAGGCAATCAGTGCCGAAGAGAAAAGGCTCCAAGAACTCCCTTCTGTCATTGCCGATTTGAAGCGGGAGAGGAAGCACTTGGCCCACGAGGCCCTAAAACTCCACCGCAGCGCATCAGAAGTCCCCGGATCGGCGGATGAAGACCAACGGGTCCTGGACTCTGCCGATCAGATCCGGCGTCGGGCAATCGCGGCTATCGATACCCTTCTGGGTAATCTGTAAAACACTGACTATTTTGTACGAACATTTACTATCTGCTTTGACCGTCCTTCGCGACGCCCTTTCTATTTATTGCCTTTCTTATTTCCTATGGGACGTATCCTTACCAAATTTCCACGCCTCTTTTTCTTAATAAGTACCGGCCTAGGCACTTCCTTCCGAGAGTACCAGTTTGGCTTTCGGTTTTATTCTCTTACTCCTCTCGTCGGCGCGGCTTTCCGTCTTGTCTTCGTCAGCTTCCTCCTCCTCTGTCAACCAGGTGAAACCTTGGCCTCGACTCCCTTATCTCCTTTTAGATCTTAAGAAGAGGATGCCCCTTTTTAATCTTTCTTTGTTTCAGCCTCAACGTCTTAGCCCTGAGCTCGTACGCGCCATTGAGCTCATACACTCTGAGGACTCATTGTCGTCAGAGGATAAGGAGCTGATCAGGGCTCATTGTGACGAACTTCGAGACCACGTCACCGCGGAGGCTCGTGTGGTCTTGGATTTTGTGGAGAGCAATGGTAGCCGGCGATCTCCAACCGACAGGAGCCATCCGCTTCCTCCGCGAGTCGTTCTTTAAGACGCGGCGGCAGGAACTTCGCGCCCGGCCATGGACCGGAGCCATCCTCTCCCTCGTCAAGTTGAAGCGGAGGCTTCAATGAAAGAAATAGAAGAGGAATACCTCTGTCTCATGAACGAGTTGGATCGGACTGAGAGGGAGCGCAAGAAGAAGAATAATTAGTTATTTGTATTTTTTGTTCTAAGGGCGACTTGTGTTTTGTCGGCCGTGTAACCCATCGCCCGTACCGAATGAATACATCGGCCGATTCGGACGACTATGTGTTTGAACCGTTTTGTATCGACTGTGTGTGATCGTGTTACGGTTAATCCCTTATGCTCCGACCCATATACTGGGGTAGTATCTTTTTAAGTACCTTCCGTTCAGAGCTCTAGTAAATTCTTCTCCCTCTATTGTTTCCAAAATGTAAGCATTCCCTGGAGCACATCTGCCGATTTTGTACGGCCCTTCCCATGTAGGGGACCATTTTCCGAATTTAGGATCTTTCGACCCAATCGGCAATACTAACTTCCATACTAAGTCCCCAGGGGAGAATTGTTTGACTTCTTTTTGTTTTCTTCAATGCTTATCAGAGCTCTCAATCGTTGGCCAGCCAAATCATCAAGTTCCCTTTTCATAAGTGACGAGTAGTCATCGGCCGTTAACTGGTCCTGGAGCGAAATACGCCTCGATCCCGCCCTCGATTCCCATGGTAGTACTGCATCGTGACCGTACACCAACTGATAGGGAGATAACTTGGTAGCCCCATGACAAGCCATCCTGTACGCCCATAGGGCCTCAGTCAAACATAGATGCCACTTCTTTGGCTGTTCCTCGATTTTCCTTTTGATCAACTTGATTATCCCTTTGTTGGAGGATTCTGCCTGACCATTGGCTTGAGCGTAATACGGAGAAGAATTTAACAATTTGATTCCCATATCGGTTGTAAATTCCTCAAATTCCCCCGATGTGAACATTGTTCCCTGATCGGTTGTTATAGTCTGAGGAATGCCGAATTGGTAGACGATATGATCCCTTACGAAGTCGGCCATGATAGCCGATGTCACGGCTCTTAACGGAATTGCCTCTACCCATTTGGTAAAGTAATTAGTAGCCACCAGAATAAATTTGTGCCCTTTGCTTGATGGTGGGTAAATTTGGCCGATAAGGTCTATTCCCCATCCCTTGAACGGCCATGGCTTGATAATGGGATTCATGGCCGACGCGGGTGCACGTTGGACATTTCCGAACTTCTGACAATCCTGACACCCCTTATAATATTTGAAACAGTCTTCAAGGATCGTTGGCCAGTAGTACCCATTATTCCTGATCATCCACTTCATCTTATGGGCTGATTGGTGTGCTCCACATACCCCTTCATGGATTTCTCCTATTAGAGTCTTGGCCTCCTCTGTCCCAAGGCATTTGAGTAGAACTCTGTCGATCATTCGGTAGAACAGGTCGTCTTCGAGCAATACGTATTTAGTAGCATGAAAGCGTACTCGTTGTTCCACCTTTTTAGACGGATCTTTCAGGTAGTCGGCAATTTCTTTTCGCCAGTCATCGGCCGCGAGTTCTAGAGCCATAGCGCCTAGAATTGGCCAATATCCAGATGCGTGCTGGGCGAGTTTGTTGGCACCCTCGTTGTGGTCCCTTGGGATGTGCTCGATTACTGCCGATCTAAATTCTTTTAAGAGCTGTAAGCAATCTTCGTAATAAATTCTTAATACGTCGTCTTTGCATTTGGACCTTCCGGTCAGTTGATCCACAATAAGCATGGAATCTCCGAAGATTTCAACAGAATCGGCCTTGACTTCCCTTAATAGTTGTAGGCCCTTCAATACAGCTCGGTACTCCGCTTGGTTGTTAGTAGCGGCGGTTTCTATCGACAGAGAAAAATCATAGCTTGCCCCCCGAGGCGATATGAGAACGATGCCGATTCCTGATCCGACCCCACATGATGACCCATCGAAATATAATGTCCAAGGTGCCGGCTCTACGAGGGCAATTTCCGGTCCGCAGTGTTGGGCGACGAAATCGGCCATGACTTGACCCTTGACGGCTTTTGCCGATTCATACCGCAGGTCAAACTCTGACAACGCTAAGATCCATTTGCCGACTCGTCCTTTCAAGATCGGCAGCGATAGCATGTATTTTACTACATCATCCTTGCATACGACCACGCATTCTGCCGACAGTAGATAGTGCCTGAGTTTGGTGCATGAGAAGTAAAGACATAGGCACAAACGCTCCACCGGAGGATATCTTGTTTCAGCGTCCAGAAGTCTTCTACTGACATAATAAATTACTCGTTCCTTGCCTTCGAACTCCTGGACTAGAGCCGACCCAATAGCTTTTTCATCGGCTGATAAGTATAGCTTAAACGGCTTACCAGTTTGAGGAGGAACCAATACTGGTGGCGAGACCAAGTATTGCTTGATATCTTCCAATGCTTTGCGCTGCTCCTCCCCCCATATGAATTCCTGGTCAGGCTTTAACTTCAACAGTGGTGTGAACGCCTAAATCCGCCCAGATAGATTAGATATGAATCTTCTGATGAAATTCACCTTGCCGATTAAAGACTGCAATTCGGTTTTGTTTTGATGGGCTACGACTTTGTTGATGGCCGCTATGGTTTTCCGATTGATCTCTATCCCTCGTTCGTGCACCATGAATCCTAAGAACTGTCCGGCGGATACACCGAAAGCACATTTATTGGGATTCATCTTAAGACCGTGTTTCTTGGTGTACTCTAGCACTCTTCGTAAATCGGCCAGGTGCTCTTCGTGACCTTTGGACTTGACTACGACGTCATCGATGTAGATCTCTACCAGAATGCCAATGAGTTTGTGAAATATGTAATTCATGGCTCTCTGATATGTAGCACCAACGTTCTTCAAACCAAAAGTCATCACCACCCACTCGAACAAGCCAAGGTGACCTGGGCATCTGAAGGCTGTTTTGGGTATGTCCTCTTCGGCCATAAGTATTTGATTGTACCCAGCGTTTCCGTCCATGAAGCTAATAATCTTGTGTCCCGCGGCAGCGTCGATCAGAACATCGGCCGTCGGCATGGGGTAACCATCCATCGGTGTGGCCTGATTAAGATTCCTGAAATCAACGCAGACGCGTAGCTTTCCATTCTTCTTGTACACTGGTACAATGTTGGAGATCCACTCGGCATAACGGCATTGCCGAATAAATTTTGCTTCGATTAGCCGAGTTATTTCAGCTTTTATGCCTGGTAGGATCTTAGCATTGCAGCGCCGTGCAGGCTGTTGGTACAGCCGATACCCTGGTTTTATGGGTAGCCGATGTTCAACAATAGATCGATCTAAACCGGGCATCTCATGATACTCCCAAGCAAAACAATCCTTAAATTCTTTTAACAAATTTGTCAATTTATACTTGTATTCTGGGTCTAAATTCGCACTAATATAAGTCGGCCTTGGTTTGGTACCATCGCCTAAGTCTATCATCTCTAATGAATCGGCCGACGTGAACCCGTGCCCTAGCTTCCCATCTTCTCGGGCGAACTGATCCATCTATTCTGAGTCTTCGGAGCCGACTGCTCGGATCGGCTGCAGGCCAAAATCGGTGACCTTCAGGAAATCAGTCTCCCATACTCTGCCGGATATGCACCTGACGGTTTCGCAGCTCCACTGCTGCGTGTCGGCTGCCGCGATGCTGTATGCGGAATCGGTGTTGACTACTTCGATGTTGTCGCCGACCCATTGTACGAGACATTGATGCATTGTTGACGGGATACAGCAATTTGCGTGTATCCAGTCCCGGCCGAGTAGCATGTTGTAGGATCCCTTGCCATTAATAATGAAGAAGGTGGTAGGAAGGGTCTTACTGCCGATGGTGAGGTCGACGCAAAGAGCGCCGCGAGCGTTTGACACGTTGCCCTCGAAGTCCTTGAGCATCATGTCCATCTTGGTCAAGTCGTCATCGCTTTTTCCAAGCTTCCGAAGCACGGCGTATGGCATGATGTTGACTGCAGCTTCTCCGTCTACCATCAGTCTAGTGAGGGGGCGGCCGTCAACATGCCCTTTAAGGAACAGCGCCTTCATGTGTTGTCGTTCGTCATCTTCGGGCTTTTCGAACGTGGCCATCATTGGCTCCAAAGCCAACTGTGCCGTCTGTTCTTCTATCGCCGATATATCCTGTTGATCGGCGGGAGTCATGAATTCCATCGGCAGTATGAAAACCATGCCGATCTCGGATGCCGATTCGTCACCCGCCGATTCGTCGTCTCCTTTATCGTTTCTTTTGGGGCGCCACACCCGAGGCCTTCCTTCCTTCTTGTCCGTCGTGCTCTGTTGTTCCTCTTCTTGCTGTTCCCATTGGCGGAGACATTGGATTCTTCGTTTTTGAGACTTGGTCAATCCGTCGGGACACCACCTGGGGTTTATTGGTCTGCCCCCTGACTTGGCGCGTTCCCACTCCGGTTCGCGTCCTAACGGGTTTTCGTCCGTCACCCGAGCATTGGCCATCTCTTCGAGCTGGCTGTGAACGTTGGCCTTGTTTTCTGACCGGTCATGCCGATCAGTCCTGCCCCCCTGCCTGTCATGTCGTCTATCTTCCGACCGATCATATCGGTCACTTCTGCCCCCCAGCCGATCACGCACGGGAGGGCGCTGGTCATCTTGGTTGCGCCAATTCCTGCTGATCGGTTCTGGCCTTCCGTCTCTGGAGCGAGACCTGTTGAATGGCCGATTGCCACGATATGGGCCGTTGCATTCTGGGCAATTATCGGCCGAAGGTAGCCTGAGGTTGTTTTCCCAACAGTGGATGAAGAACGGGCACCTCCAATGATCTTCGTGCCGTCGCATCGCTTCTTCCCGGGATCTTGAGCGTTCATGCTGACGTTGGTACTTCTGGAGCAGGAACTGGGAAGTAATGCGTGGCTCTTCCAATTCGCCATCGTCATCCTCCATCCGCCGCTTCCCCTTGACATCTTCAGGCGTAGCTTGATTTCTGGGGTCGACGGCGCCACTTTTTTTAGCCGATTCGGACGTAGCTTGAATTCTTTCCCGTATCGACCATGTTGGTGGGGAAAGGGTGTTGGTCGATCTTCATTGGCTTGGTCGATTTTGTTGGCACTTCAAATTTAAGTCTGCCCTGCTCAATGGCCGACTGTATTTGCTGCCTGAAGATTTTGCACTCATTAGTATCATGAGATGTGGTATTGTGCCACTTGCAGTATTTCATCTTTTTTAGTTGTTCGGCAGAAGGTATTGTATGATACGTCGAGAGTATAATTTGTCCTTCCTGGAGGAGAAGGTCGAAGATTTTATCGGCCTTCGTTGTGTCAAAACCGAACACCTCCGGCTCTTTTTTGCCGAATGGGCATGATATCGGCTTCTTTCCCTTGATCCACTCCGCAAGTCCGACTTCAACGTCTTCCTCGTCCTCTAACTCTTCCAGGAACGCCACTTTCTTAAAAAAAAAATTCCTCCGTGGATCAAAGGGACGTACCTCCTGTCCAGACAATCGGTGGACGATCTGGCTCAAACTTTCGAACTCCTGTGAGGCGTATTTTTCTTTGATGTGGGGCAGAAGGCCTTGAAAAGCTATATCGGCCAACTGTGCGTCGTTTAGAGCCAGGGAATAGCACTTGTTCCTGATTTCCCGAAACCTCTGTACATACGAGGATATCGGCTCGTCACTTCTTTGCCTGAGGCTGGTCAAATCGGACAGCTTCATCTCATGCACCCCGGTGTAGAAGTATTTGTGGAATTGTCTTTCTAAATCGGCCCATGTGATAATCGAGTTTGGCGGCAATGTCGTGAACCACTGAAAGGCCGAACCAGACAGAGATGATGAGAACAACCGTACCCGTAGAGCATCCTGCGTAGCTGCCTCTCCGCATTGGATGATGAATCTGTTCACGTGCTCTACGGTCGAGGTGTCATCCATCCCCGAAAACTTGGTGAAGTCAGGAACTTTATACTGATGGGGAAACGGCAATAGGTCATATGTAGATGGGTATGGTGTCCTGTAGGTGTAAGTTTGTACTTTCGGCTTTAAGCCAAATTGTTCTTGAATCACCTCCGCAATACGTGCCGACCAATCTGGCTGTTGCTGGTGAACCGTTGGCTGAGGTATCGGCACGTGCTGGTAAACCGGAGGCGGAATAAACGGATGCTGAGTGAAAGCAGATGGCATCTGAGTGAAAGCCGGCTGCGTATTAAAGGTCGGCTGTTTAAATGGGCCACTCGTTTCATCATATAGCATGAGCTCTGCTGTCTTGTTGACCTCCGGAGCGACGGGCTGGTATGGTGGTACGGTCGGCCGAGTGGCCGCCTGGAAAGATGCCTGGAATGGAGGGCTTCCTTGACTGGCCGATTGATTCTGACCGCCCGTGGCTGAAGGTGCCCCCCAAGGTGATGGGCTAACTGGAGGGAATGGTGCAGAAGACAGTTGGATGGAGTTATACCCCATAGGAGCTGATGATGAGGAAGCACCTGAACCCCCGACAGAAAATTGGATCGGCTGTGAAACCGAATTCGAATAATTCTGGTTTGGTGGAATCGGCTAAAAATATGCCGGTCTCCTGTATCCTTGAGGTATCCCACCAGCGAAGGAGTTGACGACGGCGTTGTGCACCATATTTGAAAGTACCGGGGACTGATCAACGAAGGCGTGATAAATGGACTGTTGAATCATATCGGCCATTTTGGCCGAGTCCTCAGAAATCGTGATCTGGCGGGGAGCAGGGAACGGAGTCTTCTTGATAGTCTCCCCGCTTCTGGAGCGACTGAAAGACTGTAGGCAAGCTTTCCGGAACTGTGCCGTATACTTATCCAGTTCTTCCTTCTGGTCGTCCTTCAGATCTGCTTCCGTCACCTCGATGACGTTATCTTCGGAGACTTCAGCAGCTTTCGACATGATGGCAGTTGTACTGGTCCCACTGGGCGTGCCAAAAGTGTGTTGGCGCTAGAAATCGGTCAACCGAATCCCAGCGTCCGACACACGACCCGGGAGAATCTGCTTAACTCCTGTTCGGGTGATTGCCCTGGTGCGGTTCGCGCAGCGTGCCAGCCAATCTGACCTGTTGATTGGCAAGGAAGAATACGTGTCAGGTCTAGGAATCTCGATCGGCTAGGTTTCCGATCTCGAGAAAGCTTATCAGCGAATCGGCCGATTCGCCGTAATAAAGAAATCGGCTATAAGGCAGCCGATCACTGTAGCCTTGTGGATAGAAAACTACTAGAGTAATCGACACAATGCTATGATAACAACACTAGGAATAGATCTAATCGGCAATATATAAAACAAATGAATTAAATAGCAAAATGTAAAGAAAGCCGAAACCACCGATTCCTAGCTGGATAACTGGTGATAAAACTAGAAAAACAGGTAAAACCTATGATTCTAGCAAATATCGATAACTAGTGAATAAATCTAAACGAAACAACAGCGATGCGCCCGGAGTTAAAGCTTAGATATTACTCGATAAGTGGAACTTACAGAATCGGCCGGAGATCAAGTTGATGCAGCCCTGCCAACCCGCACGAACTCGTGAAAAAGAGAAAAGTATTGGCGAAGTCGCCTGCTTGAAAGTAAGTACGAGGATAAAGTAGTTTGTTGTATTGATTTTGTTCATGTTTACAGATTTACAAAGGTAGCTATTTATAGCCCCGTACAGATGACTTCTTAACCGACTAGAATTCTATCCCTAATTCAAACAGAAAACGAATATTTACAAGCACGATTCGTGCTAGGTTGGTTACTCTACGCTTCATGGGCTGATCTCCCCCTTATCCTTTTATTCCTTTCCAAGCCCATACAGGCCCAATTAAACCAACCTCCTAATCGGCCGATTCCTTATCGGCAAAAGGCAACCGATTGGGACCCCGGCATGTTTGATCCGAAGCGAGACAGAAGTCACCGGCCGATCTCGCACTGTAGCACCATTCGACCGATTCCCAATTGTGCCTCTCCGATTCCCTCTCTTCTTGGCGCCGATTTTACTAGTGACGAAATCTGGCGTCAACACATGCCCCCCAGTTTCGGAGTAAAACATAGTCTTTTACTTCGATATTGGCAACAGAAGGTGTGGTGCCTTCTGAACTTGGATATGGTTCGTTCTGTGGAAATGCACATGGCGATTACTGGGTTAGTAACTACTCGTCTCTTATGTGTTATGAAGGTTGGAACTTGTTTCAAATTTGTTAGAATATTGAATTGTTGTTGCAGGAGGGAAGGACATGTGATTGGGAAGATTTTTGTGGTCGATATGATTTGTTATTAAAGTTGGAAAATATATCGGAACCATGGAAGTCAAGGAAACAACAAGAAATTAAAGAAAAGATTAGGAAGGAGTATGATGTGCCTATTCCTGATGACGACTTGCTTTGGGGGAAAATATATCAAGATATGGCGCATGAGACTGGAGTGGAACCTGAAGGACTTTATGCAAGGGAAACTATTATTAAGTATTGGAGGCAAAATAGATCCAAGTATCCACGACCTCTAACTGAAAATGAGAAGAGAGAAAATAGGAGGAAGTTGCAGGAGGAGAGGGAGTTGGAGAAACAAATGTTGAGGGAGGAAAGAGATCGCTTAGGTTATGTGGTTGATCCGAATGCGAAATACCCTAAGGGTTCATGGGAATAATATTTGCAGCAAGTTAGGGCAAGAAAGAGAAGGATTGAAATGGAAGAGTTACAACAAAAAGCGGAAGAGGCACAGATGGAGACGATGAAGGCTCTTGTTGCCGATTTACCTGTTGGTAAGGTTAATGTCCGGTGCTTGATATTAGCCGAGACCATATACGCCAATAGCATCCTTGCTTGCACATCACATTGTATCTTAAGTTCTTGTCAGAGTGAACTACGCTAAAAGGTCTATGTAACCTCACCGCGTAGTCAGCCAAGAAAAACTTCAGCTCCTCAAGACTATTGAACTTCATCCCCTTCTTAATCACTGGACTCTCACCAATGGACGTCCCTTCGGCATTCACCATACTAGATTCACATATTGCTTTGTGAACCATACTTATGTCCTTATCATTGGGAACAGATGCCAGTTCGACATCACGTTCTTTTAACAACCGCAACTCATACTGGGTGTAAGAAAAATAATCGTCCATACGACGAATGCCTTCTACATCATGCACGGTTGCGGTGTCAAATTGCGGTCCATCCTCTTCATTTTCTACCCTGACGTCCTCATATTCATGCCCACCACTCTCAAATAGTGATTCATCCTCTACCTCCACACCTACTACCCCATCTTCCTCCAATTCACAATCTTCGGAACCCATAGAGACATTATCAACATCTATATTTGCTTCATCCCTCTCAAAAATGTTATTCGGAAAATCATCATTGGCAATAGCCAAGTCAAAATCACATTCTGTTTCACCTAACACGTGATGCAACATTTCTGACTCCTGGGTACCATTATGGTTCACTACCGCCACTTCCTCCCTCATGACAACATTTGGGCCAGGCATACGAACAATTTCGACTATAACCTCCAAACATGCAACATTAGCTTCGTGCACTACATCCTAATAGTGCTTCCAATTCGCATCGGATGCTAACTTCATAAGAACATAATGAGCTCTAGCTTTCCCACAATCAAAACGACCTCTCAAACTGATCTCATCCACTCTACATCCATACTTCCTCATTACACGGTCAACTAAATCATTAAAACTTGGAGGACCATCGAAGAATTCAATTGACTCATTCATATTCTCTAACTCCCCATTTTGTTTCACAACACCACCATCAAAAAATCGAACTAAACGATCCATCTACAAAATACAAACATTTCACCATGTCATATACACTACACATTGCACATATTCGACATATCAACTACACACATTACATATATTGGACAAATTGCAAACAAAAAATACACATATACATTTATACGATTCAATGAATATATACCTAAATCGACAAGTTCTACACGTCAATATCGCGGGCAGAGACTCAATTGCGTATGAACTACGTATCATCTAACACAAAACACCATTGCATTTCATTCAAAATTCAAATCACTAACCTAACCCTAAGTCACCTAAACATCCTCTGATCTACCAAATGCAACGGTAAAACACGAGAATAAGTAGGGGAATATCTTCCACACGAAGCAGGGATCGATTTCCACTACTTTCTCCCACCGAAAATGCCGGATTTTGGGTGGATTTGGGGGTGGGGCGGCGGGGGGCGGCGCAAGGAGCTCGGGCTCGGGAGTCTGGAGGAGGAAGAAAGGAGGGAGGGAGGAGGAAGGGAGCCGGCGCGTGGAATTAGTGCAGGCCCTGCCGCGCCAGGTGGGCTGGCGCGGCAACGCTGCCGTGCCAGGCGGGCTGGCGCGGCGAGCGCTCGCCCACGTCAGCGCCCACCTGGCGCCGCGACTCGCCGTGCCAGCGTGGCAGGGGCCGCCGCGCCAGTGCATGCAGTGCGGCAGCATGTTCCTGCCGCGCCAGGCGGTCTGGCGTGGCCAAAAGGGTTACGCCGCGCAAATAAAGTCCGGGTGAGGTTATTTTTAAAAATAAATAAAAAAAAGGGTTAAAAATAAAAAAAGTCCCAACTTTTGTATAGGATATTGTGGCGTTTGAGGCCAGAAAGGTAGCAAGATAACCTAGGCTGATTGGCCCAGTGGGCCCAGCCTGATCGGCCTAGCCCATTTCTGGCCCCGAGCGACATGCCCTTTGCCCGACGGCGCCTCTAGACTATAAATATGCTCAATTTTCATCGGCATAGGGAATCCATCCACCAAAACTTGACAAAACCTAGGGCATTCACCAGAGGGAGCTGACGATCGCCACAAGCCTTCAGAGTTGTCTAGGAGATGACTTAGGCAAAACCCTAGCCACTATGGCCTCCCTGCGCAGTTGTGCCATGGTGGAGTTCAAGAGCTAGTTGTGATCGTTAATTGTATGTACTCGGAGGTGATGATCTAAATACATATATTATGTGAGCAATGTTCTTCTTGTCATCCGATCTGTTAGCGACTCATTGCTTCCTTTATGCTTTCTACTTATCATGAATATGCTTGTTCCTTAGTCTAATTAGTGATTAGACTACATAGCATGCTTTATGTAATCATGGTGATTAGATCTAGTATGTTGACCCTTCTTGATAGATAGACATGTTCATCTATGTTCATGCCCTTAAACTGCCTGCGCTGATAGGGGGGATCGTGATGGGGTCTGCTTCCGTGTAAGGTGGAGGTTTTCGGGAAGTTGACTGGAGGTAGTAGTTTAAAGATTGCTTTGGATGAGATGCATGATATGCTAACTCATTGGCTAGAACTACAACTAGAAGATGATATGCTTTTGCTACCCTTGGTGGTGTTATATCATATATATCTATGGATGTGATCTACAGTTATTCATGATTATCTTTACAACAAGTTTGCCTTCATATGCAATCTATGCTTTATGTTAGGATAGATCCATTAGACTAGATAGAAAACCCTAGCTAGTTTGCTGCCGATCCATGGATTAATAAACCTTGGATGGAATACTACTCTAAGGGAAAGCTACGATGATCCGTGTGCTTGTGGTTCACGAATTAGCGCACTAACTGCCGTCATCAGAGGATTAACTTAGAAACCGTCCACGTTCCAACGCCGTGTAATGTCACATCCTCCACGTCCACACAGCTGGTCTTCCTTGGTTCTCGTGTAGGCATGGTTTTAGCTGAAACCAATTTATGTTATTCCCTCATTCAAATCCTAAGGCAAGTGCACTCCCTTCAATTTGCTCTAGCTTCGCCACTAATTGTAGTTGGAAAAGTACATCGGATTTTGGAGAGGTTGAAAATTAATATGGGACGATTATTAACAAATAATGTGACTCTATTTGGCTCTCTCTCAAAAGTTATGAAATCCTTGCTCACCTTGCCCAAATTCAAACCAAGCATCTTTTTGCCAACAAAGGATCGAAAATGTTAGTCCGACCTATTCACTTTTTCTAAACTGTAAAATCTGATCTCGTACAAAATATATTTGCAGAAAATCCACTTTCTAACGAATTCTTATTTTTACCCTAAAATCAACGTGGCTACCGTCCACGTTCCAACATCGGTTGTTTTGGGAGACTTGCCCAGCGAAGTAGCAGTGGTTTTGTTATAAATGCGATGGCCCTCCACTTCTTCTTCAGCCGGCCTCAAGCACAGGAAAACCCTTCTGCATCTCCTCCTCTCGGCGCAAGAAAACCCTTCTGCATCTCCTCCTCTCGGTGCAAGTACAGTGCTCTCTCCCTAGTCTCTGTATTGATTTGTACGTGCATTTGACCTTGCCTCCCTCTTTGATCAAACTAATTTCTATGTGCATTTCAGGATCGTCAACATGGATGCTCTAACTCTGCCGCTGGAACTCACTGTGACCTAGGCCATGCTGCTCCACCTTGGTGTCTGGAACGGTGTTGCTGATCGCATGGTGGTGGCTTATGTCACCGAGCAGCACCACCAGGCTCCTTGGCTCACCGTGTCGGTCTGCATCAATGCTTTGCTAGGCCATCACAACTTTCAGGATGGTGCATGATACCTCCTCCAAGCTTGCCTTCACCATGCTTCCATCCTCTTAGGATGTTGACCGCCTTCACGGTCACACCTGGTAGTGGTGGAAATAGGTTGTCATCTTCCACCGTATAATGTCACATCCTCCAGCACCATTCACGTTCACGTAATGTGCGCGTAATGTCACACTGCGGATTCTAATTTGTACCCAAGGATTAACGTGGCTACCGTTCATATTCCAACACCGTGTAATGTTACATCCTCCACGTTAACGCAGCCGGTCTTCCTTAGTTCTCGTGTAGGCATGGTTACTTGACACCAATTTTTGGTGTTCCCTCATTTATTTTCCAATGGGTCGTTCTCTTACTCGCATGCCCCGAGAAACCAAGATGGATCGAATTTTATGTTTCATTTAATGAGAATATAGTTGGAATAGTGCATCAGAATTTTGAGAGGTTGAAAATCAATATGGGACGATTATTAACAAATACTAATATGGTCCTATTTGGTTCTCTCTCAAAAGCAAGGAAATCCTTGCTCATCTTGCTAAAATTCAGATCACGCATCATTTTCCCAATAAAGGATTGCAAATGTTAGTTCGGCCTATTCAATTTTCTGAGAATGGATCATGTGTATGATTGATGCTAATATAATGCATAAGAAGAACATACAAATCTTTCTTGCATGGATTACAAAAGGATTCAGATAGAATAAAAGTTCACATAACATCTTCATGATTTATTTTGCAACGACATCACTAATAGAAAAGGATTAAGGTTGCATCTTCGCCTTCCAGGATGATTCCATTGCGTTGAGGTGGAATTGGACGTTGGTCCTTAGCACCTCCAACGCCCTGATGAACACTAGTAGCTCATCCACCCCGAGAGCTTTCACATCCACTTCCCACCAGTTCTGTTTCCTCGCGCTCGTCTGAGCTGCCAAGATCTTCGACCATGCGGAAGCTTGACTCGCCCTTTCCGCCTTGGCCAGGAAAGCGGTCTCCTCTGCCTCCCGCTTCATTCTGTCAACCCTGGTGGCGGCCTCCCCCGCCATTTCAGAACAATCTGGAGACGGCAAGCTATGGATCTCGGGGAGGTAGGTGCGGAGGACGGAGTCGGCAGTGGGTGCTCCATTGGCTTTGGGCTCGTCGGTGGGGGAGAACATGACGATGGCGACGTGGGCACTGAACTCCTAGGAGAGGTCTTTTACCATGGAGGAGAGTGTGTTGGTGCGCTCTAAGAAGGTTGTCTGACTCTGAGCCATGCTGGTGGATTTGGGCATGAGGACGAGCAGCTCGTCGAGCAGCGGTGGAGATTGGAAAGATGCGGGGAAGAGAGCAGATGCAGCAAACAATAGGGGATTTCTTTTGTGCCTTAAATAGGGAGTAGAGTATAGAGGACTATCAGCTTATATAAGAAGATACATAATGTAAGTTCCTCTGTTCTGAAATAGTAATGAACAAACCATGACCGTTCTTATTAGATCGCATTCTTGAGTACACATACATGATACATCCCATAGATCCACACTCGTACAGTGGCATAGGTGCGCACACACAACAATGAAACCATACAAATTTTAAATACTAAACTGGTGCACAATCACTAGGCACCGACAGGCTAAAACTACTGATCCAGATGATACAAATAAAGTCATCTCTGTTACACGAAAGTATCACAACACGCAGATGTAACGCATCGGACACGGACAGGACAACAAAGAGACAGCGGACACAGTCATGGAGATGGATATGGCATAAGCTTATTTCAGCATACTTGCGACAGCACGGAATGCAGCAAAACGAGGGTCGTCGCAGAGATAGTCCTCCAATGCACGATGCCTACCCTCGAGTCCAGGGTGACACAACCTGAGTGACCAATGCCAGAAGCATGCTACAAGATGTTACGAATATGCACGTCCGGTGGGCAAGAAAGCAGTAAGGGCACACAAAGCAACCATTGAGAAGCACACGAGTGTAACCGAGGTCCTGCAGCAAAGCGAACTCATATTTCTTCAGCTCCTCTATTTCATCCTCGTCCGCTTCTTCCATATCGTACAGATCATATGGATCAACAAAGCCTGGCTGTTGCGGAGGTGGCACAACATCAAAGTTGCCTGCTCCATTCGCTTGACCAGCCATCCTCCTACAGACACTTACCAACAGAACTAAAAATGATAAGCAATGACCACAAGCAATGGTGGTAACCTATAAAGAAGATGCGAAAGCTATGAGCTCACCTCTCGCAGGGCGCAGAACCAAGTAGGTTGCCAAGAACAACCACTAAACAATGCGTGTAAGATAAAGAGCTGATGAGCAAAGAGCTTGGTGGTACGCCTATTTATTGAAGCACCATTACCGATCAACAACACAATGCACCTTCTCCCAGCTCACGCCTCACGGGATTACAGTAGCCATGAAAATACATGGGATGCTTAGAATACACAGGCCTACACTGATCAGGTCCTGCCATAAGTATAGGGCAGAATATGCAAAATTTCATTCACGGGTAAGAATGCAAAATATTCGGCGGCTACACGAGTGCGCTTTGATCATGATAAAAAGAAGGAAAATTCTGACATCCACATGAGTTAAAAAAATAGACTCGTAGGCATTATAGTTGGAGAAAGCAGTAGTTCCCCTTCACCCAGGTTCACTGAAGCGTGGGCCTCTTCTAGATATTCGTCTCGCGCCTATGTTGTATGCAAGATGAAACGCACCTAGCTTCGCTGACAAATGGGTTCGATAAGAGCGCACAATCTTATCAGTGACCCCGCAGCATAAAGTGCAGCTTACCAAATTTTTATTTCGCACCGAGGAACTTGAAAGCGGGATCTTCAAATTCTGTATTCTCTTGCCTCACCCCAAAAAATAAAAACATGGCTACCGCAGTGCCCCTCCAAACTCCTGCCTTGTATGTACTGTCCAACTAGATCTGCAGTGGCGGCTAACCTCAACAGCCGGGAGGTACCTTAGCGGTGACGGCAAGCTCCACGGGCGGCGGGCATTAAGGTGCGGCATGGTCGGCGGCACTCTTGGAGGTACATCTCAGCGTCCTTGCAGCGGCTGCGCGCATGCTTGCACAGCTGAGCAGTTGAGCGAGGATGTCGCGCAAGCACCGGCTACCCCGTCCAACCATGCACCACTGCATCTTCGAGCTCCACTAGTGAGAATCTTATTTCTTTTCTCTATAGTACCCTCCAATTTTGTAGATCTACATCTGCTTCACCGGAGAGCACTATACTCAAGTTTATTTCTGTCTGGAGCGGAGCCTAGTTACGCCTAGATGTGGCCACGACCCCATGCTGCTGGAGTATTTCTTTAGTGAAAAGTAATTTCTCGGTGTATTGTGTTAAATTTGAGATCCTTCTCTTACATTGGCTGCTCTAGATCTATCTGCAAGGTCGGCATTAGCATTTTTATGGTCATGGTATATTCTATTCCTTATATTTAAGACAACTGACCAAATGCTTATTATGTAGGGCCTAGTACCACGTTCCTACATTGCTAAAATTCAATCACATGTCATGGTATGTAACTAAACAAGTGATTATCCTACTCCTATATTTTGTACTTTATTCAGTTGCTTTGCTTAAGATTGAAGTTTGAGTTCTGCTCCTTTCATTTGTAGGCTGAAATATTGAAAACAATCCTTGAGGTTATAGTACCAAATTCTGGTCCTCATGATTTGCAGTCAAGTCCCTTTCTTGATTATGTGGCCTGATTATGTGGCCGTGCAGCCAGCCTCAGCTACAAGCTCAAGATTTGAAGTTTCTTTAGGAGGGCTACAAGAAGCTACATAACTAAGACAAGAAGTTGAACAGTAGCAATTGTTGAGTGACTTGAAGATAAAGACATAAGTTTTAGATGCAGCAATTAAAATGCAGTCTGAGTAGATTGAGAGTTTGAAGAAAGTAGTAAGAGAAACTGAGTACCTCCTTCGTCAACTGCTAAACTTCATATGGTAAGGTCAATGTGTTTTTTAGGCATCCTCCTAGCTGCTTGTGCTGGTTTGTGAGTATTGTGGTTTGTGCTCAATGTGTTTCTAGGCAGCTTTGTTCTTGTCAGAGAGATATCATGTGTAGTGGTTTGTGATTTCTTAGGGACAATATGCTTGTGCTTGTTCTTTGGTCATAAATAATAATGTGTGAAGTGTGACGAGAAATATTTATTTGTATGTGTAGTATGGAAAGATTATTTGTGTTGTCAATTACCGAATTGATTTGTATGTAATATTAAATTAGATTATATTTTAATTAAGGGCTACTTGGGCTACACCCGAAAATAACTGGACCTAAAATTTCATGGGCTCGCTCCCTCGGCCCATTATTTCATGGGTCTAAACAAAGGTATGATGCCAGTAAATGTTCGACTAAATCTATTAAGAATTGAGCCTAAACAAAGTTATGACTTTAGCATATGTTGCCCTTGATCCAACAAGAATTGGGCCTAAACCAAGTTATGATGTCAGCAATTATTGGGTTCGATCTAATAAGAATTGGGCCTAAATCAATCTATGATGATAGCAATTATTAGGCTCGGTCCAACAAGAACTGGGCCTAATTCAATCTATGACGAAACAATTTGTCACAATCATCATGCCACATCAGACTGTGGTCCGACGTGGCATGCCAGTTTATGACGACTTGTGGGATGAATTTTCATTCGTCATTATCTTAGTGATGCACCGAAATAAGGAACGTCACTAGTCGCGGTTTATGACGCTCAACTAATGACGAAGGGTTTTCGTCACTCTCTCGTCATAAATTACGGTTTATGATTAAAAACACTTTTATGACACTTTTTAGTTTGTCCTTGGTTGGAAGATTTCTTGTAGTATAAACTTTAGAGGTCCAAATGAGACAACTAAATCCAGCTAAACTTTAGTTGTAGGCCAAAATGTGCACTATCCCTCTAGGTAGTTGAACCCAACTAAACGAGCTAAAAGATCAAAATACCCCTAAACAGGAATTTCCCACTACCACAACATTATCCATCCACAATTAGTGAAGGGTGGGTAAACGGTAGACTAGTCCAACCGATTTCAATTTGCTGGTGGATCCAAACATCACAGCTAAAATTTAAAATGGATAGTCTTTAGCTAGCTAAATAAAAGTTTAAGCTATTAAACTATTAGCTAACTAAAATTTAGTTAGGGTGAATTCAAACAGAATTTTAGTCATAAACTCAATTTAGTTTATTGTTTTTTTGAACATCATTTCATGTTTTGTTCTTAGCGCTATGTAGGCTACGTTTGGCAGCGCTCTGAACTAGCTTGGCTCTGCTCTGCTCCCGCTCTTGCTGCTCTCGCTCAACAAAAACACCGTTTGGTGGCGCTCCAACTAAAGCTCCAGCTCCACATGATGACGACGCTTAGCCGCTCATCCAGGACACCGCTCTAGTGGCTGCGAATCGAGGTCCAGCAGACGAATCGACCTACCGTCCTCCGGTTGCCATGGATCAATCTCTAGCCATGCTCTGATGGCCGCAAATCGGCTCTCGGCCAAGCTCCGACTGGCGGTCGGGGAAGAGCGGTATACAGCGATCGGTAGGCGAGCGAGCAGGCGGGCGAGACAGACGAAGCAGAAGAGAATCGGGGGGAGCAGGTTCTCCATGCGGAAGCGCCCGAATCGATTCAACTTGATTCTGGGGGGGAATCAGTCGGCGGCGACACCATTTGGTAGCGCTTTGCTGATTCTCGCGTGGAGCAGGGGGAGCGCTACCAAACACGCTCTTAATCGATCCATACAACTTTTCTTGGAATCAAACACATGCTAAGCCACCCAAGTTCATCTTGTCATGACTAGCATGTGACCATGGTGGTTGGTTTGATATACCACTAAAGGTCCCTTTGGAATGGAGGAAAAGTAGAGGAAATATAGAGGATTCAATTCCTATACAAATTTTTCCTATGAAAGCCTTTGGAACAAAGGATTGTCCTATGAAAGCTTTTGGAACAAAGGATTGAATCCTACTAGTTCCTTTGAAATTCCTATAAAATGTGCTTTTCCATAGCAATTTTGGAGGAAAATAAGTATGAGGTCCAACCTCATGTTTTCTTTTCTTTGTGTCTTAGGATTCCTATATTTTTCCCATGCCTCATCCACACGCGTTTTATATCTATCCTATGTTTTAGATCCATGTAGAATTTCAATTCCATGTGCATTACAATCCTGTTTTTGAAATTCTACATCCCAAAGAGGGCCCTAATCTCTCATCAACTTTGCTTATTGTTTTTAAACAAGACATAGAGTGTAGCATTGCAAAGGGTATTCCCACACATGTGGCGCACGTTCACCAGCCGGCACGCATGATTATTCTTGACTGGCAGGCACGGCACGACGCCGATTCAAACGAAATTGAATTCGAATTCAAATCCGTTGAGGACCACCAACTTCCAGATGGATGATGGATCTACCCAAAGAAAACCCCAACCAGTCAACCCCTCGCCCAGCACATCCCTCCTCCGCGACGCACGCAAACGCAACCACCGGCCATCGTCGGCAACTTCCTCCCGCTGCTTTGCCTTCTTTCCCTTTCGTCGCCGTTCCCCACGCCCGGCCCCTCCACTCCACCACCGGATGTCTCCAACCCCCAACCGAATCCACACCCGCGCATCAGCAGCATTAGCTAGCGGTGGCGGCGGCGGCAGTTGGTAGCCGCGACCAAGACGGCGGGTAGGCTACCCTCGACGCCGCGGGGCGGTATATACATACCAAAATTCCAGGTGCCCGTTCTTGATTTGACCTGAGTAAGAGTAGCTGTAGACTGGATTACCTACTAGTTGTTCCTTTCTTACGCGTTCTTTATTTATTGCTTTTCCTCGTCTCTTTTTCGTTTATGTCCCTCTCTCTCTGTGCTGAGCTGGTGTGCGCGCATTCTGGTAGGACGCGGGGAGGCGCCGATCTGCGGCGACATCGACGAGCCGCTAGTCTCCCGCCGCACCGTGAGTTCTTGATTCCTTTTTCTCTCTTTCCCCGGCTCTGCGGAAGCTAAACCGCAGTTTCTTTCCCCCCTTCTTCTGAGAGTTATTATGTGAAGACATCGTTCTCGGCAATTCCGGCCTTTGAGACATGTTATTGGCTCCCTGCTGTGCTTTCTTGGACCCTCGTCGCGAGTTCTTGGGTACTCCAGTTTAGGGGACATGGCTCGTTTCAGATTATTAGAGGGATTTGGTTGTTTCTTTGACGGAGAGCTCAGCTTTTTATTGCTATGTTAGCAAATTACTACTGGAAATAAGTTCCTGATCTTTTGCTGATATTCTTTTTCTAGTGGATGTCGATGCACTTTCCAAGTGGATGGCGTGGGCCCTTCAGCTCTATATATTTTCTAGTTTTGTCATGGTGTGAAATAAATAATACAGGCACGCTTAGATAATTCGAGCCAATTGTATCTAGTTTGACTTTGATGTCACCAGTCCCATTCCTAGGTTGGATAGTAATTGTTCCAAAAGAACATGAGTATTGGGCAAATACTATAAGCCGAAGCCAATAATTTTTTGAGGGAGCCCTTCCCCCCACCAAAGGGAAATTTGAGGTAATCTTATCTGCTGCCTCCTTTCTTTAGAAAGAGCAATCGGGTTTAATCAAAATACTCTAGAAATATCCTTGTTTTGGTGGCAGTAGATAGCTGGTGTCTGCAGGTAACAGCTAAGCAACCTTGAAGGTGTCATCAGCCTTGTGCTGCTGCCAATTGGCTTTTGTTTCAGTGTCGTCAAACCATTTCCCTGTGTTAATTGTTGGCCACCAGCTTATTTGAAGTTAACCTAGTTGACTTAGTGCATCAAATGAGATGAATCAGTATTTAGTTTATAACGACCTATAGTCAAATCAGTTGCTGTGAGGTTTGCGCTCTTGGTCTGAAGCTGGTACGGTTAGAATAAACAGACATCTTTTATTTCCCCGTTTCAGTGTCGTCAAACCATTTCCCTGTGTTAATTGTTGGCCACCAGCTTATTTGAAGTTAACCTAGTTGACTTAGTGCATCAAATGAGAAGAATCGGTATGTAGTTTATAACAATCTATAGTTGAATCAGTTGCTATGAGGTTTGCCCTCTTGGTTTGAAGCTGGTTTGGTCAGAATAAACAGACATATCTTTTATTTCGGAGTCATACATTCATAGCTGGTGT
This sequence comes from Setaria italica, assembly GCF_000263155.2. Lineage (NCBI taxonomy): Eukaryota > Viridiplantae > Streptophyta > Magnoliopsida > Poales > Poaceae > Setaria > Setaria italica. The sequence continues at coordinate 25,702,454 of NC_028451.1, read as the reverse complement.
CAACCAATACTAAATATAACAGTCTTGATTCTTGAAAGTGTCATAGTGGTGTGCTGCTGCCAATTGGTGTGGATTTATGTTTGTCAAACCATTTGGCTGTGTCAACTGTTGTTTGCCAAATTGGTACAAGTTAATCTAGTTGACTTAATTGATCAAACAGGAAGCATGGTTTATATGATTATTTTTCAAGATCTGTAGTCGACTCAGCTGCAATAAGCTTTGCCCACTTTGGTTGTAGTAGTATGAATTTGTGGTGTCCATTGTTGTTCTACAACTTGGCCTGTTGGTTTTCTTGAAGTTTTTAGAGTTCTGTTAACCACCTGCATTATCTTTCATGCTCTGAGGTATAGGAAAATTCTGATTCGATTTCTTATTTGTGTTGGTTTGCTAAGATTCATGAAGTTAGATGCCTATCCTAAATTTCTGGCTTGCTGTTCATTCATTCAAGTGAGATTTTAGTTGTTTTAGTTCAGTTCAACTTTTAGCATTTCAATCTTTCCAGTATTGTATGTATACAGATTGCTAGATTATTTGAGGTTCTCTTTTCTGTCTTTTATAGCCTCTGCCAAAAAAGTTACACATGCTTCTCTTTTTGAATTTCTAGCGCCAGCAAGCTACTGGTGGTATTCCTGATTTTTTTAGTTTCGTATAGCTGAATGATGTATATTTCTTGAAGTTCTTTTGAAACATTTTTTTTTCTGAATATGAGATCTTATTTGATGATATTTATGGTCTTCTTATTGATTAGGAAAATAATGGTCTTTGAATATCTGCACGGAACTGATCTGTAGGTATATATATTATTTGATGATATTTATGTGTCCAGATGTGCCAGCAATTGCAATTGGGTTGTTTGGTCCCTCATGAGTTGCTTGGAAACTTGAAAATTGTCTCAGTTGTCTGGTCTGGTGATGTTGCACCCTTATTCTTGGACCAGAATGATCAAACCGTTTTTTAGTTTCCCAATTGGATCACCAAGATTCTGTGACACTCAACTAACATCTCATATGGTAGTCCAACAAAACTGTTTTGCTACTGTTTAACTGCAATACATGTTAAGTGCTTTTGTTTTTAATTGTTTTCAAAATTATGTTAGGTCCCATAAATTCAATTTCTGATGATTATCAGAAACTATCAAATGTTTTAGAGCTTTCTACCGCTCCTATTTGTTTAATGTCTTCTGAACATATTATCTTTTCCTGGCACGGCAAATATAATCTGGTAAGGTCATCCTGCTTAGCTCTGTGTACAGTGACTTGTAAGTTGTAACTAACATACAACTAGCATGTTTTGCTTGACTGATGAAATTGGTACAATCTGATACTCTTTCGGGTGGTTTCTCTGACATATCATTAAAAGTTCACACGCCAGTTTTTGTTCCTGTATATCCAATATTTTCCTGGGCTTCTGGCATGTGTTTAAACTTAAAAGTTTCATTAAATACATGATGAAAGGTTTTCATTTAGTTTTTTCCTTTGCCCCCAAACTTTATACTTTTTTAATTTACAAAATATGAACTTTTAACTATATTCACTTAAAATGCCTAGTAAAATATATTGTTACTTATGGTGGTTTAGTATGATCACACTACGGCTATAACTCACAGGAGATTTTAAATTGTTAATATTACTGTCCATGCTATACGCCGAAGGGTCTTGAGAACAATCTTTGCGCCCTGTAAAAAAGTCAGTTAAATGGTCTGTGGGACTATTGCAAGTATAGGTCTTCCAGTGCTGTAAAAGGGTCTTGAAAACTGAATTGTGTTGACAATTTAACCTCTGATTTAGCAGTTATTGTAACTTTACTCACTGGTTTGTTGTCTTGCTCTCTTTGGTTTTATAGGACACAATGGCAGACCAGTTAGGGTGTACTATGAGATCCCATGGAATGATACTGGCAAGATTGCACATGTATGACTGGATAATACTTCTGCTCCTTGCTGTCATAGACGGACTGTTGAATATAATTGAACCTTTTCACCGTTTTGTTGGGAAAGACATGATGACTGACTTGAGATATCCTTTGAAGGGCAATACAGTGCCCTTTTGGGCTGTTCCAGTATGTCTTGGTGTCCTAATCTTTAAGTATGTTTTGATCTTGTTACATCTATTCAAAAGTTCCTGTCTGTTTCTTAACTGTTTTTCTGATTTGCAGATATTTGGAATTATACTACCTTGGGCCATATTTTTTGGAATTTACTTCAAAAAGAAGAATTTTTATGATTTGCACCATGGCATACTGGGTACTTATAACATATTTATGATCCCATCAATACATTGATATAGTACAAGGTAAACAGATCTGAAAAACGGAACTTTTGTAGGGATTCTATACTCGGTGCTTATAACTGCAGTGATTACTGATGCAATTAAGGATGGTGTTGGCCGCCCACGTCCAGATTTTTTCTGGCGCTGTTTTCCTGATGGAAACGATGTAAGATAGAACTAAAAAACTAACATTACTATGATCTGCATAATGTTCAAAAGTTCCATGGAATCTGGGGCCAGTTACATTAATCTTTTCAGGTTTATGATAACATTACTACTGGTGTTATATGCCATGGAGAGAAGAGTGTAATCAAGGAAGGTCACAAAAGCTTCCCAAGTGGACACAGTTCATGTAAGTGATGACATAACCATATAAATACTCAAATATCCTGTGACATATGTTCTCCTTTCTAATATTGGTCCCTTACATGCACCTTTTGCCCAACTCTATGTATTGCTATCTTACAGTGGGAAATCTTATATGGTTTTGAAAGTTAACTGCCACTTGTGCACATACAGTACACCTAAATTGGTTTACCTTCATCCCATGATGTGTCTAAATGCCATTGAGAAGCCGTACTTGAAAAAAAAAATTTCTTTCAGCACTTGGATGTTTTTTTGGAAGAAAATGGGTCTACCTCTGGTGGTGTCGTATGCCTTGGCCATGCCAGTTCTAATCATAAGAGACAAGTGGCTGTTTTTGTGGCAACACAGAGAAGCTTGAACATGTGGGTATTGTCAATGGGGTTTGCGCGATCTGTAATGGTGATAGGGGGGCAGAGAGTGGCACACATGTGGTTGGTGCAGTCAATGGGACTATCTGTCGGGATAATAGGCACTGGCGCACTGCTGCAAGCCTGTGACCTCTAGTAGCTTCAAACAATGGATTTCTCTTGCGTCTTGCTTGACATGTTATGGAAAAATTTAATGCTACGTACACTGTTACATGGGTGATTGCTGAGAGAACTCGAAACTGTCTGGATTTGAAACGCCTTGCTGATTTTTTTTCTTCACTTTCTAGTGACCCTGAGTTTCAGCCTTCACTCTGAATTTCATTGAATGCATACTGTCTTTTAGGTGCTGAAAGTTCTGAACCTTATATGAGATACTAATGAAGCTAAGAAAAAAATGGTGAAAAAGTGATTCAAACACTTTATACACATTTTTTTGAGAGAGCAAGCATCTATGAAAACTGTAGTAAGTTTGAGGTACCTTGAGTTGCATGTAGTGAATTTGTGTTGTTTGACTTTGCGCATAAATGCATGATGAGCAGAGCAGATGTACCAGTTACTCTCTTTTCACTTAATTATTTTAACTGTTGTAATATTCTCAATACCAATCTAAATTATTACTGAAACATAGGTCCATCTTTGTTTATGTGCCAAGTTAAGATCTCATGATATTCTTTTTACAGTGTCATGGTTGTATCATCTGAAATTTGTGTTCTCATTGCCTATTTCAGGGTCTTTTGCTGGCCTTGGCTTCCTTGCATGGTACCTAGCTGGGAAAATCACTGCTTTTGATCGCAAAGGACATGTTGCAAAGCTATGCATAGTGTTTCTGCCTCTTCTTACTGCTTCACTTGTGGCTGTTTCTCGAGTGGATGACTACTGGCATCACTGGCAAGATGTTTTTGCTGGCGCTATTATAGGTTTGTAAATTTTAATAATTTTTAGATATACATAGATTTTCTATATTGTGGTCATTTTCCTGAAGATACAGAAACAATTATTTTTTCTTATCATGGTCATTTTCGTTTGCAGGCCTTACAGTTGCTTCGTTTTGTTATCTGCAATTTTTCCCATATCCTTTTGATGCTGATGGTACCTCCTTTTCCTTGTTTTAGCACCTAGTATTGTGATTCAGATTTGTTCAGGATGTCACAAAGTGCTGTGCTTCTCCTTTGCAGCTTTCTGGCCTCATGCATACATGGTGCAGCTAGCTGAAGAACGCAACAGCAGAAATGCAAACTCCTACAGTGCGAGACCAACCGAGATCGAAACAGTCAATATTCCTGGCCAGGGCGGAATCACCCTAAGAGACACTCTCAACGACGTGGAGTCTGGAAGGAGTTCGTGAGATCCCAGTTCTGGAGTGGAGCTGTCTTGAATACCCTGACTTCCGACTGAGATTTGTCTGCATGAGAAGCTCTGTGGGAGCTGCTTCCATATACACAGGTAGATCTATTGTAGAGCTGTAGACTGCTTCCTTCGTATCAATCTTCTCGTTCTGTGGTCTGTTTTTTGTTAACTGGATAGCTAGTTTCTTAAGGCCTGGCTGTAAAAATCACTTGGTAGGGGGTGTTCTTACTTTCTGACGGGCTTTTGCTTTTGTTTATACTCATGGTGTTGTGGTTAAAGCTTGTTGGTGTACACTCTTTGTACTGATGCTTTATCGCCGTGTTAAGCGTATGCGATCAAACGTGCAGGAAAAATGCAGTTTCACATTTAAATTATTATTTATACCTCTCAGTAGGTAATTCGTGAAATTCAGTTCCTATTATGACGTGAGATTTGGAGTCCTGTGAAAAAAGAACAAAAGAAAAAAAAAGCTTGGCATAGATAAGCTTTTTAAGGACCGTCGCAGCCGGGTGTCTCCATATGCTGCTAGCTCATATTTACCATATCATCATAAAGTCAATCTAATAGTAGATACTCCTTCCATCCCAAATTATAGGTTGTTTTGGCTTCTTTAGATAAGCTCAGATTTTGTTATACATTTAGATATATTCTATGTTTAGATGTATAATAATATCTATAAATCTAGAAAAGTTAAAACGACCGGGATGGAGGAGTATATAAGAGTTGTCTTCAACCAGTCTAAGGGGGTGTTTGGGAGGCATGTGCTAAATTTTAGCACATGTCACATCGGATGTTTAGACACTGATTAGGAGTATTAAACATAGCCTAATTACAAAACTAATTGCACAACCCCTAGGTTAAATCGCGAGACGAATCTATTAAGCCTAATTAGTCCATGATTTGACAATGTGGTGCTACAGTAACCATTCGCTAATGATGGATTAATTAGGCTTAATAGATTCGTCTCACGATTTAGCCTAGGGGTTGTGCAATTAGTTTTGTAATTAGATTATATTTAATACTCCTAATTAGTGTCCAACATCCGATGTGGCAGGTGCTAAAATTTAGCACCTGCTATCCAAACACCCCCTAACTCTACCGCATTGCTCAAAACTAATATGAGTCCTGGAACTAAGTCAGACACCAGCTCTAATATTTGCATGTCACCTCCACATCAATAATAGATGGTGTAAAAGACACTTTCAGTCCCAGGTGATTTGGGAGTTCGTGCATGAGACTAATTTTAGTTAGGGGAAATTTTTCCCCCATCTCTTAGTCTTCTCTATCTTCCGTTTGAAGAAAAATACGGGGATGTGCCACCAAACATTGGGAAGTGAGTTTCAAACTACCTCTTGATGAAGCAAAGCTCTTAATTTTAGATGAGTGAAACATAACTTTGTGATACATTTCAAACTAATATATACTAGTTTTTTTTTCATAACACGCTACTCTAAATATGCACCTCCTCTGTTCCAAATTATACCTCTGTTCCAAATTATAGGTCGTTTTGGCTTTTCTATATGCACAGATATTATTATGCATCTAGACATAGGGTATATCTAAATGCATAATAAAATCTATGAATCTAAAAAAATGAAAAGGACCTATAATTTAGGATGGAGAGATTAATTTTCATATGACCAAACGTAGCTCAGTTGGTTATGGTTGGTTATATGTGGTGGACATGCCCATCCGGATTCAATTTAGTTTCCAACTCGTGTTTTTGGTTTTATTGTTTTGTAAGTGGCGTAAGCCAAACGTCCGTGGTGACCTTGTCGATCTTGATATTAAAATATACCAACTCATCTTTTTGAGGTGCTTATAAGTATATGCGTGACCGTGTGGATGTCACCGTTTGTAATATATTTCCTAAAAAACTAATTTTTTTCACGTACTACTTGTTATCTGTATAGTTACAAAATTGAAATGTTGAATTTGTAGCTTTAATACTACTTGTTAAACCGTAGGCTTCCCAGGCCGACCAACTCCGGTCCTAAGAATAAATTCACCTCCAATTCTTTACACGCTGTCCTCGATCCATCATGCCTCACGCGCATGACTTTTCTGAAAGGAAAGAAGAAGAAGAAGAAGCAGCTCTTCTTTCAAGAAAATTAAGAAAAGAAGGCGACTCTCTCACACCAAGCATGCAGGTGCAGGCACCAGTTCGCAGCCTACGGCTGCGGCTCTCCTCGCCACCAGGCAGCAACTTCCCGCTAAGCCATCAGTGCAAGCCTAACGTCTGAAACAAAGATCACGTTAGCTGCATTATGTACAGTGTCACGTTCCCGCGTCGTACTGATTTTTGGAAAAGCTGTGTTGACTAAGATTTGGGGAGTTCGGGGTTGGAACAAACAACACAACTGCCGTCTTGTACCAATTTGATTTGGGGTCACATGCAGCTTAATACTATAATTCTTTGTGTAGCAGGGCTGAGCCGACGACGACGATGGAGTCGACCAACGAAGAGGGATCGACGCAGTCCCCATGCACCCGTCGCTGCTCATGGCTTCAAGTAGCAGCAACTGCGAGGAGCTCAAGGTTCTCCTGAACTTAGGGGACGCGCCGGTGCGGCAGCCGTCGCTGGCTATGGCGCCGCAGGTCGTCGTCGTTGAGGTGCCCGCCGACGCGACGCAACGGAGACTCCGGAGTAGCAGCGTTACTGATCAACCAGCTCCGCTTCTGCAGAGTCGTTGCTCCTGAAGGGATCGGAGTGACGCCGGGGGGAGACACTGCCCTCCATGTGCTGGCCAAATCTGGTACGCTGAATCTTGGTATGATAAATCCTAAATCGTATTCCTTCCGTTCTCTAAATATATAAACATTTGTACGTTAGTATCGCTTCAAGCCTCCACCAGAGTTTTCTCTGGCTTCGTCCCGCTCAAGCATAGTTCACCATCATCTGGGGGGACACCGCTTTGGCCTCCAAAGCGCTCGCGAGTGGGCGACTCGCAAGGCCCTGCGCAGCCCCTCCCTTGCTGCCGTGGCCGCCTCCTGCTCCGGCAGCCGCGGGTCTCGAGCTACAGTAGCAGCACACCCAACGCTTCTCTTTCCCTTCTCTCTTCATGTGTTTTTCTGTGCTTCTCCTCTGCTTGGAGCCTCCAGTCGATCTCCCCGATGCGTCCGTCCTGCTCCTAGGCTCAGTTGGGGCTGCGGCCAGGTGCCGGATCTAGCCTCTAGTGGCTCAATCTGGTTGCTCGACACCATCTGCTTCTTCCTCTTCGTGCCGTATCCCTTTCCCGCTTCCGGTCTTGCCCTCTTGTCTGTGACCGTGCGACGTTGTGGTCGGGCGGGTGGAGGGCTAGTGGCCGCCTCTAGTTGCTAGCGGTGCGGGGGTGCGTTGTGGCAGCATGCTGGCCGCGGATCTTGGTTGCCACGTGGCTGCAACCTTCGATCTCGCGTAGCCCGTGCTGCTCCTCCCTTGCGGTCCTGGGACAGATTGGTGGATTCCAGTGACTACGCGATGCTGATTGGATGCTGAGGGTCGTGCAACGAGAGTGCTGTGTTCAGTGCGCGGGGGTGCTATGCACCTTCCCACGACCTCAGCGAGGCCCTAGGTACTTCGCCAATCTCTCTAGCTGCATTGTTGAATGTTGTGCAGCGAAAGCGCCACGCTCAGCGTGGGGAGAGGTGCTCCACCTCCGCACAGACCGACGAGGATCTTTGTTACCTCCTTGATGGCTTTCGCAGTGTGGTGTGGTCATTGGTGCTGCCTTTGCTCTTCGTTGGCAGCTGCAACCAAGGTTTGATAAGTATCTGCTGCTTCTTCCTGCATTGTCCCATGCTCTTCACTTAGCTTGTTCGTGGCTGCTAACTTCATTGATCTCCCTTCCGGGCATCCTTCCCTTAGCGTGCGTTGACAGTCTCTGTATGGTGTGGCATCTTGAGAAGCCAGTCTTGGCTTATTGCAGGTGGTTGCGACCAAGCTCAGATGTTAGGCACTAATTGGCACTTTGGTTTTGTGGCAATGGCTTGTTCAGGTGGGGGTTCATCCCTCCCCGTTGCCCACCCCTGTTGTCGCAAGCCAGGTTACTCTTAGTGCTTGGCGTCTGTTTGCAAATTGGATATCTTCGTGTGTAGGATTGTGTTGCGGTGGTACCCATCTCTCGATGGCTTGGTTACAACCGGTGTCTTTTCTCTAATATATTTTAGTATTGGATGTGTGTGTTGCGATTGTAATCCTTTGTGGCTCCCTATCTTTTCTATCACTATGTATCCTGATCCTGTCTGATCTTGTATTATCTCCTTTGATGGAATGAAAATGTTCAGGTGGGCTTACTTAACCCCCCTTGATTCCTACAAAAAGTATATAAACATATGACGTTTGTGGTAAGCAGTGGTGGACCTAACTTTTTTATTAAGACTAGGGTCAAAATTTAGCGGCTAAAAGCATACAGTAAAGGGTCCAAATTGAGATAGATGCTTGAATACATGTTTAAGAACATCAGGAACATACAAAAATAAATACATAGTGATGATTTGGCGCATTCACAATTACATCTTCCATTTCCTCATCAGCAACACCTGGACATGGACATGTCCAAGATGGAAATGCAAAAAAATATGACAAAACAAAACAACTAAGATTTCTTAGATAATTTGAATGTAACATACCACAAGTACAACTACTTGAGAGCTTATGTAACTTCTTCAAATGAGACTTTAGTTCTTGAAAAAGATGTAAGATGTGATAATTTTTTTACGCTTGAAAATACTTCTCACTTAGTATAACATATCATTCCATAATTCAGCCACTCGTCCCGCATCTTATGCCGCAACTCCGTCTTGATAATTTTCATAATTGAGAATGCCTTTTCTACTGTGGTGGTTGCAATCGGAAAAATCAAAGGCAACTCAATGAGGCAATAAACCAATGCAAAGGTTGTGTGTCTATCAGTTTTTATCATCTTCATAGCAAGAACACCAAGGTCCACACAATTTGTGAAATCAGGACCAGCTCTCACATCAGCAATGAAATTATCAAGTTGGGTCCGAAGTTTAGAAAGCTCATAGTGGGAGAAGTCAGCATCATAAATCTCATCAAGTTCAATTAGTTTCTCTCAGCTAGTAAGGTTTCTTGTGCTAGAACATGCCTACTAGGGTTCGAGTCCTCAACTCAGCATTGGTGCTCATATTTTCCTAGATTTATTCTAAGATTTAAAAGGTGCTATTCTTTCAGTGGAAGGTGACGTGCCCGTTGATAGCGAGGCACCAGTGGTGACTTCGTCAATCTCAAGGATAGCTCAGTCTTTTGAAGGTGATCATAGAGGTAGGGTTGCGTGTGTGTATTCATTAGGTTAAGTATGCATGCATTTATGTGAGCTGCGTCTGGACTGTGTTTCGAAAAAAAAAAAATTGGCAAAGAAATTCTTTTGATCTAGACATGCAATGCATGCCAATAACTGAGTAGACATTTCAGCAAACTGGTTGTTTTTCAAAAATGTTGGTTGTTTAATTTGACGATAACTTGGTCATATTAAAGATTTCAAAAATGTTGGTTGTTTAATTTGACGATAACTTGGTCATATTAAAGATTTCATTTTTGAAATGATGGTAGTAGGTTACCTGCTGCCCTCCATGACCCCTTGATCGACCCTTGATTGTTAACTTGTCCTCCATGCTTGGGATAACGATGTGATGGTCTGCTGGATCACACAGAACTTCTTTGCCTCCTCAAATAGTACATCCCAGGCCTTGTTTAGTTCCACCCAAACTCCCAATTTTGACACTATGCAAAAAGAAGATTCCCCGTCACATCAAACTTGCGCTACATGCATGGAGTACTAAATGTAGACGAAATCAAAAACTAATTGCACAGTTTTGTTGTACTTTGCGAGACGAATCTTTTGAGCCTAATTAGTCAATATTTGGACAATAATTCACAAATACAAACGAAACGCTACAGTGTGCTACAATGCTACAACAGTAATTTTGGACACCCAAATTCAGGGCAACTAAACAAGACCCCAACCATGTTGCCTTACATCATTAATTTTCTCCAAGGTGATGCCAATGAGCACTACATCCCGAACGATATTCTGATATTTTCTTTGCAAGCATTGTGATAAATCATCAATTATGCCCAATAGTTGTATCATAAGATGCACTATAAGCACAAACTCAAAAGACTCCATTTATAACAACAAACCCGAAGCTGTAGTTCCCTTTTCTCCAACACCATCTTCAAAAATATTCTCTAATACCTCTGGGACTCTAGATCTGAAATAGCAGTACCAAAATTGCAATTAATATATTGAATAGAAACTGTAAACTACAAATTGTGAGAGAATAGGGAGAAGATTGAGGATAAACACCTGAGAGGCTGAAAGGCTCGGGAAATCGGGACTCGAGAGGCTGGTGGCCTGGTGCATTGGAGCTTGCTTGGCCGCCTCCTTCAGCCCAGTTAGTGGCGGCGCGCCGGCGCTTGCCTCTTTCACTCCTTCTGGCTGGCGCATGTGGGGACTGCAGGAGGAGAGGAGCAGAGCCGGCCGGCGCACGTGGGCACCAGCCGAGGAGCGAGGGCCAAGGGCCATTGGCAGAGGACCTCCTGCACCCGGCGTCCGGCGCACCAGCGGCGGTAGTACCAGTTGGCCTCGGCGATTCGTGAACAGAGTCAAGGACGAGACGAGCGGTAAGCGAGCGTGCTGTGCTGTGCTTCTTGTTTTTTGGGCCAGAATTAAAGGGGGGATAATGGACCTCATTGGGCCACAACTAGGGCCACGGCCTGGGTGGCCCTAGGCACAGATCTGCCCCCTCAGGTAAGCTATTTTATTTATTTTAAAATAATTAACGAGAAAGAGCAATTTTCCATTGGAAGTTTCAAAACTCATGGTGTAGATAGAAAACATAATAGCGCAAATCCTAAGGAACCAATGTAAACCGAGAATTCTTTCCATTTTTTAAATATATAAATATATGATGTTTGTGGTAAGCTATTTATTGATTTTTAAATTAATTAACGTACTTGTAGATATCTTTTTTTAGTCAAGGTTAGCTCATTCATTTAACATAAACATTCAGATATCACAACATCCTGGATGCAACATCTTGGCTTCATATATGATATTTTTTTGGTTTATTAGTTTTACATGGAGGTCCCATTAATAACTTGCAGAGCTTAAAAAAAAGGTCTTGGAGTGGACGAACAAGGGCCTTACGACACTGAAAGACGAGAAGGGGAGTACACCTCCTCACTTTGCCGCAGCTCTCCCAAGGGGGAGTCGAAAAGGAAGTGCCTGCTCGCAAACATTTGAAGCTAACACCACTGCACTCTATCAGCCTGACAAAGATGGATTATACCCCATACATGTTGCTGCTTCTTTAGGTGAACAAGGGAGCATCGCCATGTTTGTGGAGAAGTGTCCCAGCAGCGCTGGCTTGTGTGACACTAAGGGAAGGACATTCCTTCATGTTGCTACTGAGGAAAAGCAGGTGTGCGTCGTTTTTTATGCTTGTACAAATCGATCCCTAACATGGATATTGGATATGCAAGACAATGAGGGCAGCACTGCACTGCACCTAGTTGTCCAGGCTGGGAGTATTCGTTTGTTCTCTGCTGTACTCGGTAAACAGGAAGTAAACCTTAATTTAAGAAATGCAAAAGGGCAAACTCCTCTAGACATATATCTACATATAACATTCCCTCAGGGTTGTCTTATAATCAAGTAAATATTCTCCTTTTGAAGCTTGACTTTTATTTTGAAAGGAAATTAAAAATTGAATTTGCATGATTGATTTTTTCCCTATAATTTGTTAGTTTAGAACTCCGAAATACGGATATGCCATGCACTCGAAGTTACTGGCGCTACCAGAGGAGCTTCTCGCCGGGATCACTTTCAGGACTCAGATAGTGATGCTCACGGAATAAACTCAGACCATAACACCAAGGAATTGGAAAGGATGAAAGAATAATTGACACAAACCCTACGCATTGGTTCAGTTCTAATAGCAACTGTGACATTCGGAGCAACTTTTGCCCTGCCTGGAGGTTGCAGATCTGATGATCACCCAAAAGGAGGCACACCAATACTTTCTGGGAGATATTCTTTTGATGCATTCATCATAGCCAACACATTAGCTTTCATTTTCTCCTCAATGGCTACCGTTAGTCTCATGCGCGCTGGTTCCCCAGTGCTTAACCGTCTGAGCCGTGAAGTCTACACAAGCATAGCTTTCTTTTTTGTGGAGACTTCAGTTTCATGCTTGGTTGCTGCCTTTGCTCTTGGTGTATATGCAGTCCTAGCTGCGGTTGCTCGTAAAACTGCCATTGCCATTTGGGTCATGAGTCCTTTTGTAGTCGTATGCATCAAAGCTGAACTTTGGATGAAATGGGCAATTCTTGCACGGCCATTCTTTGTTAGAACGGGACCAATTTGGACAATACGAGAGTATACAAAAGCACTCGTGGGAATGTGCTCGTAGGATTTTGGCCCTTCATATTAATCTTTATTTGGGCCGCCTATGGAACGGACCATCTTGGTTTCGAACCGACAGCACAACCTCCATCGCCACTAAGTTAGCTTGAAAAAGGAGATGAGGGTGGGCGTGAAGATGAAATAACATGTATTTGTTGTTTCCACTGAATGAGGGTCTTCTCACTCAACCAGCTGGGGGTTTATAGTTCTTCGGTACCTTCTTTGAATTTGATGGCCAGCCTATTGTTTAATTTTTATACCTCTCTCGTTCATGCACTGTTGAGGTCATGATTTTGTAAATGGCGATGACTATATTTGCCTACTCTATTTGATATGTGATATCTGAAATTTCTGACTGCTGTAAAGCTCGTATTAAGTACTATGTTGATTTTCTTTGGCCAATCTACTAAATTTTTAATCTGTATTAATCTTTTGAGCAGAAATGAGGAACCTGCAAGTGCCACATTGCTGATCCAAACGGGATATACTTAATACACAATAAAAAATGAGTCTACTACAAGAGACGTGTTGTAACCCTGTAACAATTAGAATCTGCAATCCATGCAGTATTTCAGTTGCAAACTTGATCTAATTTATTATGAGAAACAAAAATAATATATTCAAGTGCAACTGCGTATTACTCTCTATATTCGACATTTGTCGACTTTTGGACACGACATTTAACCATTTATCTTATTAAAAAATTTATGTTTAACAACCATTTTGCTGTTCAGGCCATGCTTCTACACACCAGATACTTCTGATGTTCAACATATGGTTCACTGGAATGGTTTTCTGAAGCTCCTGAAACTTGAAAAAATAACAAAGCCAAAACATATTCTATCAACTGGACGTTCTAGTGATATGGTGCGTGATATTGTGAGCTGCGCTCATAAAGTAGTATCAGAGCCTTGTTTGTGAGATGGCCAAGATTATGTCTGCGTGCATGCTGCGTCGACAAAGTGTGCACGAGCCGATTTTAAGAAATTTCATAGATATCATAGATTTAGTGATGAATCCAATATAAGGATCATCACATAACATGATTTACAACAACACTGTTTGTCTCATCATCACAAATCAAGTTTTATGAAGCAAAAACCATGTATATTGGTTAATCACTAATCAGCAAATTTCTTGTAGTGAAATAAGATGATAAGACCATTTTGGACTCAATTATATGATTGAAGGGCTCTCGATTTATATAAAAGTAGAGATTGAGGTGCATGGACTTGGCAAAACTAAGCCTATTAGATAAGGAGGTGGCTGTTAGAGTTAATCTTGCTGTTTATGTTTTTTCATCATTTTCAATCGAGTCAATGCATTGGCCTGCTTGTCGTAGAGGGTGGAATTGTTAATTACTTGGGAGCACGGAGTATGTCACTGAGTGCGTAGTTGGTGGGATCGGCATCCTGTAGTTGAGTATTGAAGGACCGAAAAGGCGATCAGAGGGGGGTGAATGGGAGCCGATTCAAATTTTCTCCAAAAACCTTGGCTAAAGTCCCACAAACCTCTTTTCTAGCAAAATCAAACCCACTTAGCTATGTACGAGCTAATGGACCTAGGAATGATGCTAGGAACCCAATTTGAGAATGGCGGAAGCAAGAAAGAGTCCAAATGAGTCTCGGAAGAAGGACTTTGAAAACCAACACCTCAGTTCGGAAAATTCCGGAGGAACCTTAAAAAATTTCTGGATTTTTAGAAATTTCCAGAAAAATATTCGGAAATCTCCGGAGCTCCAGAAATTTTCGGAATCTTCTAGAATCTTCCGGAATCCCTGAAATTAGCCTTCGTGAGGAAGGTAGAAAAATCTGAAACTCGATCAAACGACCTCCAAAAATAACAAAATTTGAACCATAAACTCGCAACAACATACCAAAGGTATTCCCAATTTCAAGTCAAAAAGCTCAAGAATTGGTCACAGGATTCCATGAATTTGGAGAAGGGCACAAGAAGGGGATTTTTGGGAAATCTCAAAATCCGAGGTGCTCGTGCATGGATTTGCTAGGAGATCATCCTAGATGTTCTTGTACATGTCCTAGCACCGATTTACCCCAAGAAAAACACCCCAAAATGCTGCCGTGAGATCCAAAAATTCACCCAAAAATGCTCCGAAAATAGGAAAAAAGATAAATTTTATATCTTAAGAAGGAGAAGCAATTGAGCACGAAATTGATTCTTGGATTACTCCACCATGTCCGGTTACAAGTCAATCCTAAGCACAAACAAAGCTAGAATGCAAAAAGATCAAATCAAAGATCCCTCCTCTCTCCCTCACCTCTCTCCCAAAGCCTCTCACAAAACAAATGAGGAGCCTACCACCAACTAGCCCAAAGAGATGTCTACCCCAAACAGCTCTCCTACACATATATAGGCATTTGGCCAATGTCCAAAATGCCCTTACATTAAGCATACAATCCAAATACCCCAAAGGGGTAAAACCGTCCAACTTTTTCCTCATGCGTCAGACGGACCCGACGCCTTCACGACTTAGCTTCACCTCGACGCAAGCTTCGCGATGGTGTTTCATGATTAACACAAATAAAGCACGATTTACATGTTTCATGATTAGCACATTACCAACCCAATTTAAGTGACTAGCAAGTCTACCCAACATGATTAAACAGGTTTTCAAGGAATAAGGATTAAAACTAGGTAAGTCCTTAATAGGCATTCCCGTCAAACTTATGCACATACAAGAAATAAGTAAAGTGCTTAATCATGATATTATTGGGACAAAAAGAACATGCAGGGGAGAAGGCCACTTGCCTCCTCGGCAAACTGGGAGTACTCTCTTCGAACGGTGGCTGCTCTGGGAGTTGCTCCTCTGCGAACGTCACGTCGTCTACACGATCACACAAGGCAAACAAACAAAGAATGATTAAAACAGTACAACAAACATATGCAAAGGCTTACAACAAAGTCCTAAATCTAACGTTCATGTAGAGACGATCGCGTGAGCGCGAGAATCGCTGAAATCGGATTTAAAACGAAGAAGATATGAGATAAACAAGTTTCAGGGGCTAAAACAGAATTAACTATATATTTCAGGGGCTAGCAAGGAATTTTAGAAAGATATATTGAACAGTACATGCGAAAATAGAGAAACATAGGGTTAGATCTACAAAATGACATGGCTCGGGTTAAAATAAAAGAATACAGGAACTTCAGGGGCTTCTCTGAAAAATTTACAAGACACAAGAATGAAAAGAAGAAATGTTAGATAGGCTAGGGGGTAGATCAGAAAATGGCCTTATCATCTTCTACCTCTCGCCAGAGGCACGGCAGGGGTGCGGCGCACCACCGGTGGCTCGCCGGCGCCCTTGGCGTGGCGGGGAAAGGAACCGGTGCAGGCGAGGGGGAAGAGAGAGGCGCGCGAAGAGGGAACCTCACCGTCGACGGCGAGTTGAAGGAAGCAGGCGCTCGAGCCGGCGAACAGGATGGGTGGCGGCGTACAGGAAGTTTCGGGCGGCGGCGTGACTTGGGCGGTGGCGCGGCGGTGCGAGAGAGTGGCGGGTGGGTAGCAAAACGGAAAGAGGATCTCCGGGCGAGGTCAATGGTGACCTTTATAGGCCCCGGGGAGGAGCGGAAGGGGCTCCCGGGAGAGATCGAAGGTCGGCCGGCCATTAATGGCCTTCAAGCTTGTGCGGCCATTTTTGGGGAGAGGAAAGAATGGGGCGATGGTTTGAGGCCGCGAGTGGGGGAGGGGAGACATCGCGAGGTCGTGGAGGGGCTCGAGAGGCCGAGCGACGCTGGGAGGCGAAGGGGCCGGGGGGCCGGCGGCGCACGGGCGGCACCGTGCGTGCGCCTGGCTTCTGGTGTTCCAGGAGCGTGGAGGTAGGAGAAGGGGGTGGCAGGCCGGTTGGGCCAACTTGGGCCGGCTGGTGGGAAGGAAAGAGAGGGAGGTGGCGGCCCAAGAGGAAAAAGAAGGGGAGATGGGCCTGCGCAAGGAGAAAAGGAGAGGGAAAAAAATGGGCTGGCGGGGTAGATTAGGCCCATGCGGTTGGGAGAAGGAAGGAAAGAAAAAATACCTTGCGGGCTGAAAGAGAGAGGGGAGGAATTTCGGCCCAAGAAGAGGAAAGAGAGGTGGAGGGTTTTGAGAATTTAAATAGAGTTGAAGTTTTCAAAATCAAATTCAAATTCTTTTGAAATTCAGAAGAAAGAATTCAAACAAAAGCCAAAAAATAAAAGAGAAAAGAAAAACTCTACCAAGCACTTATTGCTTCTAAAATTATTTCAAGTGCTCTTTAATTATTTAAAGATCATAATTTAATTAAAGTAATTTATTTAATCCTTAGGGTACGAAAAACTAGACCGAGTTGCTTACATTGCATTGTGATGGAATTTTTGGGTATTACAAATCCTATCCCCATTAAGGAGAATCTCGTCCTCGAGATTCGGACAAATTGGAAAACAACTGAGGAAACTCTTCAATAAGCTCGTCTTCTCTTTCCCAGGTGGCTTCATCTTCGGAGTGGTGACTCCACTGTACTTTGCACATTTTGATCACTTTACTTCGAGTTACTCTCTGAGATGTTTCCAATATCTTGACAGGATACTCCGAGTAGGTCAAATCATCCTTCAAATTAAGATTTTCTAGTGGTAGCTGTTCTTCGGGTACTCTAAGACACTTCTTTAACTGAGAAACATGAAACACATCATGAACATCCGATAATTGAGCAGGTAGATCTAACTGATATGCCACTTCTCCTTTTCTTTCCAGAATTTGAAACGGACCAATGTATCGGGGTGATAGTTTCCCTTTAACCTTGAATCGTCGAAGACCTCATAGGTGATACCTTAAGATACACATAATCTCTGACTTCAAACGTCAGTTCCCTTCTCCGAGTATCAGCATAACTCTTTTGTCGTGATTGTGCAGTCTTGAGATTATCTCGAATTATTTGAACTTGTCTTTCAGCTTCTTTAAGAATTTCTGGTCCAAAAACCTGACTTTCTCCTGTCTGACTCCAGTATAGTGGCGTTCTACACTTTCTTCCGTATAACGCTTCAAACGGGGCCATCTTAAGACTAGCTTGATAACTATTGTTATAAGAGAATTCTGCGTACGGCAAACTCTTATCCCAACTACCTCCATGCTTTAAAGAACAAGCTCTTAACATATCCTCTAAGATTTGATTGATTCTCTCAGTTTGACCGTCTGTTTGCGAATGATACGCGGAACTGAAATTAAGCTTTGTATCCATTGATTCATGCAACTTCTGCTAGAAACGTGATGTGAATTGAGTACCTCGATCAGATACTATTTTCTTCGGAACACCATGTAAACATACAATCCTTGACATATACAACTCCGCTAACTTAGCTCCATTATAGGTTATCTTAACTGGTATGAAATGAGCAACTTTAGTCAATCTGTCCACAACAACCCATATAGAATCATAACCATCGCGAGTGCGAGGTAACCCAACAATGAAATCCATTCCGATCTCTTCCGATTTCCACTCTGGTACCTTCAGTGGTTGAAGTAAACCTGCTGGTCTTTGGTGCTCTGCTTTTACTCTCTGACATACATCACACAAAGCAACGTGGGTTGCTACATCCCTTTTTAAACCATACCACCAATATTTCTCCTTCAAATCCTGATACATCTTAGTACTACCAGGGTGTATGGAATAAGCTGAATCGTATGCTTCCTTCAATATACGTTCACGAAGATGGTCGGCCTCCGGTACACAGATCCTTTTCCTGAACCAAATAGTTCCTTGATCATCTTCAGTGAAATCTGGGGCTTTTCCTAACCCAATTAGAGTCTTGATTTCCTTGATTTTAGCATCTGTCAATTGTCCTTTTCTTATCTCTTCTTCCAGTGTAGGCTCAATTTCCATAGTCACGGCTTCAGTATGTGCAACGATTCCTAAGTTGAGTCGCTCCATTTCCCAACATAACTCTTGAGATATCAACCGTGCTATAGTCGTATTAGCTTGACCTTTTCGACTTAAAGCATCTGCTACGACATTTGCTTTGCCGGGATGCTACGACTTAATTTAAGTCCTAGATGCGAAGCATCACAATAAACATCGAAGCCTTTGTGTATATCCGGCATCATCAGTACAGGAGCTGTAGTCAATTTCTCCTTCAGTTCTGCAAACTTGCTTAACACTTGTCATCCCATTTAAACTCTTTTCCCTTTTCTAAC